>NC_143393.1:35259820-35566954 GCF_980474605.1 Leiobunum rupestre | reverse complement strand
TCCAAATTAACACGCCTGGGAAATCAGTGAATCTGCCGTAAACGTTACCTTCCATAAATTTTCTTAAAACTATCTATTATCTCGACCATCTTAGTAAATTGCGACCTTCTCCTGTAGTAATGACCAACACTCAATACATCAGTGTACTGGAGGAAAGCCAACGTTTAGCTTCTGTCTTTCGATTTGAAATCCGAGATTAGGTTTTCTTCAATCCCGGAAATCATCATCATCATCATCATACAGCAAAGGAAGGGGAGGAAAATCAACCTTCTCCGTTGGCGTTTTGATAAATTTCCTTTTCTTAAACATCGACTTATCTTTAACCGAGCCTAGAGATTTCCAAGAAAGTGAGGCGCTAAAAGAATATCAAATATTTGCTAATCATATAGGGCACTGTTTATCCTTCCTCGGCCCTGTAAGCGCCGTTTCCCCCCGAAGCATCCTACGCCGTCTAAATTTCAATAGGGTCCGGACACAACAAGTTTTAAAGGCATTCAAATAATGGTCTCTCTTTCTGCCGGCCTAAGCCGCTTAGGCCGCTCTTCTTGTGTTTGTCGCTTAATAGGATCGCCTTTCGAATTTTGATAAGTTCCTCCCCCAGATCTCCTTCTTAAAATTCGCCCCCCCCTCCCCCTGCGCGCGCGCTCTTGTTCTTTAAAGTCGTTATAATCTCCCCCTCCAACTTTATCAGCAAAATCGTCATAATTATATGTACTTGTCGATATTAAAATTGAATGGGGTTGTTGTTTGAAATACTTCCCTCTTAAACGTTAAAGGATGCTGTAGATAAATATTTTTATATATTTTAGGTTCAATTTTGTGTATTTGTTTTTATACGTGTGAAATATAAGAGTACGTTGGTCCTGAATTACTAGATAGAGATTCAAAATGCAATAATCACGAATGAAAACGTTAATTTATCAATAATAATGATTAATCAATTATCGTGATTTAGAAAATTAAATTTCCAGTAATCGTGATTTAGTAATTTAAAAAACTATTTATCTTTATTTAGAAAATTAAATTTCCAATAATCGTGATTTAGAAATTTAAAAAACTATTAATCTTTATTTAGAAAATTAAGTTTCCAATAATCGTGATTTAGAAAATTAAATTATCAATCGTAGTTTAGAAAATTAAATTATCAATCGTAATTTAGAAAATTAAATTCCCAATAATCGTGATTCAGAAAATTATATTTTCAATAATCACGGTTGAAAAGTTAAATTTTTTTAATAATCATGACTAAAAAATCAAATTTCCCGTATGATTAAAAATCAAATAATCATTATTATAAAAAACATTATCCATAAGCGTGGTAAATAAATAATTGCCCGTAATCACGACTAGAAAATTAACCGGGATTAGAATAAAATTGAAAATCTATTAGTAACATAACGGTAGTAATCTATTTGAATCATCGAAGTACGTGTCCTCAATAATGACGAAAGTGAAATCGTTCTATGTACAATAAAATCAAGTAACTCGGGCGATATTAAAGACTGTTTGTCTCTCTCGATGGCAATATGGCTATTAATCCGAGCCAGCTAGCTGATATTTGGTTTCAGTCCCATCCGATCTATTGTTCCAATAGATTCTATCTTTCATCTCTCGCGGCGTCTGTGCGTACGCGACTCTTGAGATTATGGATTTTTGCTCTTTATCGGCTGCAGCGGCTGCCGGGAGAAAATTGTATGTCTTATTGGCAGGCCAGATGTAAGCCAATGTCACGGTCTTTGACACCCTCTCCTACCCTGATCGGTGTGTGCGTACCCTTTAAATATTCGAAGCGTTTAATGCATTCAATCTTGATGACGTATTCAATCGTACTCCCTTCCGAGTGGAATGTACTTGGCTTATGACGACCGGAGAATATCGTATTTATCAGCTTCGATATAAATGAGATAAAACTAGCGCATTAATTTCGATGAAATTATATTTTAATGAGTGATTTTTCTAAGGTCCACGGGATTTAGTTGATTCAAATTAATTATTAATTCAGTTTCTAACGGTGCAGATTTATGTGAACTTAAACTTGCCATTCGTACGATTCTGATGAATTTAAATCGACTTACCGATTTAAATTAAGATATCAATTATCTATCAATGTTACATCATTAATAATTATTAATTAATTAAATTATTAATGATGTAACGGCTGACGAAGGACCACGGTTTGAAAGCTCCCGAAAAATTTTTATTAAAAACATTTTTATATCCATGAAGTATCAGCTCCTTTGATATCTATTTATTTTTAAAATATCAATTATCTGTTTAAAATATAATCATTGATTTTTATGATATAATATACTTTAAATGAATTTATGAAATCTTACAATTATAAATTAAATTTAAATATATTCGGTTTTAACCTAGGTATATATTCATCGATTATATCAAAATAATGGATGCCTTAAGAGTTTTAACGAAATTAAAAATCTCCAAAATAGCTATTTAAATCCAATCGATTTTGATGGAAACTGAAATCATTCATTAACAATTTTGCGTAAAATAAAGTTCCAATCAGAATTTATAAATAAATAAATAAAATAACAGATTACATTGTAATTTAGGCGAGCTTTTTTGCTGAAATGGCCGTTGATTTTCAGTGTTTTTTAAATTCGATTTATTTGATTTTTGTTATGAATATTTTTTAATTTTATGCTACTTATTCCTTGGCAAACTTATTTATGATTAGAATTCTTGGTAATGTAAACCTAAAATTACTAATCTGAATGAAATTTAATTAGTACTTGAACTTTCATATCAATAGCAACAATTTTTCTACATTTTCCATAAATACATAGGTGATTTAAAGCACGTATCGGCTCTATCATTGCCACCTGTATTAGAGATGGCGATGTATCTATCTGATTCTTCGAAAAAACGACTTTACTGGGGAGCGTGGTGCCATCTATTAACGGCCAAGGAAGCTAAAATTCAAAATAGCGAAACAATAACGTCATCGGAGAACCATTGCAGAGTATAATAATTAGACAACTTATACTCTACTTAGTGGACTTTAATCTAAATTATATATCCCATATAAAATATATTGTTAAAATTACTATAATTTAAGTTATTGTGAAATTTACAAACGAGCCAATCAACGCGAAGGGTACTTTTATGTCCCGCCTTTTGGGTGAAAATGTAGCTTAAGCACCTTGTTTTGATTTGGACCCTAACGACATCTGTTGAATAAAGAGCCTGGCACTGGCTTTAAATCAATTATTAAAAAAAAACTATTTAAATCAGACAACCATATTCTTTAGTACAACAAGCGCAAAACCAAGCAGCGGGGAAATGCGAACATTAAGGTTTGGGTTCGTGTGATAGGTAAAAAAGGACTTTGTAAACCAATCGAGGTAACCAGCGTAAAAAAGTAAACTTAAACAGTATTTGAAGTCCCTGCTGCTTGGTTTTGCGCTTGTTGCAGCCTACTTCCAGGGGCTAGTCCTCATCGTAGGAAAATGGGGGGAAAAACAGGCATACGTCTCAACTCACCCCCCTACAATTAACTCCTTAAAATTTTTGCATCACCTTTTGAAACACCATTTATTTAGTTTCCTATATTTTCCTATAATTCGCCTATTTAGTTTCCTATAATTCGCCTATTTAGTTTCCTATATTTTCCTATTCATTATCCTATATTTTCGTTTAATTCGCCTATTCAGTGTCCTATATTTTCCTATAATTTGCCTATTTAGTTTCCTATTTAGTGTCCTATATTTTCGCATAATTCGCCTATTTAGTTTCTTATATTTTCCTATTGTCCTATATTTTCGTATAATTTGCCTATTTAGTGTCCTATATTTTCATATTTAGTGTCTTATATTTTCCTATAATTCGCCTATTTAGTGTCCTATATTTTCCTATAATTCGCCTCTAAAATTAATATTTTTCCTATAAAACATTTATAAAAAATGTAACTTATCAATTTGGATACATTTGAGGTTTGATTCTGACATTCGATTTCCATAATATTAGGTTAGTTTAAATCAAAGCGGATAAAATTAAACTAGATTATTAGTAGACCATAATTCTCCAACGTTGCGCAACGGCTTCGCTTATAAACGGGGGAAGGGAGGGGGAGGGCACAGACCGGGCTTCGACGGCTGCCAATGTCCGCCAGAATACGTCAGTTATTGAATTCCATTTTGTCACCGAAATATGTAAATGCCGAGTTAGCGCTAATAACGGAATCCCCCGCCATCCGAGAGCATCTCGACCGATCCCTCTCCCCAAAGCGCTCTGTCTAACTGACCCACTGGCCTATACTCTCCGTGGATAATGATATTGTGGTTGGGCACTTGCGAGGATTTATGGTCTACGCGGGCTCGTTTTTGTCCTAAGTTGTCTCCAATTCTGTCTCATCTTGTACCGTTCTAGATCGGGATTGAAACGCCACGGAAATTGGATAAAACTGTTTGGAAAAATCACGCTAATTTTTACCAGCATTAAGAAAAACCCAAAATAATTAAATAAAGGTCTGTTCAAAATGCATTTTGAAAATGCAAAATTTTGGGTTAGAAAAAGTATTTTGAATTTTACATTTAGAATTTTGAGTTTCTAGGAAACTATGTTGCATTTAGCATTTTGAGTTTCTAGGAAACTATGTTGCATTTTGCATTTTGAGTTTCTAGGAAACTATTTTGCATTTTGAGTTTCTAGGAAACTATTTTGCATTTTGCATTTTGAGTTTCTAGGAAACTATGTTGCATTTAGCATTTTGAGTTTCTAGGAAACTATGTTGCATTTTGCATTTTGAGTTTCTAGGAAACTATTTTGCATTTTGCATTTTGAGTTTCTAGGAAACTATTTTGCATTTAGCATTTTGAGTTTCTAGGAAACTATGTTGCATTTTGCATTTTGAGTTTCTAGGAAACTATTTTGCATTTTGCATTTTGAGTTTCTAGGAAACTATTTTGCATTTTGCATTTTGAGTTTCTAGGAAACTATGTTGCATTTAGCATTTTGAGTTTCTAGGAAACTATGTTGCATTTTGCATTTTGAGTTTCTAGGAAACTATTTTGCATTTTGCATTTTGAGTTTCTAGGAAACTATTTTGCATTTTGCATTTTGAGTTTCTAGGAAACTATGTTGCATTTAGCATTTTGAGTTTCTAGGAAACTATGTTGCATTTTGCATTTTGAGTTTCTAGGAAACTATTTTGCATTTTGCATTTTGAGTTTCTAGGAAACTATGTTGCATTTAGAATTTTGAGTTTCTAGGAAACTATGTTGCATTTAGAATTTTGAGTTTCTAGGAAACTATGTTGCATTTTGCATTTTGAGTTTCTAGGAAACTATTTTGCATTTTGCATTTTGAGTTTCTAGGAAACTATTTTGCATTTTGCATTTTGAGTTTCTAGGAAACTATGTTGCATTTAGCATTTTGAGTTTCTAGGAAACTATGTTGCATTTTGCATTTTGAGTTTCTAGGAAACTATTTTGCATTTTGCATTTTGAGTTTCTAGGAAACTATTTTGCATTTTGCATTTTGAGTTTCTAGGAAACTATGTTGCATTTAGCATTTTGAGTTTCTAGGAAACTATGTTGCATTTTGCATTTTGAGTTTCTAGGAAACTATTTTGCATTTTGCATTTTGAGTTTCTAGGAAACTATTTTGCATTTTGCATTTTGAGTTTCTAGGAAACTATGTTGCATTTAGCATTTTGAGTTTCTAGGAAACTATTTTGCATTTTGCATTTTGAGTTTCTAGGAAACTATTTTGCATTTTGCATTTTGAGTTTCTAGGAAACTATGTTGCATTTAGCATTTTGAGTTTCTAGGAAACTATGTTGCATTTTGCATTTTGAGTTTCTAGGAAACTATTTTGCATTTTGCATTTTGAGTTTCTAGGAAACTATTTTGCATTTTTGGGTTTGATACGTGGCAAAACATTTTCAAAATGCTTTTCAAAATACTGTTTACTCTTTTACCATCATCTTGTAGAGAAATTTCGTCTGCTATTTACTCCCAAGTAATCATAGAAGTCGATACTCAGTTACTCAGAAGCAGACGAACATTCGTACAGTGCCACCGCTTTAAATCTCTACGTTTGTTATTATAAATAACTAACTATTAATAATAATAATTAATTATTAATTAATTATTACTAATTACAAACTAACTGTACATTTGTAAAAACATTTGCATTTTGAAAAACCATTTTCAAAATGCATTGTGTATTTTGCCTTTTGAGTTATGGAGAAAGTATTTTGCATTTTACGTTTTGCATTTTGAGTTATGGATAAAGTATTTTGCATTTTACGTTTTGCATTTTGAGTTATGGAGAAAGTATTTTGCATTTCACGTTTTGCATTTTGAGTTATGGAGAAAGTATTTTGCATTTTACATTTTGCATTTTGAGTTATGGAGAAAGTATTGTGCATTTTGAAAAAAAAAAGCATTTTGAACAACCCAGGCATTGTTAAGTTGTACTAGCACAATTTTTATAAATCAACATATATATGAACATATTTTATTTTACAAAAAAATATATTCTTTACAAAACGCGTTAACAAAAGGAATAACCGTAATCTTAAAACTAGTCGGGGTCAATCGAGGTTTTAAATTCGTGTTTCATACAAAGGTCTATATCTCCTCCCGATGTCCCTACCCTATTGGACTTATATTACTCTGGAATCAAATTAATATTTTTGTTCTTAAAATTCTTTATTATGTGATAAATTTATAGATTGAAACGGCCAGGTTTTAAAATTGGTGCCATTTCAGTAAATACCGTATTTTTTCATTGATATAAACATACGCACCGCCGTTGTAGAACGTAGTCAGTACCTCTCGAAAACAACGGAAGTCAGGTGGAGTGTATTTTTACGTGTGTTATCGATTGTCGGAAAAATAAATTGTGTCGCTCGCGTCAAAAATAAGAACCCCCCCCCCCCCCGACAGCGTACGTCGATATAAACACGGTGTTCTCTCAACTTTTAAAGGTGCATGGAATCGTTTCAAAAATTTGTGTTGAATTTAACGTTGATTATCTAGCTCCACCTCTAAAAGTCAAACTAACCCAGGGTGACCAGACTTCCTATATTTTCCTATATTTTTAATGCCTTCCTATATATTCCTATTTTCCTATAATTTCACGGTCTTTTGAAAATGAAAGAACTTTTTGTACGTGTCATAGAACATCTATTGAAAACACACTTTCGAAGCAAATCTTGAAATATACGGGCTTTGTAAATCCGCTAACAATTGTAAGTGATCCAATAATGCAAGAAAGCAGGCGGTATACGAAAAAGTATCAATATTCTAGGTTATTCGAGTCAAAGCGTACCGATATGCTATAATTACCTTATTATTTTTCCCATATTTCGCCTATTTAGTTTTCTATATTTTCCTATAATTCGCCTATTTAGTTTTCTATATTTTCCTATAATTCGCCTATTTAGTTTTATTTAGTTTTCTATAATTCGCCTATTTAGTTTTCTATATTTTCCTATAATTCGTCTATTTAGTTTTCTATATTTTCCTATAATTCGCCTATTTAGTTTTCTATATTTTCCTATAATTCGCCTATTTAGTTTTATTTAGTTTTCTATAATTCGCCTATTTAGTTTTCTATATTTTCCTATAATTCGCCTATTTAGTTATCTATATTTTCCTATAATTCGCCTATTTAGTTATCTATATTTTCCTATAATTCGCCTATTTAGTTATCTATATTTTCCTATAATTCGCCTATTTAGTTATCTATATTTTCCTATAATATAGAACCAGCCATACCGGTTATAGCCACCTGGTTAAATCCGGTTATAGCCACTTGAAAAAATCCAGATTTTTGTGGCTTTAAAAAAAAATTACAATACGAATGTTTTAGTAAATTAATAGTTTTTATTTAGAAATTTAGTTTATTTTTGTTTCATATTTAGAAACCGGTTTACTTTTACTAGTTTTTCGGTAGGTTTAAAGTTCCAAAGTTCGCTGCCTCGCTTCCGTCATACACAAAAACTAGGGGGAATTTCCCGAGGAAATCAAAATAATTCAGTTATTTTATACAGTTATTTCGCTTTACTTGTTTAGATTCTTATTTACGACAATAACTGCTGACAATTTCTACTTACATAAGTAAAAGGTACTGTTTAAATTTTAGCCGGTTATAACCGATAAAAACCGGATATAGCCAATTAAAACCACTGGTCTGGATTTTTTCAAAAAAGCCGGCTTTTTGCCAACCCTGATTTAGTTTCCTATAATTCGCCTATTTAGTTTTCTATATTTTCCTATAATTCGCCTATTTAGTTTTCTATATTTTCCTATAATTCGCCTATTTAGTTTTCTATATTTTCCTATAATTCGCCTATTTAGTTTTCTATATTTTCCTATAATTCGCCTATTTAGTTTTCTATATTTTCCTATAATTCGCCTATTTAGTAGTTTCCTATAATTCGCCTCTAAAATTCCTTATTTTCCGATAACATTTTCAAAACCTTTCCCTGGTCCCCCTGCTAACAATTTTTATTAGAGTTGCTAATTTTCCGGATAAATTAAATGCGGAAAAAAATTGCGGAAAATTTTACGCAAATCCGAAAAATATAAAATTGAAACATATATTACTTATTAAGGGTTTTTTTTCTAGACTAGTCTAGTCTAAAGGTTTAGTGTTACTTTTGGGATTCGAAAATATGAGTCGAAAACGCCGTGAAATTTAAACTTGCGACTAATATTAGTTTAATAATGGAATGGAAAACCTTTTCTTACTATTTTTTGGAAAAATACAGAAAATTTTTCGGGAAAAATGCCTCGGTAATTTTCCGAATTACAACTATACATTTTAATACACTTTTAATAACTTTTAATACCGGCTACATCAGTCTGTACCCCTTACTTTGGAAATACACTCCAAAAAATATACGTTTTAAATTTTGAAGGAGTGTGGGTATAAAGCTGGTTTTTGGTCGTTACCTTGACATACTGAGACGTAGACACCGCCCCCTTTACCACCTGTAAATAAAAACAAGTAAATAAACCCTTCAGACGTGAAAAGGCATTGACCTAATTTCTTATCGAGCCCGGAGGACTAGGTGGGACCTTGAAGCGCCCTTACTGAGCGATTTAAATATCCCCGTGTTCGTTTTTTCAAAGTTGTAGTTCTCTTATTGTTCCAACGTTAGTATAGCGTTTTTTCAATTCAAAGTTTCGCGTGTTCTTTCGATGGCGAGGGAACTCGATATTTAGGATTTTGTCTGGCGGCTGGTAATGTATGCGAACCATATAATCGTTTTTTTTTCTCTATCTCGCTGCGCCCAAGGTCGCCATTTCAATTTTGTTTGCTGCATTTTAAAATTGTTCCGTGAGTTTCAAAGTACGTCGAATCAGAAGCGTATAATACAATATATCTCGTACGACAGACGTATTCCCCTTACTATCCTGCTAATGTAGACTTTTAGTCCGACAACCTGGAAAGGTCAGGGAATTTGAAAATGGTTCCACAATGTCAGGGAAAAGTCGGGGAATCGGAAAATGGTTCCAAAAAGTCGGAAAATTGAAATATGGTTCCAAAAGTCAGGGAAAAGTCGGAATATGGTTCCAAAAAGTCTGAAAATTGGAATATGGTTCCAAAAAGTCAGGGAAAAGTCGGAAAATTGGAATATGGCTCCCAAAAGTCAGGGAAAAGTCCGAAAATCGAAATATGGTTCCAAAAAGTCAGGGAAAAGTCGGAAAATTTAAATATGGTTCCAAAAAAGTCAGGGAAAAGTCGGAAAATTGGAATATGGTTCCAAAATGTCAGGGAAAAGTCGGAAAACTGGAATATGGTTCCAATAAATCAGGGAAAAGTCGGAAAATTGGAATATGGATCCTAAAAGTCAGGGAAAAGTCGGAAAATTGGAATATGGTTCCAAAAAGTCAGGGAAAGTCGGGGAATTGGAATATGGTTCCAATAAGTCTGGGAAATGTCGGGGAATTGTAATGACATAATTTGTCAAAGGCCCCGTAAAGTCTCCGCGCAAACTCTAGTGGCCGTATATCTCAGCAAATAAACCAAAGCTATTAAGGTTGAACATAGACACTTCGTATACGAGATACGAGTTAAAATCGTTTTAAAGTAAACGAAAATAAATTTCAACGTCACGCAAAATCCGCCAGAGAAACTTTCTTCGCCCGTCGATTCTGTCACTTTGTGACCCACTTCTTCACCTTTTTGGATCGCGTTGATAATTTTTGCTCGTAGACGAACGAGAGTCCTTCAGACTTGGCTCGCGTGTCCAACTGTCATTGTTTTCCCGGGGCGCATTCGACACACTTAAAACCGAGCGAGACTTAATGCGATCTCATTTCTGCCAGAGAAAAAATGCTTTCTATCGACGAGTGGTTAATTAAAGCGAGGAACACTAAGTACGTTTATACGGCCGTGTGTACGTAGCCGCTGTCGATAAGCGATTTCCCTCCGGATTTTATATTATCTTCCGCACAGACGGCCTTGAGACAATGATCCTATTCGCACCTTTTTTTTTATATCGTTCGCTTCTAAAGAACATTTAAAATCGACCACCTTTCACGCCATTCTTTCGAGGGTTGGCAATTTTTAATAATAAATCGATTTTTTTTATTTAAATCGGATTTTTATTTATTTTTTGGATTTATTTGATTTTAATTACAATTTCAAAGTTTTATATAATTTAGTATAATAATTTTACCTAAATCAAATATATTTTAATTTTTAAAGACTAATATGTAAAATGAATTTGTTAAATTTAAGCTAATAATCGTATTGAAATTTTTATTTTTTAAAACCTATTTTGGTACTTTACAAAACAAATTCGGCGTAATCCCCAGCCACAGGTAGAATCCAATGCAACATTAGGGGGGAATACAAGAAAGATTATAATTAAACCTAAATTATAGCAATTGGCGAGGTTTTTTCTTTTTCAAAAATGCTATATAAAAAATTGATTTAAATCAATGATTTTTTTTGAAAAAAATCATTAATTAAAATCGCGATTTAAATCGTGATTAAAATCAAGTTGATTTAAATCAATTTTTATATAGTATTTTTGACCTTGCCAATTGCTATAAAAAAACATTTGTTTTAGGTAAAATTATGATACTAAATTATATAAAAATCCCATTTAAATAAAAAAATCGATTTGGTTGATATTACATTTAAGATTTTTAAAATATAATTTTGAATATTGTTGATATTATATTTCTGGATATTTAACAATGTTTAAAGCACTCTCAATTACTTTACCATACAAGTAAATTGTCGCGTGCTTGACCACTGTCCACTTCCAGGTTTCTCCAGCAAACTTTTTTTAAGATTTCTTAGGGAGACAAAAATTTAATTTTTCAACTTTCCAGAGTATTTTTAATTTAGTTAAATGAGTTAAAAATGCTAGAAATGATTAAATTTATTAATTAAAATTAAATTTTTATATTTAAAATAGTTTACGAATATATGATTAAAAACAAACTTAACTTATTTCGTTGTTATTTTTATAGTAGTTTACACTATACAGGATTGCCACACGTCAGGGAAATCGGGGGAAAGTCAGGAAATTTAAAAATGGCCTAAAAAGTCAGGGAATTTTAAGAATTGGTAAAAATTCAGGGAAAAGTCAGGGAATTCAATTTTATCTTGGCACTTTTTGAAGGTAATTTAACTCTAGATCTATGACAAATTCCACGATTATCATTTATTTCCTTGAATGTTTGGCTAATTTTTTCAACATTGC
The DNA here is from genome assembly GCF_980474605.1 of Leiobunum rupestre. Classification (NCBI taxonomy): domain Eukaryota; kingdom Metazoa; phylum Arthropoda; class Arachnida; order Opiliones; family Sclerosomatidae; genus Leiobunum; species Leiobunum rupestre. The sequence continues at coordinate 35,555,256 of NC_143393.1, read as the reverse complement.
AATAACCTTTTTACTGAAATATAAGTTCATCTAATTTTATTAACTTCTGATAAAAGTAAACTATAAAAGAAAAATTTTGGCCTTAATAAGTCAGGGAAAATCTCTTAAAATGGTCAGGGAAAACAGGGAATAGTCAGGGAATTTGAACCTGAAAATTTTGTGGCAACCCTGCCATAGTTTGTGTGAATCTAAACCATACATTTAAAAAAAAAACACACATTTTTTTTCCAACTTTGATTTAAATTATATTATTTCGAGAATTGTTTCAATACACCTTTTGTAGACTATAGGCATACCGCGGCAAAACTTAATTAATTACGTACTTCGCGATTTAAAATAAAACCACGATGTCGTGACAATGGCGCGTTGCTTTTTCGAATTGACTTGTATCAACAGTTTGCGTAAACATTAACCCGGAAATATTACGCGCTTTTTAGTTTCGCGTCGATATAATCTTGGAGTGAAGCTATTGCTTTGACCGAAATGTCGGCGCCGTGGTCGTAGTTTTTCCATCCTAACTTGCGTGCCTTTTTTGCGTGTGACCGCATATGGGCTAATAGTGGAAAGGCATTCAACGTGAAACCTGTATTTCGGGCGGCCGTCTTGTTTGATTAACACCAGTGTATGAAGTGTCTTTTTAGAGATAGTTCTGCCGGGTTTCCCGCCAAACCCGGAACTATATTTAAGCGGTCAAGGTTATTTTTGAAAGTCCGAAATGGGCAATCTTCGATTTTTTTCAGACCTAATGCGTAATTATTATCTCTAAATTATATTTTAAAATTTTGTAAAAGCAGGGTGCATACACTACCTGGAAAAGTTAGGGAATTTGAAAATTTTTCCAAAAGGTCAGGGAAAAGTCAGGGAATTTTAAAATGTTTTCAAAGGGTCAGGGAATTTTAAAATGTTTCCAAAAGGTCAGGGAAAAGTCAGTGAATTTGAAAATGTTTCCAAAAGGTCAGGGAAAAGTTAGGGAATTTTAAAATGTTTCCAAAATGTCAGGGAAAAGTTAGGGAATTTTAAAATGTTTCCAAAAGGTCAGGGAAAAGTCAGGGAATTTTAAAAAGTTTCCAAAAGGTCAGGGAAAAGTCAGGGAATTTTAAAAAGTCAGGGAAAAGTTAGGGAATTTTAAAATGTTTTCAAAATGTCAGGGAAAAGTTAGGGAATTTTAAAATGTTTCCAAAAGGTCAGGGAAAAGTCAGGGAATTTTAAAATGTTTCCAAAAGGTCAGGGAATTTTAAAATGTTTCCCAAAGGTCAGGGAAAAGTTAGGGAATTTGAAAATGTTTCCAAAAGGTCAGGGAATTTGAAAATATTTCCAAAAGGTCAGGGAAAAGTCAAGGAATTTGAAAATGGTCCCAAAAAGTGAATAACCATTCAGTTATTCTACAAAAATGAAAATGGTAAGGGAAAATTTGGAAATCTGGTCAGGGAAAACCTGGAAATGTCAGGGAATTTAATTCCGTAAATTTTGTGCGAACCCTGAAAAGGTATTAAACGAAAATGAACGATACGCTCCTGTACATTGGTATTTATCATATATCGATGTAAATGTTATATTCGCTAAATTTGTCAACACGGCTATTTTATATCGATAAAATACGTTGTTTGTAGCATTTTCTGATACCATGGCAAACCGATTAGACACTTATAATGATCTTGATAATGAATTTTTAAGTCGAAGGATAACTAGGGTGTGTTTTATTATTGGTTAATACGTTCCAACGTTTAAATTTCCTCCAGGGTATCTTAGGCATTTGGACTAAAGCTTAGAAAAGCCAAAGCTTAGAAATATCGTACTTAAAACCAAATATGCCAAAGTAAACTTCAATAACAGTGTTGAAATTTTAGACAATTTCATTATAAGTTTTAATGATACTATTTATTTGTTTAACACGGAAGGTTTTATTAATGACGAAATGTGTTCGCAACTTTCCCTAATATTTTTAATAACCAACTAACTTGTAGTTTAATTTAAAAAAGAAAGATTTCTGGTTTAGATTTTCGTACTCCGCCTATGACTGGCGTTATTCGAGAGGGTATAATAATATCATAAAGATCGGATCTAATCAGAGTTGTCACAGTACCTGGAATTCCTGGAAAAGTCGGGGAATTTGAATATGGGTATAAAAATCAGGGAAAAGTCGGGGAATTTGAATATGGGTATAAAAATCAGGGAAAAGTCGGGGAATTTGAATATGGGTATAAAAATCAGGGAAAAGTCGGGGAATTTGAATATGGGTATAAAAATCAGGGAAAAGTCGGAGAATTTGAATATGGGTATAAAAATCAGGGAAAAGTCGGGGAATTTGAATATGGGTATAAAAATCAGGGAAAAGTCGGGGAATTTGAATATGGGTATAAAAGTCGGGGAATTTGAATATGGGTATAAAAATCAGGGAAAAGTCGGGGAATTTGAATATGGGTATAAAAATCAGTGAAACGTCGGGTAATTTGAATATGGGTATAAAAATCAGGGAAAAGTCGGGAAATTTGAATATGGGTATAAAAATCAGGGAAAAGTCGGGGAATTTGAATATGGGTATAAAAATCAGGGAAAAGTCGGGGAATTTGAATATGGGTATAAAAATCAGGGAAAAGTCGGGAAATTTGAATATGGGTATAAAAATTGGAAAAGTCGGGGAATTTGAATATGGGTATAAAAATCAGGGAAAAGTCGGGGAATTTGAATATGGGTATAAAAATCAGGGAAAAGTCGGGAAATTTGAATATGGGTATAAAAATTTAGGGAATTTTAGAAAGTAGTCTAAAAATCAGGGAAATGTCAGGGAATTTAATTTCGGTTGTAAATAGGAAAGTTTAACTAAAATATAGGTTAAAAAATACAAATCTTGGCCCAAAATAAGTCAGGGAAAATCTCCGGAGATGGTCAGGGAAACGTCAGGGAATTTGATTGTGAAAAACTGCGGCGACCCTGGTTATGTTTAATCGGTTACTTTGAAAGGATCAGTCTCTAGGGTCATTCCCGAAAACCAAAACAACCCGCTAACGCGTACGAACGTGAAAATAAAACTCTGAATTTCTTTTCAGGGCCCGGAAACACGCTGGACGAGAACCGCGCTGGAGGTCTGGAGTCCTCGCAGCTGCACGGCATTTACGGTAACCATAGTAACCGCGCCAATAACAACAGCACGAGCAACAGTCCGCCAGTTTCCAGCAGCTCCAGCGGGTCTATGCTGGTCGTGCCCCAGCCCATCAGCGCTTCTAAAGGCGGGGGCGCCCTCAACGCCGGCGGCCCAGCCACCCCGAACACCGCCAACGGGACGGGACGGAAGTACCAGTGCAAAATGTGCCCTCAGGTCTGTGTCGCATTCCTATCTCATAATTTTCTCATTTTTTAAACGATCCGTTATTATTTGGAGAGTGTGAAAGGAGTATGAATGTGATATATTTAACTTTTATTTATCAGTTTTCGCGAGGCCTACGTTACCCCATTGTCGCGGCTGAAAACGAAATGCCAAAGAAAAGACATTACGTATTCTAAGCATGGTCTTTGGACCCGAATATTCTCTCTTTTTATATCTATGGTACGCCTTTGCAGTTCGTTTTTCACTCACGACACACACTTACGAGCACCACTAAGCCTTGTTTGATTTCCCTTTCGATTTTTCTTACGATGAGCGTTTTTTATTTATTTTTGGATATCTTGTATGCAAAGCGAATGATGATTCCCTCGTACCTTTTTATTGGCACTCTATTTAAATCGTATCAATATTATTACAAACGTCTCTTTTTCCCATATTTATCTGTGTGTGTTTATGGCATGTCTTTTTGTAATACATACTCAATTATTCTCGTCGCCTTAACGACGTGCGGGAATTTCGGTGCAATTTTCATATTTCGAATGCCTTTAGTTCTGGTCAACTTTTTTTGAAGTACACTTTTTTTAGTCGAATTAAAATAATACACGATGTGAAGAGTTGTAATTTCCGGTGATTTAAATAACCATTCGAAGGTTTAGTTAAAATCTATTACGCGGTAGATTTTCATAAGAAAGTACAGGGTTGCCACACGTCAGGAAAAGTCAGGGAATTTAAAAATTGGCCTAAAAGAATTTGTAAAAATTCAGAGATTTAAATTTTATTTTGACACTTTTTGAAGGTAATTTTACTCTAGATCTATGTCAAATTCTATGATTATCATTTATTTCTTTAAAAGTTTGGCTAATTTTTTCAACATAGCCATAACCATTTTACTGAAATTAAAATTAAATAAATTAAATTAAATTAAATTTATTAACTTCTGATAAAAGTAAAATATAAAATAGAAATTTTGGCCTTAAAAAGTCAGGGTAAATCTCTTAAAATGGTTAGGGAATAGTAGGGAAATTTAAATCTAAAAATTTTGTGGCAACCCTGATAATAATTAATAATCGAGATGAACGTAAAATATTTAGAAGTTATAATTATATTCGAATTTCGACAAAAATATTTTACACAATAATTTTAAGATTACTTACTAGATGGTAGGGTAATGGTTCTTTTTATAAAGTAACGTGGCCTTCTTGTTTAAATATTGCTCTTACTTTTACGAGTCTACGAGCGCGCGCTACAGAGGAATATAAGTTGTTTCTAGCGCGCGTGCAAATCGCTCGTGGGAAGAACGTATTAAAATTAAGATCGAAATCTCTTCTTTGACAGATCACAAAACCACCTCATTTCAGTATCGATATTTATAACATTTATCCTTCAATGATTAAGTTATCCTTTCCTAAAACGTCGCGTGGATTCCTAGCTCTAGAAAAACGAGCGATATTAAAAAGGGTTTGCGCCAACGACATTGAAGATCTGTCTATCGCGTGCGGTAGATCTGGGCTATTTTTCGATAATGAAGTTATTGCTATAATATGGGCCACTTTTTGAGGGTTAAATATTAGATTACATTCGTGGTTGTGTTTTGTTGGGTGGTTAGTATTATTTGAATAAGGAAAATATCACTTCGCTTCATAAATATTGAAACTTGTCACTGAAATTAAAAACATTGGATAATCTGTTTTTGTTTTGTGCGAATTTATTAAATTTTTTAACGTCAGTAGCACCGACGAAACAAATACCAATCTAAACGCGAAATAATATTATAAGGAATGATGTAATTAAGGGCAGTCAAAATTAAAATTTAAAATTAATAAAAATAGACGTTTTTGGGTAAAATTATCACAATTTATTTATTAAATATTATACAGGGTGTTTGAAAGGGTTATGCTGTTTAAGTTTACTTTTTTACGCTGGTTACCTCGATTTGTTTACAAAGTCTTTTCTTACCTTTCCCACGAACCCAAACCTTAATGTTCGTGTTTCCCTGCTGCTTGGTTCTGCGCTTGTTGCAGCCTACTTCCAGGGGCTAGTAGGCCACACTTTGAAGCTCTGGCGCTCTTTTAACTCAGGGAAAAACAAGCATACTTCTCAACTCACCCCCTACAACTCCAAATTTTTGCATCACCTCTTCAAAATACCCTGTATATACAAAATATTTTGGGTAAAATTATCACAATTTTTATATTAAATATTATATACTAAATACTTTGGGTAAAATTATCACAATTTTTATTTTAAATATTATATACTAAATATTTTAGGTAAAATTATCAGAATTTTTATATTAAATATTATATGCTAAATATTTTGGGTAAAATTATCACAATTTTTATATTAAATATTATATACTAAATATTTTGGATAAAATTACCACAATTCTTATATTAAATATTATATACTAATTATTTTGGGTAAAATTATCACAACCTAAATTATTTTTTATAATTTTGTAATTGTTTATTATAATTCACGTTACTTTTATCTAAATAAAGTTATTTAGACATTCCTAGTATATACGTATATAATTTCTTCTGTAGGCGATAAACAGTGCTTTAAAGACGTTCCTCTGGATTTAGAACGTAATAGGTTAATAAACCCATCATTAAACTAAATTCCGAGTGTGTTTAGGTGTTGAATAAATTGTTTAGATTGAAGAATATCTGTGTCTCTGTCTGCTTATCGTTGGGTGTCCTTCGGGAACAGACGGCGTGACAGGCAACGAGGATGGCGGTGGGAGAAGGAATCGTTGAACCTTCTGTGGACGTGTTCAGAGAAAAACAGGATTCGTACACGACTTGAAAAACCGGGAAACGTCAGAGAATTTCAAAATGATTCCAAAAAGGCAGGGAATTTAAAATTGGCCCAACAAAGTCAAGGAATTTGAAATTAGCTCAATAAAGTCAGGGAATTTGAAATTGGCCCAACAAAGTCGGGGAATTTGAAATTGGCCCAACAAAGTCGGGGAATTTGAAATTAGCTCAATAAAGTCAGGGAATTTGAAATTGGCCCAACAAAGTGAGGGAATTTGATATTGGCTCAATAAAGTCGGGGAATTTGAAATTGGCCCAACAAAGTGAGAGAATTTGATATTGGCTCAATAAAGTCATGGAATTTGAAATTGGATCAATAAAGTCAGGGAATTTGAAATTGATTCCCAAATAGTCAGGGAATTTGAAATTGGCTCAATAAAGTCGCGGAATTTGAAATTTCCACCCAAAAAAGTCAAGGAATATGAAATTGGCCCTTAAAAAAGTCGGGGAATTTGAAATTGTCCCAAAAAAGTAAAAGAATTTGAAATTGGCCCTTAAAAAGGTTAGGGAATATGAAATTGGCCCAAAAAAGTCATGGAATTTGAAAATGTTTAAAAATATTCAGGGAATTTGAAATTGGCCCCAAAAAAGTCAGGGAATTTGAAATTGACCCAAAAAAATCAGGGAAACGCCCGGAAATTTTAAAATGGCTCCAAAACGTAAGGGAAAGTCAGGGAATTTGAAAAGGACCCCTAGATGTATTAAAAATACAAATTAAATATTTTCCAAGACTTTACCTCAACCATTCTTTTAAACTTTATTAAAAAAACAACGAAAAGTCAGGGAATTCAATTATATCTTGACACTTTTTGAACATAATTTTACTCCAGTTCTATGACAAATGCTGTGATTATTATTTGGTCCTTTAAAGTTTTGTTAATTTTTTTAACGTTACAATATACTTTGTACTAAAATATAGATTGATTTCAATTTATTAAAGTAAAATATACAGTTAAAAATTGTAAAAAAAATAGGGAATAGTCAGGCAATTTGAATCTGCAAATATTGTTGCAACCCTTAAAAATGCCACACCAGTATATAAAATATGCCTCCTCCTCCAAATGTACGCCACCTAGATCCGCCTTGAATCCAGGACAGAGTGCAAAATAGTCAAATCTAGATATTAATTTTCTGATTAACCCTATCCAATTAAGTCAATCTAATATTTTAAATACTTATCCAATTATATATTTATTTGTTTTTTATATATTTGTTTATCGTGTCAACAATAGTTCGCGGTTGGTGCATTGTTAAAGAAAAGTAGTTCGCATAATTAAAACTCTTTTCATTGTAGCCAATAGTCTCTCTACATATGGTAGACAGGTCTGGCGCGAGTTATAGGCTTACGACCTCCTTTTCGACAGCGTGCACATTCGCCCACAAATATCACGCCATTTTTTTGGCAACACATTTTTCTCCTTTCGGGAAACTCACTTTCATTACAAAATTTGGAAAAACAGTACTTGATTATTCCCGCGCGACTTACCTAACACATGGGTTCAAAGGCCGGCGACGGGTACGGCAACTGCGGCTTATTAGCATATAGCGAATGTAAAGTGACGTGCCGCTTTATCGTAACTATCGTAGAGCTCGAGACTCGCCGTTGATAATAGTTTTTGGTTTGTTTATTCTTTTTATAACGCGCTTTTATATTGACTTTTGTACTGGTCGAAATAATGGCGCGTTTACCTTGTTAGGAATTATTTTTTTTCTTCCTGAAAGATTTTAATCGTATGGAATGGGGGGAAAATTTCTTTAAATGGTCTGTTTGACGGAGCGTATTGGTACTAACTCGAAATTAAGATTTAAAATGTACTTTCTACTTTGGTCCCGAGGGGTAAGACCAAGGGCGTATCCAAGATTTTATTTCAGGGGGGGTTTTGAGGGAAAATTTCAATGGGGGGTGCTGATGGAAGTTTCACTGACTTTTATTAGGCACTCGCGAACTCTTGAAAATATGTACCTTTAATAGTGCTAAATTGTAAGCCTATTTCCTTACCTTTAACAACTGCTCCTAGCCAAAAGGACGACAGCGCAAGAGACAATAGCCTACAGGGAAGGATTGTTACTGGGAAACTCGTATAACGTACGCGATTGGAGTTAACGAGTTGAAGTCTAGGGGCATGCTTAAACTATTCATAGGGATAAAAGGACGGACTGCCAAATTGTCATTAGAATGGTTACTTTTAATTATTAACACAAATTAGATTTCACTCTACCAAATACTCTGCAGAGACTAACTGATGCGTGACATACATCTTATAACAAACACAACACAGAAACAATTCCGAGGGAATTGACAACAGTTTTAAAGTCTTAGTTACGAAAATAAACACGCGTCATACCATTGCTGTTTCGGCTCGGCACCCAGTTTGCGGTTTCGGAACGGTGACCGCTAGTTTTATGCTGCTCAGACACACACACGCACACACCGGGGTTTCTGCTGCCCTAACGGGACTTACGCCTTTCTAACTTAAACCGCCAGGTTAGCTTGATTCATTACGACTTATAGTCGCCGTTAGCTTAGGGATGCTTCCGACTTCGCGTCAGTGGCCAAAGTTACCCAAAGGTCGGGTCTGCTCCAGGAGTAGCGGAGAGGGTGACCCTTGTTCTGGTTCGAGTCCCCAGAGCGGTTCTCCAGTTCGATCTGGTAAAATCCGCCAAAATCTTTGGTTTTGATGGTCTTGGGTTCCCGCGCTTTTGGGCTCTGTCCAATCACTAGTTCTGTTCCTGAACGGTCATCACTGGGGACATCCAATCGTCGAGCGTGGGAGCGAAAGTCTTTAAATTCAAACCCCCGAAAATAGTTATTAGTTGAAGGGACGCTCGTTTAACATGAAGGGGGTTACCACCGAGCCAACACAATCACGGTGAAACCTTTACTTTTCGCACTTAGGCGTTAAACGTTTCCATCTGAGTCACTTTATGACCCCAAAGCGAGGAAAGCTCGCTTTCTATTCATTTCCTTAAAATTGTATCAATACAAACTCTCAGAACTTAAGTCATAAAAACGTCACGCAGAAATAACAAAAATATAAAATAACATGACATATTGGCAGTCCTTGTTTCTTATTTCGGTGAGATGCCAAATGGGGAGATGGGGGTGAAGAGATAGTGCGGCATTACAAAGACAAGAGGGCATTCCTTTACTCCAAAGGCATCGTTATATGGAACGAGAAAAGCTACTGGGGGCACAGCGGCCCGTGGCCACTAAAGCCACTATGGACCCCATGGAAGAGAGGGAAGCTCGGCTAAGAACAGCTGGTTCACGCGATCCCACAAAACCCAAGACGACCCACGCCAAGGTGTAGAGAGAGAACGCCCGAGGGGAAGTTACAAAACTTAAAGAACGATACAATTAAACTGAAATTAGAAAGCCCATCAAGAATGCTAAAATTAACAGGCTAACGTAAGCCTAAAATATGGCCGTTACAAAATGCACGAACTCGGTGTACAGGTTATCTGAGACTGTCTTACCCTTCGTTTGGTCCTTCGAGCGTTAAATCGTTAATCGTTAATTTATTAGTGCGTGAAATTAATTTTCAAAATAGACAAACAAAATAAAAATAATGTAAGGAGATGCTAAGCGCTGCATCGTCGACGTTTACGTTAAGAAATTCACAAAATAACCACGACAAATAAATACATCATAGACAAAGACCTGCGGGTCAAATAAATATTAATGTGTACCATTATGTTTAATTTTTTTAATGGGCATTAAAAGAAACACGTAAAATATTAATATTTTTCACGGCTTTTAAATAATTTGAACTAAATTCTGCTGGCGCCACCTAGTAAGATTTCGGGTATTTTTAACAATAAAAAATAAAGTTTTCCCTTTCCAAATATAAATTTATCGATATATTTTAATAATTTATCTACTTTAATTTAAAAAAAAGGAAATTTAAATTTCAAGTCTACTTAAGGACAAGATTAAATTATGATATGATATATTATAAATATATAAATTTATTTAAAGCAAGTGGCGGCTTTATCATTGCCACATGTATTTATGAACAGCCCCTGTTATTAAACATGGCCATGAACCTATCCGATTCTTCGAAAAACGCGACTTTACTGGAGAGCGTGGTGCCATCTATTTATGTCAAAGGAAGCTAAAATTTAAAATAGCCAAATGATAACGTTGTCAGAGAGCCATTAATTATCACTAGACAACTTCTACTTTACTTAGTGGACTTTAACCTAAAGTATATATTCCATGTAAAAATATTGTTTATAATTGCTGTAATTTATGTTATTGACCAATTAACAAACGATCCAATCAACGCGAGGGGTACCTATAAGTACCGCCTTTTTTATTTCGACGCTAGCGACATCTATTGAAAAAATATCTACTTCACGTCGAGTCACCACTTGCTTTATATTATTTTATTATAAACATATAAATAATGTATTTAATTTTTCAGAATATCTAAAAAAAATTTAAACAGGGTTGCCACACGTCAAGAAAAACAGGGAATTTAAAAATGGGCCTAAAAAGTCAAGGAATGTTAAGAATTTGTAAAAAAGTCAGGAAATTCAATTTTATCTTGACACTTTTTGAAAGTAATTTTACTCTAGATCTATGACAAATTCTATGATTATCATTAATTTTTTCCACATTGCAATAACCTTTAAAAAATTACTGAAATATAAGTCTATTTAAATTTAACATCCGATAAAAGTGAAATATGAAATAAAAATTTTGAAGGTAATTTTACTCTAGATCTATGACAAATTAAATGATTATCATTTATTTCCTTGCAAGTTTGTCTAATTTTTTTCCACATTGCAATAACCTTTAACAGGGTTGCCACACGTCAGGGAAAACAGGGAAAAGTCCAGGAATTTGAAAATGGACCTAAAACGTCGGGGAAATGTCAGGGAATTTTAAGAATTGGTAAAAATTCAGGGAAAAGTGAGGGAATTCAATTTTATCTTGGCACTTTTTGAAGGTAATTCAACTCTAGATATATGACAAATTCCACGATTATCATTTATTTCCTTGAATGTTTGGCTAATTTTTCCAACATTGCAATAACCTTTTTACTGAAATATAAGTTCATCTAAATTTATTAACTTCTGATAAAAGAAAATTTTTTCCTTAATAAGTCGGGGAAAATCTGTTAAAATGGTCAGGGAAGACAGGGAATAGTCACGGAATTTGAATCTGAAAATTTGGTGGCAACCCTGTTAAAAGAAAAGCTAGGAAAATATGAAAAATATAGGATTAATTATAATAAAGAGTTTCCGTAAAAAAAGTAGTCGGAACAAAAAGCCGTAAAGTACTTAAAAGTAAGGTACCCTTCGCACGAATTCGTTTTTAGCGCATCTTCGCTAACAGTATAGCGTATAGCTAGAAGAGTGGTTGAAGTGGGACGAGGAGGAAGCGGCCGCTAAAATCGCTTTTGTAAATTCGCTAAAGGTTTTTCGTGTCGCCTCTCTCTTCTCTAATTTGAAAAGCTTGTATCATTTTCGCCGTGCTCGACTCTCCCTCTAGCGGCGGCGCTAGGAAGCTAAAAGCCACCTTCGGCGAGGTCTATGTAACACTAGCGGCGATATCTTTATCTCGGAGTACAAAGCTTTCAATCAGAAATCAGTTGGCGGCGCTGAATATCATTGCCGGCGAAAGAGAGGAGAGGATGGGATTCCACTCGTCACCGGAGGGACTTTTTGTCCATCCCCGCCACTTCGACAGGCTTCGTTCACGATTTTCCAATGAGGCTCGGAGACAAAGGGGGTTTTGTACTCCACCCTCAAACCCCCTTCTGGGATATTTAGGGGTTACGGGCTCTATTTCCCTCCTCCCTTCTTTATCAACTTTTATCTCATCCCTCGAACTTCTTCAACATCCGTTTTTTCTCTATTCAATTCCTTTTTCGAGTTCTCGGCTCCTTTTGTCTCTTTTTTCGCCTTTCTTCGGTCATTTGACTTCCGTCGAAAACAAGATCTTACGCTGATTTAAAATGGATATTTTTTATCCCTTCAAAAGATATGTTTCGTGAAATCCCTTCCGAATGCGCTCTATTTTCCCCTGAAAATGATCGAGTTGGCTGCTCGGCAGTACTCCGGTGTGAGGCGGGTGGAACACTTCTACAGGCGGTTTTTGGTCTATTTTTTCTACCTGTAGATTAAACGCATCTGGTTTTAAGTGCTTTCGAAATATTCAACTTTTGTCCAAAAAATTTCAAAAGAAAAACATGCTGTTTAATTCTCCTATAAGAGAACTTGCATTTTAAATATGCTTATTTGGTATCATTTTCACAAATTGAAAATTACATTTTATTTGGATGAACTAAAGGTATTAGGAAGTTTAAATCTTTCAAAGGACGGATGTCAAAATTAATTAATCACGGGTATTGGGTCAGCAGGTTTATTTATTTTTTGATTACCCCTAACATAGTAGTATTTTGGCGAACGTTTCGAAATATTTTTTGTTAGATATCTATTATGCAATTAAAATATATTAAGTTTATTATGGTTAATATGATTTTTGTAATTGAAGAACATTTTACACCTTTTACGTATTTTAAAATTTACCTAATTTACATAAATTCACTTATTTTTAATTTACATAAATTCACTTATTTTTAATTTACATAAATTCACTTATTTTTAATTTACATAAATTCATGTATTTTTAATTTACATAATAAATTCATAAAATTTTTTATTTAACATAAAATTCACGTATTTGTTAATTAACATAAATTCATGTATTTTTAATTTACATAAATTCATAAAATTTTTATTTAACATAAAATTCACGTATTTGTTAATTAACATAAATTAACTTATTTTTAATTTACATAAATTCATGTATTTTTAATTTACATAAATTCATATATTCTTTATTTAACATAAAATTCACGTATTTGTTAATTAACATAAAATTCACGTATTTGTTAATTAACATAAAATTCACGTATTTTTAATTAACATAAAATTAACGTATTTTTAATTAACATAAAATTCACGTATTTTTTAATTAACATAAAATTCACTTTGTTAATTTACATAAAATTCACGTATTTTTTAATTAACATAAAATTCACGTATTTGTTAATTTACATAAAATTCATGTATTTTTAAATATACATAAAATCATGTATTTTATACAAATTTTAAATATATTTAAGTGATCCGAATTTTATTATAATTAACAATTTGTAATTAATAATGATTTATTTAAATCAAACTAGTTCCATACCGAATATATTTCCATAGAAAGAATTTTATGAAAATAGCTCTAACGTAAAAAGGAAAACGCTAAACAGCGTATCGAGATTTCGTCATCATTTTTGCCCCCGTCTTTCAAATTTTAATACCTTTACTCCAGAAAGGCGAACGGCAGACTTATTTTTTTGAGCTCCAGACGAGTCTGAAAGAACTAGGGTGCATAGAAGAGTATCCTTTTTATCTCTCTTACTCTTTCTAGGCTGAGGCGTAGTAGACGCTTTTTCTTATGTTTTTTTTTTTCCGTCCGCTAAACTTGTTTACCAGATTCTGGGCCGCGTGGCTCAAGCCTTTTTTTAGAATCATTTCTAAAAGAAGTCGATTTATTCTCTTTTTCTCAACGATTTTTTTACGTACAAGTCGTAAGTCGTAACGTATGTTAATCTTATTTTTATTCCGACTCAATGCTGCTTGTAAAGATTTGCATTTAATCCTTAATCGAATCCGCTGTTTGTTGGGATTTTGTAGCCAGGAATATTTATACTATTAGCCTTTGGTTTTAGCCTAACTAATTATTATTAATTATTTTTATTACTTTTGTTTCACGTTGAAATATATCAAGTCAGGGAAAAGTGAGGGAATTCAGTTTAATATTGACACTTTTTTAAGGTAATTTTACTCTAGATCTATGGCAAATTCTGCTATTATTATTTTTTAACTTTTGTACTGAAATTGAAGTTGATTTATTTATTATCTTCTGATAAATGTAAAAATTGAAAACGGTCTAATTTTGACCTTAAATTGGTCATGGAAAACAGGGAATAGTCAGGGAATTTGAATCTGAAAATATTGTAACAACCCTGTATTAATATTAAATTATTTATCTATTAAGATTTCTCAAATATTTCTTTGCAGAAATTGTCTCTTAAATTGTTTAGTATTTTTAGGCACAGCATATGACATCGAAATATTTGGAGTAATCAAATAAAATTATAATTCATAATATTTAGATCTTTAAAAGTTATTTCATCACAACGATGAAATAACTTTTCAAGATCTAAATATTATGAATTATAATTTTATTTGATTACTCCAAATATTTGGCCTGAGCGTATCTGATAACAAAATAATATTATCATAACGTTAATTATAATTATTTTTTAATCAATACAAATAGTTTATATTAATTAATTAAATTTAAAATATTATTTTTTTCTGTATCTAATACTCTAATCTTAACACGCTTTTCAATTATAATATGATGTAATATAATATATAATCGTATCGTTAAATTTAATTATATTTTAATCAATTCAAATATTTTATAATTAATTAATATAATTTTATTCTGTATCGAATACTCTAATCTTAACACGCCTTTCAATTATAATATAATATAATCGTTACGTTGAATATAATTATATTTTAATCAATTCAAATATTTTATAATTAATTGATTAATATAAACTTATTTTTTCTGTATCGAATACTCTAATCTCAACGTTTTTTAATTATAATGTAATATTACGTTAAATTTCATTATATTTTAATTAATTAAATTATTTTATAATTAATTAATATAAACTTTTTTCTGTATCGAGTACTCTAATTTTAATACGCTTTTACAATTACAATATAATTATTTTTTTAATTATATCCAAATATTTTACAATTTATTAATTAAACTATTATTTTTCCCGTATCGAATACTTTAACTTTCACTACTTATAAAATACCAAACGTACATCTTTTGAAAGACAGTTAATACCTTAAGGGTATCAAACGATATAAGTGTCTACTCCATTCGACGTTATCAGTTACACCCACTCGAAAGAACAAAAAAAGAATGTGAACGTTGCCTCGGGGTCTTTCGTCAATTTTTTATTATTTTCCCATTTGCGCCGTCGAAAGAACGGAATTAGTCATTGTGTCGCCTTCTATCGTTCGTTTTCACACCTAATCTCTCCTTAGTTATTTCAATCGGGGCTAGTGGCGTAGTGGCTGGGGAAGGAATTACTTTAAACTCGTGACGTCAGTTCATGGCCGAGAAAACGATAGTCCGTCCGGAAACGCGCCTCAAATCAATAATCGTTTTGCCAAGGCCGTCTTCCTCGGATATCAAATATATTTTTCCCCCCTTTTAAAACCCTCTATTGTTTAGTATATTTTATCCATCCCGAAGATGGTAAACGTTCTTTCCATTAACGGTATTTGCTCTTTTTACGTGTTAACCCTTTGACGCCATGATTGTAGATTTTGAGACAAAAAATGGCGGCCATTATTTTTTCTCTCTCCAAGTTTGTAATTTTTTTTCCGCCGTCGATTCTCTTCGTTAGGGAAGAGAGTGGATTAAAGCCAGCAGCGGCCGCGTTGGTATCTCAAATTTTCTAGAAGGGGAATTGGACCGAATTCTCGCGCATGGACGAAGCAACGACGCGCGGAGTTTGCGGAAAATAACGGCGGGCGGGGGCGGATGCCAGTGACGGGGGGGTTAGGTAAAGGGTTACGTAGAGGGCGCTTATGTAGGCAGTCAAATTCTGCAGAGTTCTCTGAGTCATTCCACGCGCTACGTACAGCGCCCCCTTTTCGGACGCGCGGCCAACATCTCCCGCCAAAATCGATACGACTCCCATCCCCTCCACCTGGTACTTTACGCTAAATGCGGATGGAATTCGGAATGCCTTTGAACAAACCATCGGGTTACGCGGCTTTTGGAGAATTTACATAGCGGTATAATATCTAGGCGTTCGACCTCTCGGGGAAGATCAGGAGCGGGGGATGCTTGAGGTGTGCAGGTGCCGATAGAGGGGCCCCTCCCCTCCCCCTACGTGTTCTCGGCCTTTGCCCCCCCCCTCGTTTAATAGAAGGTCCTGTCTTGTCCCCCCTCCCATCCCCCTTTTCTCTCTCGCTGACGTTCGCCCAGTTTTAACCCGAGGTTGAATTCGCATTAGGCTTTCGAATGGGATGTTTATCATCCTTAAACAGGGTTGCCACAAGTCAGGGAATTTATGAATGGGCCTAAAAAGCCAGGAAATTTATGAATGGGCCTAAATAGTCGGGGAAAAGTCAGGGAATTTATGAATGGGCCTAAAAAGTCGGGGAATTTATGAATGGGCCTAAAAAGTCGGGGAATTTATGAATGGACCTAAAAAGTCTGGGAATTTTAAGAATTAGGAAAAACCAGGGAATTTATGAATGGGCCTAAAAAGTCGGGGAATTTATGAATGGGCCTAAAAAGCCAGGAAATTTATGAATGGGCCTAAATAGTCGGGGAAAAGTCAGGGAATTTATGAATGGGACTAAAAAGTCGGGGAATTTTAAGAATTAGTAAAAAGTCGGGGAATTTATGAATGGACCTAAAAAGTCGGGGAATTTTAAGAATTAGGAAAAACCAGGGAATTTATGAATGGGCCTAAAAAGTCGGGGAATTTATGAATGGGCCTAAAAAGTCAGGAAATTTATGAATTTGCCTAAATAGTCGGGGAAAAGTCAGGGAATTTATTAATGGGCCTAAAAAGTCAGGGAATTTTAAGAATTAGTAAGAAGTGAGGGAATTCAGTTTAATATTGACACTTTTTAAGGTAATTTTACACTAGATCTATGGCAAATTCTGCTATTAATATTATTTATATCCTTGAAAGGTTTTTTTAACTTTTGTACTGAAATATAAGTCGATTAATTTGTTAACTTCTGATAAATGTAAAAGTTAAATTTTGACCTTAAACCGTCAGGGAAAATATCTTAAAATGGTCAGGGAAAACAGGGAATTTGAATCTGATAATATTGTGGCAACCCTGTTAAAAAGTTGCGAAGGTAGAAATTTCTAAATCACACTTTTGAAGTTTGACACCGATGTTAGATTATTATTATTATTGGTTGTCTAAAAAGCAAAAACAAAATCGGTATTTTTTCTACATTCAGTTTGGTATTTCCTAAAGCGGCTATGATATGTTTGCCCTAATTTGTTCCAATCCATTTTTTATTAACCTAACTGAAACCATACATAATTTATAATTGCATTTTATTTTTAGAATAATTTGAAATCTGTTTACATTTAGGCCCCTAATTTTTTTATAAAAAATCTTTAAAATTGTCGTTTAAAATCACGCCTTAACCATCGCGTCGTTAGGTTTTACCTACTACTTATTACGGTAATTTGTTTATTTTGTGGCCGAGGTATGAAATAATTTAAAAGCGATTTTTCAAAGCCTAGATACTATTTATTTGAGCGTTACTCAAATGCTGAGGTAGTCCTTACCCCCATCTAGTGGCGGAACACGTTACTAAACATTCAAAGAATTTCCCATAAAACCGGAACGCGAGAAAAAAATTCCTTACAAATATCATTTGTGGTTGAAATTGATATTTTCGTATATGTTGTTTTGGGTTTAATTTAAATCGGTCGATTGAGTTTCGTCGTACGGAGGACGCAAACGTGTTTAAAAATTAGGTTGATAAAGTTAGCGAGCGATATTCGGAGGTAGATGAACCATAAATAAGTAGGTGGTTCAAAACATAATCATCGTGTGTTGGCTGTCCAAAGTTTACGATTGTATTTACTATTTTACAATTTAATTTTTGCCAGGGGAATATCGAATACATATTATAATTATTAAATTGTATTATTTAGTTGCTCTTCTTACTGATAATCTTAATTTAACGTAATTTTCGGACGCGAACAATTATCAAATTTTTACGGTTTAATGAGTGTTAAATTATGCAAGCCGAAACTTATATAAAAATCAAATGGAATCTGTAGCAGTCTGGTGATTTTCGAAGTTAATTCTAGTCTGCAGACGTTCACGTAAACGCCTTGAAATGGGTTTGCTGATGCTCTCTATTATAGCTTGGCATATAGCAATCGAAATGCTCCTAATTTTCTACCCTTTTTTTTTACCAAATAAAAACTCTTTAAAATACTGCAATTATCATATTTTCCCCAATTTTGAAATATTGAATTTATTTTTCCAAACTTCATATTAAGAGCATATTGAAGCAAGTAAATAAAAGTGCATTTTGAGAAAACATTTTTAGTTTTACATCTATAGTAATTACAATAATAATTTAGTAATTGCGATAATAATTTAGTAATTGCGATAATAATTTAGTAATTGCGATAATAATTTAGTAATTGCGATAATAATTTAGTAATTGCGATAATAATTTAGTAATTGCGATAATAATTTAGTAATTGCGATAATAATTTAGTAATTGCGATAATAATTTAGTAATTGCGATAATAATTTAGTAATTGCGATAATAATTTAGTAATTGCGATAATAATTTAGTAATTGCGATAATAATTTAGTAATTGCGATAATAATTTAGTAATTGCGATAATAATTTAGTAATTGCGATAATAATTTAGTTATTGCGATAATAATTTAGTAATTGCGATAATAAATTAGTAATTGCGATAATAAATTAGTAATTGCGATAATAAATTAGTAATTGCGATAATAAATTAATAATTGCGATAATAAATTAATAATTGCGATAATAATTTAATAATTGCGATAATAATTTAATAATTGCGATAATAATTTAATAATTGCGATAATAATTTAATAATTGCGATAATAATTTAATAATTGCGATAATAATTTAATAATTGCGATAATAATTTAATAATTGCGATAATAATTTAATAATTGCAATAATAATAGAAATATACTAAAAACTCACCTATTTCAATTTCAATAATTGAAATTAATATAACAGATACCAAAACTACTACTACACCCATCGGATTGTTTAAGTTCCAGTTTTAAATCTGATAATCCGTATTTTGTCTAAGGGGGGAGGGGGGGTTTAGTAATTGCTTTGTATTAGGGTTGTTGGTTTCTTTGAATCGCGCATCGGTTCAAGCTCGTTTCGTCTCATTAAACCACATAACAACCTCTACAACAAAAATCTCATTCTTTAATCTGTCTGTTTCTTCCTCTCCATACATATGTAAGATTATATGATCGGCCGATTAGATAAATCCTCCCCCCCCCCCCCTCTCTTTCCTGTTTAAAAAAATGTTGAGGTTAAGTACGCGAAGTATGACGTCAGGCTTTTTATGACTACAAAGCCTAACGAACCCTTATTTTGCATCCTTAATAGAGATTTATTATTTAAATTAACGATAGAGAATTTAAGCACTGTGAAATCCCAGAGTAAGATCTGAAGTTTTAAGGGGCCCCAAATTCTACTTTGCACAGGGCCCCCAATCCGGCCCTGCGTACGTGTGTATATTACCAAGAACGGTTTCAAGTAACTGAGAACCAATTCACTTTTTTTTTTAATTTTATGGGCGGAGCTTAGTTGAGCAATATGCCAGAGTCGCCATCTGTGGCTCAATAAAACAATTATTTATATTATATAAGGTTTGAATAATACGTAACATTATTAAAATAGTAATATAAATATTCAATATATAATTTTACCATAATTCATAATTATTATATTAAACATTTCAATCTTGAAACGATTTATTTTATTAAAATTTTAAATATTAATTATATTAAAGTCATATTTCCCCATTAGTAAACAGAGGGTGCCACGAAATGGGTATCCTTCAAAATTATTTTTTATTTTTAAATATTTCCCTGTCTGGGCACTTGTATTAGTCGCTTAATCGAACTTTGCTTGTTTTCAATTTGCCCCAATTTTGATTTCGTATCCACTGAGTCACCGAAATAGAAATTGCGCAGGAGTTCTATCGAGAAGAACGCGGTCTAGATCAACCGGAAATGACGCAATTTGTTTTTAACCGCGTCGTGTCGTGTTTCTTTGAAGAAGCTCGTGACGTTAACTTCAGAGCCTGAATTGATATATTTAAAAATGAATCGTGGAATTTATGGAAAAGTCAGGGAATTTGAATATGGGTCTAAATCTTAGGGAAAAGTCAGGGAATTTTAAAAATTAGTATGAAAACAGGGAAAAAGTCAGGGAATTTTAAAAATTAGTAAAAAATCAGGGAAAAGTTATGGATTTTTAAAAATTAGTAAAACAATCAGGGAACAGTTGTGGATTTTTAAAAATTAGTAAAACAATCAGGGAAAAGTTATGGATTTTTAAAAATTAGTAAAACAATCAGGGAAAAGTTATGGATTTTTAAAAATTAGTAAAACAATCAGGGAAAAGTTATGAATTTTTAAAAATTAGTATAAATATCAGGGAATTTTAAAACTCGGGGAAAAGTCGGGGAATATTAAAAGTTAATATAAAAATCAGGGAAAAGTCGGGGAATTTAATTTCAGTAGCAAATTGGAAACGTTTACTAAAATAGTGGTTAAAAAATATAAAAAATTATCACAAAATATGGCAGGGAAAACCTGGAAAAGTCAGGGAATTTAATCTGAAAAAACCGTGGCAACCCTAAACGACTTTCGTACGCCGGCGAATTTTAGTTGAAAATTTATCCGTTTTGGCGCTCAAGTATCAGATTCGTATCTTTCGTAGCGTCGTCTACTTCGCTTTAAATATAAACTTCAAAGAATGATAATTGTTACTACATTTTAATCGACTAATGATTAATAACTTTGAAACGCGTACGCCACTATTAGCTTTCTCTTTTTGATCCGTGTTTTCCCCGCCATCCCACTGAGCCGAAAAACATCTTTCACAAAACTCCTGGTTTCGGTAGACTGCGTGACGTCGTCTTCCCAATCTCGCGCGGATTCTCCCGAAATTTCTCTTCCCCCTCGTCTCCCTCCCCCCTCTTAGAAGTTTCACCCCCCCCCCGTCCGTACCCCCTTTCTTTCTTCCCCCGTGATCTTTTATTTAGACTTTAGGGGGAAGCATCCAGTTTTTATTTTCTTTTTTGTACTGTCTGGTATTTTTTTCCTTCTAGACGCTTTCGGGCAATTGATAGCGGTGGATCTAGATGAGGTGCGCCAAGCGGTTTGTTAGCTAGGGGGTATTATCACCCTCCCTGACGTCGTTTTCTGCCCCCCCTCCCGGTTTTTTATATACCGTAGTACGAAAAAACATTTTTTGCGTCTACCGTGCGGAAAGCGGTTCGTAAACCTCGGCTCTCTGCAACTTGTTCGGGGTTTTTTTTCTCTCGCAACAACGGGCTTCTCGTATTTTCTGGAGCAGCGTCGGCCGGTGAGCCCTTGTGAAAACGGCTACCAACGCGAAAGGACTGGTTTTTTGCGGTCGCAATTTTCTTCATTCCTTTCAAAGTACGGGCGTCCCAACGGCGAAAACTATTCGAATGAGGTGGAATTCGAAACTACGATCTGATACGGAGTTAACACGTGAGTTCTTGATAATTACCGAGTTTTAATCGAGGATACTATATAACGTTAAAGGGGTGTTTGTCGGTGGTACGTACCTAAATACTTGGCGCTAAAACGCTGAGGTTGTTTATCAGACAAACGCCACGGTTGTTGGCTAAGCCTCGGCTAATTTGTTTACGATTCGAACCGAGTCCTATTGCCTCGAATTGGAGGTTTCGCGTCTCGCTTTGATTTTTGGTATCCTCGCGTATAATGAATTATGTAAATTTACCCATATCGCGGTAATTGTCACGAGTTAATTATCGTATCATTTCAACACTATTAGATACCCTAATAAAATTTTAAGATTTATAAGTTGTAGGCATGTTATAGTGGTGTTATTTTTATCCAAATTCACTATTTCCTAATACTGAACACGATCACGAATTTTCAAATGGTAATTACCCGTAAGTTTTATTTAAAATATGGTACTTAAAAGGGCTAACATCCAGAATAATAATAATGTCAATCTCAGCTAATAATTCCTAAAATAAACTGATTATAAGGAAGCGATACAAAGTGTAGATCATTACGAATTCATTTAAAACTGGCGCCTTTGCTTTCAAATTTATACTATCGCCAATCTCTCTTACCTTATGCCATTCGGCTGAGAGTTGAGCAGAAACTGGACTTCTAGTTTGGAAGGGGGGGGGAGGAATATTACGAAGGTTACCCCCCTCTTTCCTGTCTTGAAAGGCCGTCTTGTTAAAAGTGGCAATTAAAGAACAATTATCAAAGTATCGTTCCCTAATTAAGAGCGAAACGAATGTCGTCTGTTCGTTGATGCTTTAACCCCCCCCCCTCTTCCCGGGCGTTTTCCCTCCCCCTTTTCTGCCCGAAGGGGGGCGTAACACGCTGCTGATATTATTAGTTGATGACAAGGCTGGCGCTCGCTAATTTCGCTCTGCAATAATTCGACTTTGCTTCTGGACAGTTTTCCTTTGATTTCTACTAATATCGAGGGGTCGGACGTTCGCCAAAAATGTTTACGGGATTTTGAAATCCTCAATTTTAAGCTGGATTTCGGGTTGTCTGGCTGGATTTGTGGTTGGATTTGACGGTTTTTGGCTCAATTTGTGGTTGGATTTCGCGGTTTTTGGCGGGATTTGTGGTTGGATTTCGGTATTTTCTGGCTGGATTTCGCGGTTTTTGGCGAGATTTGTGGTAGGATTTCGGTATTTTTGGCTGAATTTCGGTATTTTCTGGCTGAATTTCGGTATTTTCTGGCTGAATTTCGGTATTTTCTGGCTGAATTTCGGTATTTTCTGGCTGGATTTCGCGGTTTTTGGCTGGATTTGTGGTTGGATTTCGCGGTTTTTGGCGGGATTTGTGGTTGGATTTCGCGGTTTTTGGCGGGATTTGTGGTTGGATTTCGCGTTTTTGGCGGGATTTGTGGTTGGATTTCGCGTTTTTGGCGGGATTTGTGGTAGGATTTCGGTATTTTTGGCTGGATTTCGGCATTTTCTGGCTGGATTTCGGTATTTTCTGGCTGGATTTCGGTATTTTCTGGCTGGATTTCGGTATTTTCTGGCTGGATTTCGCGGTTTTTGGCGGGATTTGTGGCTGGATTTCGGTATTTGTGGCTGGATTTCGGTATTTTTGGCTGGATTTCGGCATTTTTGGCTGGATTTCGGCATTTTCTGGCTGGATTTCGCGGTTTTTGGCTGGATTTTTTTGGTTGGATTTCGCGGTTTTTGGCGGGATTTGTGGTAGGATTTCGGGATTTTTGGCTGGATTTCGCGATTTCTGGCTGGATTTCAAGGTTGAAATCGGATTTCGGGATTTTCTGGTTGGATTTCGCGATTTGTGGCTGGATTTCAAGGTTGAAATCGGATTTCGGGATTTTCTGGTTGGATTTCGCGATTTTTGGCTGGATTTCAAGGTTGAAATCGGATTTCGGGATTTTCTTGCTGGACGGATTTGGAAGAAATCCAGGCTGGATTTCGGATCTCTTGGAAAGTGCACGGGATTTCTTAGAATGTCCGGCGACCCCTTGTACCAAATATACCCCATTACTTTTTAACCACTCCACCGTTTTGTTTACGTAATATAAATCGCGTTTTAGTAATTGCAAGTCCATCTATTCGTTTTAAGAATAACAATTAGGATGTTATTTTTCATGACACCGATTTCTAAAATGACGTCGTACATGACGTAAAAAGCGGTTTTAAATTTCACCAACTCTCGTTCGCCTTTATCCGCGCATTCGCCAAACATAATTGAAACCCGAAATTTCACACAGTTATAACAGTTCTATAGGTAAAAAACTGTCCTCAAAATGGCGGCCATAGCCCAAAGCTTCAGAGCGATACTACTCTATTGTTTCCTTAATTTGTATTCACGAATTAAATGATTTTGACAAAATGTTTATTAGTATTATTGAATATGAAGTTTATTTTTACTATAGGAAAACCCAATAACAAATAATTACTATTTAGATCCTAGTTTTTTCTGGCATTTAAATTATTTCTTAAAAGATCAGAGAAGTGTGTGAAACTTAAACTATCTCGGAACACTGCTATAACGTATATTAAATTTAAATAATAATAATCAGTTAGACTAATACCCTGGGTACCACCTTAGGCCTAAGTCATCATGCGACTTTTAAAGCCATTAATTCAGGTGGCCGGGTTACAATGCGTAGGAGGGTGGTGGCAAGCTCTTCAAGCCACGCGAGCCAACAGCTCCCTACACTCACTATTATAGTTAACCTCAATATGTTATTATGGAAAGGGGAAACCGAAGGACTCGAGGGGAAAACCCCTTTGTGCAACTAAATAACAAGATTGACCAAAAAGCGTTAGGGTTGCTATTTTAGCAGGTAACATTTCCTAGGAACCCAGTTTTGAATCGCACAGGGCAGAGTTCGTACACGACCTGATAGTCAGGGAATTTTAAAAAGCTTCAAAATTCGAAATGTCAGGGAATTTGAAAATGGCCCCGAAAAGTAATGAAATTTTAAAATGATAAAAAAATCAGGCAAATAAAGTTTTGAAAGAAAATATTTTCAAGATTTTTACCTCAAAATGGTCAGGGAAAATTAGGCAATTTGATCAGAGAAAACCTGGAAATGTCAGGGAATTTAATTCCGGAACCCTGCAGGGGTGACAGTCAAAGTGTCTCCCATCGCTAGGTTTATCTTTTTGTCATAGAGTTGAAAGGGTCATTTTGTCTTCACCAGGAACAGAAACATTAATGTCAAAATCGTACGCGCCCTCCAAATGATTAATTGGCGACAATGCTTGAAAGAACAACTGTCGAACCACATGGCCTCTCTTCTCTTCGGCACCCCACAGAACTCTCCCGTCACCCGAGAGAGAGAGTCGTCCGAACTGTGACTGCCCTTAATTGGCACTGCCCCGCATTGCATTGCGCCGTGTTGGCTGGCTTCACCGCAAACCCGGATCATAAACCCCCCGCCGTTATGGGGCATAAAGTCGCGAAATTGACTTTATGGCTATTAGACAATTTTTCGGGCTGTTAATTTGAAATTGCCAACGTGATATTTCTCAGATAGTCCTTGTACATTCTCCCAATTGTACATTTAATGCTCATACCGGTGCATTATCGATAGAATCATAAGTAACGTAATTACGTTAAGTATGACACTTCCTTTTTTTAACGCTAAATACCGAACCTAGACGCTAGGGGGCTCTGTGCTGAGCTAAACATTAATTGCGCAATAACTCTGAAAATCGGTTCGATGATAATTTTTCTCATTGTCACCCTTATAATTTTTGTTACTTGTGATATAATATATGATCAGATGTATTGCAAATTTTTATATTTATTCCAATATAACTTTATGTAGGAAATATATGATCTCAACATAATTTTTTTGGTAGAATATAGTATTGCAATATAATTTTAGATGTTCATTCTAATTAAAACATTTCTATAGAATGAAATCCAATTGAAGCCTTTTTGATAGAATGTAATCCAAATGAAGCCTTTTTGATAGAATATATAATCCAATTTTAGCCTTTTTGATAGTATATAATCCAATTGAAGCCTTTTTGATAGTATATAATCCAATTGAAGCCTTTTTGATAGAGTATATAATCCAATTGAAGCCTTTTTGTTAGAATGTAATCCAAATGAAGCCTCTTTGATAGAGTATATAATCCAATTGAAGCCTTTTTGATAGAGTATATAATCCAATTGAAGCCTTTTTGATAGAGTATATAATCCAATTGAAGCCTTTTTGATAGTATATAATCCAATTGAAGCCTTTTTGATAGTATATAATCCAATTGAAGCCTTTTTGATAGAGTATATAATCCAATTGAAGCCTTTTTGATAGAATATGTAATCTAAATGAAGCCTTTTTGATAGAATATGTAATCAAATTTTAGCCTTTTTGATAGAGTATATAATCCAATTGAAGCCTTTTTGATAGAATTAATAATCCAAATGAAGCCTCTTTGATAGAATTAATAATCCAATTTTAGCCTTTTTGATAGAGTATATAATCCAATTGAAGCCTTTTTGATAGAGTATATAATCCAATTGAAGCCCTTTTGATGGAATATATAATCCAATTAAAGCCTTTTTGATAGAATTAATAATCCAATTGAAGCCTTTTTGATAGAATATATACGAGCCAATATAAGATTATTACAATTCGGAATTTAGAGAACATAGCGGAAGAACCTTTCAAAATATTAGTATACCTTAAATAATTCATGGTCTAATAGAAAATATTATATCGAATACATTCCATATCTCTAAAATGGCGCGAAATTAGTAACGCGTATTTGGCTCTTCGACAGGCATTTAAAGATTTCAATATGTATATTTTGGCCGTAAGTAACTTACGGCTATTGGTGGTTTCCGACCCCTTCCCCCGTTGCCATTTATTCCCCGTGAATAGGTTACATTACGGCGACCACCCTCCTGGTGGCGTTTGGGTGCTAACTGATTAAAGAGTACGATAAGTGGGGGTGGTGGTGGATAACGGGCAATTTCTGACACAATCTCGGGGCTTATGGGGGGTTCATTTTCCATTCGCCCGAACGTTAAAAGACGGGCTCGTTTATTATATCTGCCATCGCCTTCTGCTCAGGGATCGGCTCTTCACCCTCCATCGCAGCCCGACCCATCTTCATCTCTCTCCCCATCGTGTCCGATTGTCCATTCCATCTCCTTGTTCGCTCTCTTTTGTCTCTTCACTTGGTCATCCAATCGACCCTGATCCCTAATCGATTTACTTCCCCGCGAAAAGCCTATAAGTCTGTTCGTTTCTCTCGACTGTTTCCAGTCAGTGATTCTTTCGCGTACATTTTTATCGCGCCGACGCTGAATCTCTTCTTACGTTGGATACGATTGTAGATGCTCTTCTGTGTTGAAGGTGTCTTGGTTCAGCTTGTTGATGTCGGGGTTATCAGTTTCCATTTATTGATATACCGTATACACCTAGATGACTTGGGGCTAAGGTGGTGCCTTGGGTATTATTATTATTACAGGGTTGCCACACGTCAGGGAAAACCGGGAAAAGTCAGGGAATTTAAAAATGGGCCTAAAAAGTCGGGGAATTTTAAGAATTGGTAAAAATTCAGGGAAAAGTCAGGGAATTCAATTTTATCTTGGCATTTTTTGAAGGTAATTCAACTCTAGATCTATTACAAATTCCACGATTATCATTTATTTCCTTGAATGTTTTGGCTAATTTTTTCAACATTGCAATAACCTTTTTACTGAAATATAAGTTAATCTAAATTTATTAACTTCTGAGAAAAGTAAAATATAAAAGAAAGATTTTGGCCTTAATAAGTCAGGGAAAATCTGTTAAAATGGTCAGGGAATATCTGTTAAAATGGTCAGGGAATATCTGTTAAAAAGGTCAGGGAATAGTCAGGGAATTTGAATCTGAAAGTTTTGTGGCAACTCTGTATTACCTGCCTATTGAAGTTCAGGGTTTAAAAAAACTCGTGTTTTATTAAAATTTATGCTGACAATTTAACATTACAAAAATTATGTATTTCGACTCGCGATATTAATAAAATTTAAGACATTTCTGTAAAATCTATAAAATAATAAACCATATATTTAAAATTGCTTTTGGGTACGGGCTTTTAATTTCGAACCCTGTTGAAGTTCTTGCGTGTTTATTGCTTACAGTGTTTTATATTTGAAGTGACCATTTTGTGGTGCGAATAGTTAGTTGGGGTAAAGCCAAATCGTCTGCTCGAGCAGTTTGAGAGCAGTCAAACTGAAAACTCTTTTAGATAATCTGCTTAATTTAAAATCAAATAATTTTTTAATTACATTTATGAAAATGTAAGAAACAGTATCTGTAGCGCAAGCCAATTTTAAACAATCCGAAATTAAGATTTTATTTTTATTTTAAGAAATCAATCGATTAAAATCAAACTGACTGATTTAATTTTCTAATACAAAAATACAAATCGACGATCCTTGTTAGACTGATAATAAAGTAAAATCAGGGCCCACAGAGGTCCTGTAATTCGTATAAACTCCTGTATTTTAAAAAATATCCTATAACATCCTATATTTTTAGCAAAATCCCCAAAAAGATAGCATCCTATAATTTTGATATTTTGCCCATTTCAAATCCCGCCACTCAATGAAATTGCTAGATTTAGGTATAGGATAAATTCCTATACAAAGTCATTCTAGTCTACTTTTGTTATTGTTAACATGGTTAGCTACTAGTATATTTTTGTGATAAAATGGTTAAATAATTTATATTTCTTTAGGGAAAATTTGATTTATTTCACTAAATATAGATTTGGTTTTTAAACGCATAAAGTTAATAAATGAAATATCATAGTATAGTCCTATAAAATAATATAATTTCGAAAAATAGTCCTATAAAGTCCTATATTTTTAGAAATATAATCCTATTTTCCTATAAAAAAAATTAGATTTGAGGGGGGGGGGAATGACGTAACATCAGAAGTGCATATATAAATATAAGAGATAAGTATTGATATCCCTATACTGCTATCGCTTTAAATATCTACGCAGGATCGTGTTGACTTTTCGAAATGCCTTTTGGAAATAAACAATTTCTTAGTACGGAGGGAAAATGATTTATTTATTACATATCATATTCAAGTGGGCCTAATTTAGGGTGATGCCTTGGCTATTAGCATAAATCATCTAGCGACTTTTTATGCCTTATTATAGAATTCGATTGTCAACAGAAAAATCAAAGACATTCCCAATTTTTAGTAAAAATCGGGGAAATTTATGAGGGTTCAGAAAGTTTTCCGTAACTAGTACATATTTACATCCATAAGTTTCTTACACAAAATGTATATTTACTTAATTACAATTTTTATATGATAATATGGAACCAAATTAGATTAAATGACAGTCGTGAAATGAGTTACTCTGTAAATCTTAGTTTTAATTGTGGTTAACTTGCACCTGGAAAATTAAAAAAATATCCGTGGGAAAACCGGGAAATATCATCAGCGAAATCAGGTGGTAGTGGCAAGTCCTTCATGCCACGCGAGCTAACAGCTCCCTACACTTCAACATCGTATACCGTATTCAAAAAGCTCACTTGCCGGAACTGAAATGCGGGAAATCAGTGGTGGACAATTAGTTTAGATGGTGGGCGAAATTCTGAATCTCAAACAATCGAATGAAACAACAAATTAAATACTTATTGAGATAAGTAGAACTCAGGATTAATAAATCAAATGACCGAAAGTATAAATTGCGATTTTGTTTTCGGGTACAGATTAATTTTTGCCAAAGTTAAGAGTAAATTCTTGTGGGAACTATTGTTATTTGAAAATTTCCTTTTGTAAGTTAACATTCTTTCGAGTAATTTTAGGTTCGGTAATTTGAATTTCTTCATATTTCGGCGACATGGTTCAACAGCTTTGACAACTTGGCATATATAGAGGAAACGCTTTTCTACAAAATATTAAATAATTAAATTAGAATTTTGTCTACGTATTCCATTTCGGGATAATTTTTTTATGCCTGACTGATTACGACCAAAATTTACACTTTCCATAAATAAAAAAACGTAAACAACGTATTGGCGATTTCAAGTTAATTTGGGCTAGTCCCAAAGATATAAAATTTAAATTTCGTTCATAAATAAATAAAATTTAAAACTAAACGAAAACCGGAATCTGAAACATTTTCGCTGGTTACAAAATTTAAATTTCCCCATTTTTAAATCGACTTTCGATATTAAAAAATAATTTGAAATAATGAATTAATATATTAATGCTAATGTAAAGCGCTTAAAATTATAATACCGGAACACTTTTCTCATCAAATTAAATTTCTACCTCAAAGCGTACCCAATAAAACTACACGTTTGTTTAAAAATAACGGAAAAATATTAATTCAGTACCTAAATATTTGAATCTATCTTTCATTGACATTGCACCACTCATTACGAACAATCTGAATCTATTCACCTATTGATATGTTTTCCCATCTTCTCTATAATCTTCGAGAATGCTAATTTGCCGACAACACCCTCGTGTTATCGATTTGATAGTTATTTCGTATTCCTATTTCTCCGACACGGAATTGGAAACCCGGTCGAAATTAAGACTAAGAGGGTGAGACCTTACACGTGTACCCGCTTACTATCCGTGGGGGGGGAGGAACTCGTCTCTGCGAGAAAAAAATAAATAAACCCGAACTTCGCGTGCATGCGTCCCTAATGCGAATTTTGTCTCGATACGCTGATTAAATCTGGCGGTTAAAGGAGGTATATGCCCCCCCCCCCCCCCCCCCACCGTCACCGCGACGTTTCTTGTATGTGTGACATTTTCCCCGTAAAATTTCTAAGCGTCCCAAACACACCCCACGTTACCCTTCAGATCTTTTATCCTTTTTGTGTGTTTTGCGTGTTGTGTTTTGAGTATTTTATTGTGATTTGGTAAGCAACGAGCCGAGTTGGCAGGCGCCTGGAAGGCGGTCGAACGAACGTCGGGTCTTCCGGGCGCCTAGCAACTTCCGGGAGTCGTTGCCGTGTCTCTGTCCCTGTTGTTGTTGTTGTTCTTCTTTAGCCGGCCACACCACGCTAAACCGTGCCACTGCCTGAGCGAAAACCCGTGAGTGTTTAGCTGCAAATAAAGAAACCGAAAGAGCTTCTCTGCCTTGGTCCGAGCGAGTTTTAGAATCACTTGAAACGAACGACTTAAACGCGATCGCCTGGCGGCAAATGTCCGGTTCTCAAGCCCGAGCACCTTTGTCGCCAGGCGCGCCGTCCGAAAGACAGCGAACCGAAGACAATTCCCTCGAAGCGTTCTTGAGGAATTGCCCGGGTTGTCTATTTGAAACCCGGCGCGGGTTGTTCTTTTGGCCTTCGCTGGTGTGGTAGGCCTTTATTTGAAAACGCCTCGGTTTGACGTAGATTTCGTAAAATTAAAAGCCGAAATGTTAAGGCTTATAATCCGCTTGTACGAAAGAAAAACATTTGACTAAGTCTGCTCTCTCTCTCTTCTGCTCTTTCCAGATCTTTGGCTCCAAGGCAGACTTGCAGCTACACACTCAGATTCACATGCGTGAGGCTAAACCGTACAAGTGTTCGCAATGCTCCAAGGCCTTTGCCAACTCGTCCTACCTGTCCCAACACACGCGCATCCATCTGGGCATCAAGCCGTATCGGTGCGAGATCTGCCAGCGGAAGTTCACCCAGTTGTCGCACCTGCAGCAGCACATCCGGACGCATACGGGCGACAAGCCTTACAAATGCCGGCACCCGGGCTGCAACAAAGCTTTCTCGCAGCTCTCCAACCTGCAGTCGCACTCTCGCTGCCACCAGACCGACAAGCCCTACAAGTGCAACAGCTGCTACAAGTGCTTCTCGGACGAGGGCAGCCTGCTCGAACACATCCCCAAGCACAAGGAGTCCAAACACCTCAAGACGCACATCTGCCAGTACTGCGGCAAGTCCTACACCCAGGAGACGTACTTGGCCAAGCACATGCAGAAGCACGCCGACCGCATGGATAAGCGCGCCGCCCACGCCGCCGCCGTCTTGGCCGCCGCCGCCATCCCGCCGCCCGCGCCGCCTTCCAGCCAAGGAGGCGCGCCGCCCGCCAACGGCGGACACGTCAATTCCGGACGCGTCTCGGTCTCGGAGAACTTCTGGTCGAAGCCGCCGAATAGTTCGACGCCGGACATGACGGACTTGCGTATCCCGCACTTGGGCAACGCCGGCGGTGGCCACGGGCACGTGACGGACTCCTTCTTGCAGCAGGGAATGGCCGAACACCATTCCCGGCTCCAGTTGTCCCGCTCGGAGATGGACCATCGACAGTCCATGGGCTCCGCGGGCCCGGCGCCGGGCCGAGGCGATCACAACGAAATGAGCCACCTCTCGCCCAACCAAGTCGGCAGCTACGACGCGTCGGGGATGGGCGGCAACGGCGTCAAAACGTCGTCGGCCTTCACGCCCATCCAGACGGGGATGCTGCCCAACCTGCCCATCACGTCCAGCGCGCAACTGACCATGCCCGGCTCGTCGCGCTCGTACTTCCCCTACGAACCGACCAGTTTCCCCAAGGCGCTCTCCTCGCAAGGCCCCTCCGGCCCCATGGAGCCCAAACACGCCAGTTTCCCCAACCAGTTGATCTCGCTGCACCAAATCAAGAACTACGCCTCTATGCCCAGCGTCACCTCCTCCGAACACCCCATCTCGCTGAAGGACAAAAGTCAGCAGCAGCAGCAGCAGCAGCAACAACAATAACCCCGGGCCCCCTTCGCTGCCCCCCGGGCGGGACGCACCCCCGACTAAACGACACGCAGAGCTTCTCTCCCTCCCCACGGAAAACTATTTCAAACATTCAATCGGAAAATAAACAACAATGCTGTTGGTTGTATATTTGATACTCGACGTGAGTCTAAGAGATAAAAAAAATATTATTCAAAAATAAAAATGGCCAAAATAAACGAGAAAAAAACGCGGCGGCTCAAAACCTTAAAATTTAATATTAAAAAGACGATTGCGTAATAGGACGCTCTGATCTCTCGGAACACGCGGCGCAGGCGGATTCACGCGTGCCCGTTATAGAAGAAAAATAATACGAAAAAAAACGGTGATCATTTTGTCGGCCTCAAAGAAAAAGTCTAACAAAATTTAACCGACAAGTAAAAAACAAAAAAAACACTCGGAAAAAAATAACTTGCTTTTTTTTTCGCATATTTTCGATCTTTTTGTTTTTAACGTTGGGAGGAAAAAGTGTGCAATCACCTATTATAGGATATAAACAAATAAGCGATGATTAAAGGATTTTTAATGTGGCCGAATTTCGTCTGGGTCAATGGAATTGACCTCCCCAAACCGGTGAAGGATTCTTATTAAAAAATAAACGTTTAATTTTCTATATGTATAAATATAAACGGAGACCAGTTTCTCTCACCCCTTCCCCCAGCAACGGAACGGAAACGCACTGTTCCGCTCTCTAATGAAAGGACGTTAGACATCGGAGAAAATTTCCCTTATCAGATTAAACATTCAATTAAATGGACGCTTTTGGTTTTAACGTTCAAAATTTTTTGCGACGTACAAATTTTATTGGTTTTAACGTTAAACTTGGGGGGGTTAAATTAAATGCAAAAAAAAGCAAAGACTGTATGTAGCTCAAAAACACATCGCTCACACTGGAGATTATAAATATTTCATTTTGTTTCGTTCATCCAAGCCAAAGTACGATAGTGGTGGTTTTGTTTTGTAAGAAAAAGAATTTATATTCTTAAATTTTTAAGAATTTTTTTTAAATATTCGAAACTTTTTGTTTATTTTTTTTCTGGGTGCGTAATTTTGTTTTTTTCCCCCATCTTTGTTTTGTGTCCTTGTGTTTATTAAAATTTTGTTTATAATTCCCACTTTCCCTTTCCTCGTTCAATGTCATCAACCCTTACGTTTTTAAATCGGCTAGGAACATTGAGGTAATTTGTTTATCATATTACATCTGTGATGCTTCTTTTTAGAGCAAATGTTTCATTAAAAATTATTATATTCTTAGTTTTATCGGTAAACGTTGTAAATTTGATCTTTTAGGTTTTTTTTTAATATAAATTAATAATGGAAATTTTCTCTCGAAAAAGGTTTATTTGAAGTCCGCCTCTCCCCAAAAAAAAACGTATCGCGATTTCTAGATTTTCATATACACAGAGTTTACGGGAAATATTCGTCATTGGTACTAGACTTTCTAACCAACAATCTCTCATTTTTAAATTACCTCAATTTTTCACGACATAACTGAAAAGTGGTACTAAAAATACATTAATGAAAACGAACATTTAAAGCATTTGTCAAATACTTGGAACGCTAACGAAAACTACATTTAGAATGATAACGAAAAATATATTATGCACGGGATTGAAAAATACTTTGAGAACGAGAACATGCATTTGGGATTGAGAAAAAAAACATTTAGAAAGGGAATGAAAAAAATAACATGACAATATCACATTTAGAAAGGGAATGAATAAAAAACACATTTAGAATGGATTAAAAAAACACGCATTTAGAGCGGGAATGAAAAACAATGACATTTAGAACGGGAATGAAAAAAAAATCACATTTTGAATGCGAATGAAAATAAATCACATTTAGAATGCGAATGAAAATAAATCACATTTAGAATGCGAATGAAAATAAATCACATTTAGAATGCGAATGAAAATAAATCACATTTAGAATGCGAATGAAAATAAATCACATTTAGAATGCGAATGAAAATAAATCACATTTAGAATGCGAATGAAAATAAATCACATTTAGAATGCGAATGAAAATAAATCACATATAGAACGGGAATGAAAAAACAGATTAGCATCGATAAAATAAAAAAACATTTAGAACCGGATCGAAAAATTCATTACGTAAGTTATATAAACACCTTGAGAACTTTATCGAAAAAATTCATTACGTAAGTTATATAAACACCTTGAGAACTCGATCGAAAAAATGCATTACGTAAATTATTAAAACACTGGATCGAGAAAATGCAATACCAAATTATTGAAAACACACCAAATAGAAAAGTCCAGATTTCGATGATAAAATGTTCTAATTTTCATTAATGAATTCTTAGTAGTATTTAACTATATGAAAGTTTTCAAATTAATTTTATAACAGATGATAGCTGATAGTATTACATTTTAGGTGTGTATTGAAACGTTAGCTGGTGACCAATGGCGAATATATTGAAGTTAAAAAGGCAATTCAGGAAAAAATACATGTATACCACGCGATAACTTTGATTTCGATTTTTTCTGAGTTATTTTACGATGAAATAAAATAGATAACACGCAGTTAACGCGCATATACATACAAAAAATAACAACTCCACCTCAGATATAGGCTAGTTTTAAAGCTAAACAAAAAATATCACCTCACGTCGGCTTCTACCTCGATATAAAAACAAAATAAATTCTGCCACTTTTTATTGCTGATCTTTGTTGACAAATTTGTATTATTAATATGATAAAACAAAGCGGTTAAATTCGGGTATGTCACACTTTTAAAAAAAATAACCAATTTAAGAAAAATAATTAAAAATTTTGTTCGACCATTTTTAAATAGTGTGAAGGTAAAAAAAAATTAAATTTAATTATAGAAGTGAATTTTATAATTTATCGAGTAGTTGAGTTTATTATGGCCACGAACACTTGCAATAACATTAATTTTTCTAGAAAATTTTAAAGATAGTTATATTTAGAAATGAAGACGAAAGTTTGGCTGAATTTTTATCTTACGTAATTTTTTTAAACAAAAAATTATCTTTGATAATTTCTTTATCGAAACGTAATGAATTAATGATTATAATATCGTTAATGAGTAATTGATATTAATTGTTAATAATTAATATTAATTGTTAATTAATAAAAATAAAATAAATTAATAACAATGAAAAATATATGGTATGAAAGTTTCGCCAAACGGTCAGCTTCATTTTTGACCTAAGAAACGGAGCCCGTAGCTGGGGTTTCCGTCAGTTAGCCTTATTATTGAAGTACCTCGGTTGATTTTCGTAGGAAGTTTTTGGTCTCTCAAACGCGTTATGATTATAAAGAAAAAATATTGTTAAGTTTTGTATAACGAAAGAAATAAATTAAATACAAATTAAGCTATCGCGAAACGGGTTCTGTTCTCAAACGGATACACCTCAAAATAATAACTTTTTAGACGCGACTAAATAAAATAAAAAACATTTTTAATTATTCCTTTAAATAAAAAGAAAAAAAACATATTTTAATTGCGACTTTTTAATTATAAATACGAAACCAATACGACGCGTCATTAACTTTTTAGAAGTTGGAAACGTCGAGTTTTTGCTCAGGTCAAAATGATTTATTAAATCTATAAATTTTTCACATCCGTCACTACTGCTAAACAAAAGGGTAGACAGTTTAAACAAAATATCAAGTCTCACGGATTTTGCTCATACGCGATTATATATAGAAAAACAGATAGTTCAAATTCCCCCATACACTCCCCCGCCCTCACACGCTCTGGTTACAAAACAAAAAAAATCCGGTGAGATAAATATACGAGGTACACCTTTGTAGGTTGCGATACCCAAAAATCGAGGGAGTACTTGTACCTCATTTCAAATCTCTTCTCGATCCTCACGTTACCTGCTCTGGTCTTGAATTTAGGAGCTTTGTAAACCCCTTAATTTAAAAAATTCCGTTTCGCCACGGAGCCATCAACTTCGATCTGACGATGACAAACTGTCCACGACTCTTTTTTTATTTTTAAAACAAAATGGGTAAAAAACTGACCTCATATTACAGTTATTCTTTTTATTGAAATATCGTAAAACCAAAATTAAACTATAGATATAAACTCACTCATGTACATTCAGGGAATTTCAGGCCGTTGTCACGTCAAATTCTTAAAACAAAAACAATTTTTTTTCCAAGATCTAAAAACTAATACCTCAACGGTACCGTTGGCAAATCAGACGGATTTAAAATAAAGGGTTTTCAAACTCCAATAAATGGGAATAAATAAAGATAGTTTTAAATAGATGTTTTTTAACATTTTTCCGGATCTAAAAAAAAATAGTTAGAAATATGAAATAATTTGTTAGTTCTATGATATTGAAATAAAAAGTAAATGAAAGGGTTTTAAAAACGTAAAAAAAACAGCTGTTTTAATATTACAAAAAATAAATAAACAATGCACCAATCGGTTAATCGCTACGAAATCTGCTATACACCGCTAATACAATTTAATTTTAATTTGTAAATCGCGGGTTGTATTGTACTGAGTTCCCGAAAAACGTCTGGACCAAATATTAATAAAATAAAATGAAAGTACGTAGACGAAAGTTACAGAAATTTGGAAAATAACTTTCGTTTGTTCCCCAGCCCCGATAATATTCAATTCGTTAAAATTAAATGTTTGTAAAAAATATATGAAAGAGAAACTGTTTTTTCTTGATTTTTTAAAGTACAGGTATTGTTAAAAAAATATGACCCTTCTCTGTAATCTTGTATAATTGTTATTAAAAAAAATATAGACGTCTGGACTCGTAGGACAAAAGCGGCTGAAATGTCCATCTGATGACCACTGACCGCCGCGGTCAAAATATCGTGGTCCCCACACGCGCCGATCTTCCGAGTCCAGACCCAGTGAGAAAGTCCCCGAAATGTAGTTTTGTACTCTTTCTATAAAAAAGGATAATAATTAATAAAACAGTGTTTAACACTGTCTAATATCGGCAAAAAAATAAACAAAAACCCAATCATTGGAATAAAAAGTAAATATTTCATTCGCGTGAATTAAAATAAATAGAAATACAACAAAATGGGAGCTTTTTCGGTTAAATCGATTTTCGATATGAATAAAAATAAAATTCCGAGAGTGTGTAAAATGTGAAAAATTCCCCCGAGGCATATGATGCCCCAAAAATTATATATATAAAATAAAAAAAAAAACCGTGGAGGTTTGGATTGTCTGCATTTCATTCTGTGTATTTTTGTCTGTATATATTATATATATTATATATAATAACAATTGTCTTTTTGGAAGAAAAAACAAAAAAAAAACATGTTTTTTTTATTTTTCACTGAGAAAATAATATATGTGCGAAATGAATACCAAAATCACCGATTCCCCGACAAATCTCAGTTCTGTTATCTGCTGGTAAAAACATTATTTCGATCGGCCCTGTAAGGTGCTTTATACATACTGGTTCATTAAAAACACGGTTATTTCAATGTTGAGAAAATTCGTTTAGTCAACGCTGTATTATTGGAGTAAGATAATTAAATTTAACCGACAACCATTTTAATATCCGTGTTTTGTTAATTGCACCCCTCAGTCATCCACATTTATAGTTAAGTTAAGAATTTAGGAATATTTAGACCATAAAACCAATATGGGGATATACGATAAACATCAAACCATAGCAATTTTTAATTTCTATTCATCATAGTTAGTTTTTGGACAGGCAAAAACGAAAATTAATCTCAAAGAAAAACTCACCCCCCATGACTGCATTCTGACAAAATACAGAACCTATTTTTTCACTGGTACAAAAAATAAATTAAAAGTCGTTGTTCAGTTTTGCGTTGTCTAACAACCGATTTTTCAGATGATATATATTCATTTTAAGATCCCCTCCCTAACGAACCAAAATCTTGACGATTCTCTACTTTCGCGCTTTTAAAAGAATCTATAATTCCACGCAGATTTCTAGAAGTTTTATTACTATTAATTTGACCAAACCGTACCTGATACCGTATATTGAGATAAATTTTATTAAGTCGTTGAAAAGAGTTTTAATTTTACGTAGAAATACTCCCCTGTAGAATTTCAATATTTATTCAACCAACCAATAATTGCTCAATTAAATATATACATATATTAATTTCTTCAAAGGGTTGAAAATTATTGCGAATCATTGGTAATTCTCGGAGTTGTAACGTATTGTAAAAAAATAGCGGAAGTCGGTAGCTTTAAAATTAAAAATTTGTTGCAAATGTTTCGTAATACTTAAGTCTGCGTGGAATTAATTAATGATAGATTCTGAATTATTTAATTTAGGGCATTGAATTGAATTTCCATTTAAATTCTATGTTTTGATATACCCGGGTGTATAAACTAATTTGATTCTCGTCACCGTTACGTAAACGCGATATAATTAGGCTTAAATTAATTAATTAATAATGGTAACAGAACTGCCGCGTTAATTTTAATTGGCGTACCCGAAATACTCAGTTTTTGTTCCTATTATGTCCCCCCCCCCGTAATTATCTCCCATGTTTAAGCGAATATTAATATTACGTTTTGACAAAATGGACGTTTTTTTGACTTGTGTTTTTTTCGCTATAAACGAAATGATAGTCGACCCCCTTATACCTTTTGTTGACTCGCTATATTAAAAATAAAATATTCAAAATAATAAATTAAAATGCCCTTGTATATCTATATTATTTAGAATATTTTTCATTGAAATATAATATTTTTTGTGAGATTTGTGATCATGGCCACCCGCAGCCTTATGTATTAAGCCACTGAAAATGAATCACACCCTCTGTAAAGAATTAAGCAATTATAAACCAAAATAAAAAAGTTCATTTACATTTGGATTACTCTCGATTTCATTCTCAGCTTTGTAAGGTATTATTGCGTTTTTTAGAAATTGGAAATTAATTTGAAATCCTGATAGTTGCTCGAAAATCAGCCGGAAAATCTCGAAATCAGCAGGAAAAGCCGGCCTAAAAATATCCGAAATAATTTTCGGATTTCCAAAATTACGAAGAACTTGAAAATACGGAAAAATGGTCGAAAAATCAACGGTAAAAACTCGAAATAAGCACGAAATGTAGGCCTAAAAATCTTTGAAATAATTTTCGGATTTCGAAAATTACGTAGATCTGGAAAATACGGAAATATGATCGAAAAATCAACGGTAAAATCTCAATCAGCACGAAAAGCAGGCCTAAAAATCTCGGGAAATCACTTTGAGATTTCCGAAATTCCTTAGATCCATTATTGATAAATGTCCAACGCATCCAACGTTAGGCAGACCGAAATTCGAATTTTGACCTGTAACCTTGTTATATTTGAGGTTAAAAGTCACGCAATGTTTAGGGTAATTGAAAAAAGTTACTTATTTGACTATATTGTTAAGACTAACCGATTATCAACTTAGGATTATTAGAAATGATTGACGCTAAAGTCGCAAAAGCTCTTTCTATAAAATAAATATATAGGGTCAATGGAGGTAAGTGTGATCAAAATATTTTTTTTTGGCGTTTACCTGAAATTACACTTAAACTTAAAATAGCACCATCTTAAGAATTGGTACAATTAATACAGCCACTTTATCCTACACAACCACCCAATCAAATATAATATCAATTAAATAGTGATATAAATATTTATTATTTAATTTAACTCCGTTACTGATCACACTTACCCCCAAAATGCGGGGCAAGTGTGATAGGGGAGTGGGGTAATTGTGATCACTTGAAATCCTTGACCAATCGCAATAAATTAGCATACAGAGGTTAATAATGGTGTCCCAATAAAGCTATATTTTTTTCGTAGATCTAAAATAATATCTTCGTGTGGTCACACTTACCCCAAAATGCGGGGCAAGTGTGATAGGAAGGTTGGTTAATTGTGATCTTGTGAAATCCTTGATCAATCGCAATGAAATTGCATACAGCGAATAAATATGGTGTCCCAATAAAGCTCAATTTTTTTCATAGCTGTAAAATAATATCTTCGTGTGGTCACATTTACCCCGCACCGCAAATTTTGAAAGACCTTTTTCAGATTAAATTTTGAAAACCTAAAAATTTTAGCAAAAACACCAAATTTTCCTAGCAGGTAAAAGGTTAAGCAGACTACAAAATACCAAAATGTAAAATTCGTTTGTCAGTTAGAAAAAAAATTACAGAACT
The DNA here is from genome assembly GCF_980474605.1 of Leiobunum rupestre. Taxonomy (NCBI): domain Eukaryota; kingdom Metazoa; phylum Arthropoda; class Arachnida; order Opiliones; family Sclerosomatidae; genus Leiobunum; species Leiobunum rupestre. Next base: position 35,514,787 of record NC_143393.1, on the reverse strand, counting down.
TTTCTTTTGGGCATAAAATCTCTAAACACGAGTAGAAGAGTATAACATTTTTTCAACTAAAATTTTTAAAAACTAAATTTAATTCAAATTAATATTGAAAATATACAAAATGTGTACAATTAAGTATATTTCAATATCCATTCATCAAATATTATGTTATGATATTATTTTAGGAAATAATAAGGGGTGATCACACTTACCTCCATTGACCCTACGCCATCATGTATAAAAAAGTGTTATTTTTGGAGCGCGCGCTTCCTAATATTTCCGTGTAGAGGGTCTCGTGCGTTTTCGCGCGAGCTCAACAAAAACTAAAAATATGCGCGCGCTCTCTAACTTTAACTGCACGATGAATCTAACGTAAAGAGCTATTGACAGCAAAATATTTTTTTGGAAACAATCTGAGAATTAAAAACCAGTAAAACAATAAACTTGTTGTGTGAATATTTTAGCGTGATGTTTGGAGATGCGTCGAGGTACTCTTGGAAAGGTCGGGACCCGTGGGTAATATATTTCTAATCCAATGGCCGAAACAAGGGGAAATTCAACGAAGGCTATTTACCATAGAGCGTCTCGTATATTTAATGAATGGGAACGAAATGACACGCCTGATCATAATTAACGAAATCAAAATGGAAATGGGTATATGCTCTGTCGCTATAATTGAATTTAAACTCTATTGCCTTACAAACGAATATCATTTTCTGATGCATTTATGGATACGCGATTACGTATAAACGTAAACATTTTGCCTTTATTAAAAGTTTTCACTTTTTTTTTGTCTTTTACTTTATAATTAATAAAATTCTTTCAAGATCTAAACCGAGTTAATTAATTATTCTATCATTGGAATATTTAAAAATTACGTTTTGGGAAAGGTCCGACTACCTAGAACGTATTTGCGTCACTGAGAACGTAAGGTCATTTCTTAAAGGGAAACTGCTCAATTGTAAAGTGTAATTTAATATAGGAAGTGAGAACATTTTATCTTTCATAATTAGTGTATAATTAGTTACGATATAATTAGTTTTGAAATAATCCTAAATACAAATATTGTGTATATTAAAGGTAGTTTTCTAAAGGACTAATTACAATCTTGGTATTACCTTACTCATTTGTGCATTTGATGAAATAGTTTATATCAAGATATAAAACTCTAGCTGTTTTGTAATTCCTCTGTAATCCTTTATTTTAAAACCTATCCTACATTTTTCTGTAGTTTCTTGAAATGTCCTATAAAGAACTATATGTTTGAGTTAGTTTGTCTCCGAAATATTTAATACAACATTGAAGTACCTAAATTATTTAACAGTAACTTAAAAATAAAATTTTCATTTCCTAATTTTTTTGAAGTGTAGTAGCATATATTTAAGTTATATTTGCCCTTTAATTCCTATATTTGTTAGTCCTATATTCGGTCACCTATTTCCATAAAACCTTGAGGTTAACGATAATATAATCCTATATTTCCCTTTAAGGAATTTTAATTCGTGGTTTTTTAAAGTTTTCTCAGTCACAGTCTATACGATTACTTTTAAATATTTAATAAAATTTTTATATATTTCACTATTTTTATAATTATCCTATAAATCGATTATTTTATTCCTAACAAAGCTGCTTAAATTATTTCCTGTAATTTTTATATATTTTTAAGGACTTTTGGCTGGGAACCCAAGGAACAAATTGAGGTCCGAAGTGGTAAATGGCAAGTGCCAAATAATGTGGCCAAGAATGCCTAATACCGACCTCACCGATAATACCTTTAATGGCTAATATGCCAAATAGTGGCAAATCAATTTTCAAATCCCAAAAAATTTACATATATTTTAATTAAATGTGTTGCCATAATTGCCACTTTTCACCACACGAACTTTTCTCTAAGCTACACATTTCATTTTACCCATCCTTCAGGGACACTTCTTTCGTATCTTATATACTTCTGGTATAAACTAATTTTCACCTTAAAAATTCCGTTCAAGACGTGAAATATTTTTAACCTCTGCCGTGTTTTCTAGTTAAATGTTTAACCGTTTAATTTAACTATAGCCGTCAACTTGAAACGCGTACGTTTTAGCTTTGACCTATTTATCCGCGACCCACCAGGGCGCATTACCTTGATTGAAAAATGACTACTCCGCGATCTAGGTCGCTATTTGTTGTTGTTATTTAGCAATTCGTCTTGAACGGGGTAAAATAAAAATTAAAATAAAAAAAATTGTCTGATATCATCAAACGAAGTACGGAAAAATCGCAAAATCGTTTCTTCATATTTTTTTGGTTTTGTTTTTGTTTTTTTTGGTATCGACCTAGTTTCATAAAAACTTAACTATTCTCTTTTACTTTATGTTGTGTTATTTTATTTTAGAATCTTAATTTTTATACGGTTGTCTGATTTCCCAAGTAAACGGTCTTCTCTTATTCGGTCTGGCGATTTCACGAAGGTGTCTCCCCCCAAAATTCATTATTAGACCGATTAAGCCTACGCTAGAAAACACCTTACGGGAACGTGTATGGTAAACAGTTTGCTCTGTTATGAAGCTACGTCTGAGCACCTACACGTTTTCTAGCCTGTTTATTATTTTGAGTTTTAGCTGTTGGTGTTAAACCTGCCGTACATTCAAATGATGGGGATCATTATTTATAATGACTTAATTCCGAAGTTTAATCGAATATTCGACTAAAGTTATGTTTTTTTTTCGATACTGAAACTCGGATTTATTTAATTTGATAATTTAAATTTCTTTTGGTTTCATTATGCGTTAATATTTCATCTAGATTTAAGTAAATATAAAGATTAGGAACTATCTTAAGCCTATAACGCCGATCTGGCAACTTCATTTATGAATTTTTGACCTTTTTAGGGTATATTTTTAATTTAAATTATTAAATTAATAAATTTAAATTCAACTTCGGTATCTCCTGTAAAGTGTAAACAGAAGGTCATGTTTTACTAAGACGTAAAGCAAGTGTCGGCTCGACGTGAAGTAGCTTTTTTCAATAGATGTCGCTAGCGTCGAAATAAAAAAGGCGGTACTTATAGGTACCCCTCACGTTGATTGGATCGTTTGTAAATTGCTCAATAACATAAACTACAGCAATTATAAACAATATTTTACATGGGATATGTAATTTAGGTTAAAGCTCGCTAAATAGAGTATAAGTTGTCTAACTATAATGCTCTACAATGGCTCTGTGACGACGTTATCATCTGGATATTTTAAATATTAGCTTCCTTTGCCATAAATAGATGGCACCACGCTCTCTAGTAAAGTCGCGTTTTGCGAAGAATCGGATAAATTGTTTGCCGTATAATAACAGGAACCATTTCATAATACAGGTGGAAAATCCCTCGCTTTAATACGTCAAAAAAACCTACCTGGTTAAAAGGAAACACTTGTTGCAAACCGTACAGGTGAAAAGTTTCTATTATTTCAACAAGCACTATATAATTGTATCCATAATAGCATAAGTAACATAATAACAATAAGTATGACACTTCCTATTGCTTTTATGCTAATTTTCTAACCCAGCCTTTTTTCGGCACTGATACTCTCTTCAAGCTGTGACTTGGACTGGCGACTTACCGTTTTGGATGACTACGTTTTGATAAGCCTAATATCGGAGAGCACGTTCTGGAGTCGCTTTGTTTCGAAGCCCGCGTTCGAATCACGCGTGTTAAAAAAACATGAGCTCGTGGCGCCGAGAAAAACATTTTTAATTTTTATCATTTTAGCCTAATATTCCGCTTATCTATCGGAAACCAGATATTTCGGCTTAGCGGAAGTCTCGCGTATTTTAGACACTAGAGGGCTCTGTTCTGGGAAAACATCTTGATTACGCAATAGCTATGAAAATCAGTTTGGTTGTTAATCTCGTTAATTGTTATAGTAAATGATACGGTTTAAGGGTGTTTGAAATGAGCACACTGTATATAAAATGTCCTCCAAATCAGTTTGTTTGGTTTGTAGTAAATACCAAAACTCTATTTATACATAAGGAATACGTCATTTGTGAGGAACCTATGATATTCAGATTATTCATACTTAAGGAATACGTCATTTGTGAGGAACCTATGGTATTCAGATTATTCATACTTAAGGAATACGTCATTTGTGAGGAACCTATGGTATTCAGATTATTCATACTTAAGGAATACGTCATTTGTGAGGAACCTATGGTATTCAGATTATTCATACTTAAGGAATACGTCATTTGTGAGGAACCTATGAGATTCAGATTATTCATACTTAAGGAATACGTCATTTGTGAGGAACCTATGGTATTCAGATTATTCATACTTAAGGAATACGTCATTTGTGAGGAACCTATGATATTCAGATTATTCATACTTAAGGAATACGTCATTTGTGAGGAACCTATGAGATTCAGATAATTCATACTTAAGGAATACGTCATTTGTGAGGAACCTATGGTATTCAGATTATTCATACTTAAGGAATACGTCATTTGTGAGGAACCTATGATATTCAATTATTCATACTTAAGGAATACGTCATTTGTGAGGAACCTATGGTATTCAGATTATTCATACTTAAGGAATACGTCATTTGTGAGGAACCTATGGTATTCAGATTATTCATACTTAAAGAATACGTCATTTGTGAGGAACCTATGGTATTCAGATTATTCATACTTAAGGAATACGTCATTTGTGAGGAACCTATGGTATTCAGATTATTCATACTTAAGGAATACGTCATTTGTGAGGAACCTATGATATTCAGATTATTCATACTTAAGGAATACGTCATTTGTGAGGAACCTATGAGATTCAGATTATTCATACTTAAGGAATACGTCATTTGTGAGGAACCTATGGTATTCAGATTATTCATACTTAAGGAATACGTCATTTGTGAGGAACCTATGATATTCAGATTATTCATACTTAAGGAATACGTCATTTGTGAGGAACCTATGGTATTCAGATTATTCATACTTAAGGAATACGTCATTTGTGAGGAACCTATGGTATTCAGATTATTCATACTTAAGGAATACGTCATTTGTGAGGAACCTATGGTATTCAGATTATTCATACTTAAGGAATACGTCATTTGTGAGGAACCTATGATATTCAGATTATTCATACTTAAGGAATACGTCATTTGTGAGGAACCTATGATATTCAGATTATTCATACTTAAGGAATACGTCATTTGTGAGGAACCTATGGTATTCAGATTATTCATACTTAAGGAATACGTCATTTGTGAGGAACCTATGGTATTCAGATTATTCATACTTAAGGAATACGTCATTTGTGAGGAACCTATGATATTCTGATTATTAATTCTTAAGGAATACGTCATTTGTGAGGAACCTATGAGATTCAGATTATTAATTCTTAAGGAATACGTCATTTGTGAGGAACCTATGAGAATCAGAAACTTACTGTTTGAACGTGAGGTGGATTAATAGCACCGATAAATTCATCTCAACGTAGTTCAAATAATAACATTCGTGTACTGAATTTCCGTCTAAACCTTCCCTATTTCGGGCCAAGAAAAAGTTAACAGATGTTTCCCGACTTATACTTAAAATACCTATTCTCCTTTTCACTCTCCATCGAACGATGTTAAAAAGACGAAATATCGATTCCTTATAACTTAAATTAGTTTTTTTCCATCCCAATGATAATAATAATAATAAGGGGATGTTTTTCTAAGGCTCTTTTCCATTGCAAATTTTTCCCGAGAATATACAAAAATCTTAAGAATATGGCGATATCAGAATGTCTTCCAGCGCGATTCCAAACGTGTCGGCGTCGTTTGGAGAGAAGGAACGTTTCGCGTTTCGGAATTGCGCCGGCGGGTTCTACCGCTAAAGCTCTTCCCCGCCGCACGCGGAGGCCGTGTAAGAAAAACATCTCGGGGGCGGCTTCGTTCCTTAATCTTTTAAGATAACAAAGGAGCAAATACTCGTACAACATTGACGCTCTTCTGTCCTTCGCTTCAAACTGCCGCCTTTACCACCATTTTCTTTATTCTATCCGCGTTTCACGGAAGATGTCTTTGTTTTTCTTGGATTCCACCCTCCCCGGGGGGTATTTTAAGTATATTACCGGTTAAAAGTGAGGTTAGTTATCGGATAGAAATAGTTTCGCCGTTACGAAATGCGACTTTGATTTTTGGGATCGTATTTGGCTTACTCTCCGGGCTAAAAAATTTACCCTTTTTTGCAATTTTTCAAACGAGATCCTTCTTAATTTTAGGATTGACACAATACACTCGGAAAAGTCAGGGATTTTGAAAATGGGTGTAAATTATCGAGAAAGTCACGGAATTTTAAAATTGTAAAAAGTAAAGGAAAAGTCAAAAAGTTCAAATTTATCTCTAAAATTATTATTAAGGCTTACGGTGAAGTGGTTATTTGATGAAGAATAAAACCACGTTAAATTTGCATATTTTTTAATTATTATTATAATAATTAAGATAATAATAACCAGTTAGGCTAATACCTAAGGTACAACCTTAGGCCCAAGTCATCCAGCGACTTTTATTGCCTTTAATTGAGGTTGTCAGGTTACAATGCGTAGGATCGTATTCGGTTTGAAGTAATATCATTTTGGCTTACTCTCCGTGCTAAACAATTTACCCTTTTTTCAATTTTTCAAACGAGGTCCTGTTAAGTTTTAGGATGGACACAATACACGGAAAAGTCGGGGATTTTGAAAATGGTCTACATTATCGGAAAAGTCAGGGAATTTGAAAATGGGTATAAATTAAGGGAAATGTCAGGGGTGTTGAAAATGGGTCTAAATCATTTTAATATAGTTATTATCTTTAAACCTCAATAAATACATTATTTTTGTCGATAAAAATAGGTTAATTTGAAACCTAAAAATTTAGGAAAAGATCAGGGAATTTTAAGAAATTGTAAAAAGTCAAGGAAAAAGTCGAAAAATTAAAATTTATCTCGAATATAATTATAATATTAATCAACAAAGCTAATTCCCTTGGCACCACCGTAGCCCCAAGTCATCTAGCGACTTTTATTGCCATTAATTCAGGTGGCCGGGTGACAACGCGTAGGAGGGTGGTGGCGAGCCCTTCATGCCACGCGAGCCAACAGCTCCCTACACTCACTACAAGTTTTTATGGAAAGGGGAAACCGGAGAATTCGGGGGGAAACCCTTTAAACCAGTGGGTAGAGAACTTGCAAACTCAACGCGGAAGGAGTGTTTCCGAGTTTTCATCCAGTGCCACAAGCTGGGATCGAACCCGGCTCCACTTGCTGCGAGGTGAAAATGCCAACCACTCCGCCAATATTCCTTTAGTTAAAACATAACTCGAAGAGAATACCTTTGAACTAAAATATAAGTTGAAGTAAATTCATCAACTTTAACACAGAAAACCATAGTATTCAGCCTCGAATTGATATTTCAAACTTAAGATTATTGAAACTACGGTATTCTCATTCTCGAGTAAACGAAATGTAGTGACGCAATTAATCGAGAAATCGATGGATATTAATCGAAATTTACATAGATGGCCCCAGCCCCCTTAATTGGGGAATCCGCGCCCCGTCGAATTCGGAAATCGTTGTAAAATTCGTAAAAGGCAATTTATTTACGAATCGGAGCGTGCTGACATCTGTCATCCGTTTATTCGGCAAGAGGGGGGGGGGGGGTAAAATAATAAACTACGTATATGAAAACGGCACCCCGTCTTTCGAAAAATTTCTTAATTCGCGTCTTATATGACACGATGGATTTATTTTTAGAGATCCCGTTGGAAAATCATCGTCTGATTAATCATATCTGATTTTTGGAAGGTCGAATTCCGCGAGCGTTTAACTTTTGATCGCTGATTTGGTTGTTCCGATAAAAGCGAGTAAACGCACCTTCGAGGGGACTCTAGAGCACATATTTCCAGTTTCGGCATCGTGAAAAATTGACCAAGTTGATTTGAATTCTCTTATTCCGTTTGCTGGAGCAAATCCTTGCCGCGATAATATTATTTGGGGGGATTGCCCTCTGAGAGAGTTAATAGTCGCCTACTCTTCGGCACTCGGGGGCCCTTTTCGTCATCCGATGTTTGGACCCTCTCCTTCTTTGCCCTTTTACGAAATATCCTCTTCCCACTTTCCCCTTCTATCGCGTCTTCCCTTCGATACTCCTGTGACGTCATTAGGGTCGCGGTCCCACTACTTCGCGACGTTTACAGATCGTCGTGGTAACTTCAAACCGAACCGAATTGCAACCCTCAGATTAAGCGTACTCCTCTTTCCAGGTTTGTTAAAAATACACTAAACATTCAGCCGAGGTTTTAAAATACTTTTAACATACAGCCGAGGTTGTTATAAAATACACTAAACGTTCTGCGTAGGTGGGGAAAATTTAAACTAAACATTCAGCGTAGGTGGGGGTAAAATACCCTAAAAATACAGCCTAGGTTGGGAAAATACACTAAACGTTCAGCGCAGGTAGGGAAAAATAGAGCCTAGGTTGGGAAAATACACTAAACGTTCAGCGCAGGTAGGGAAAAATAGAGCCTAGGTTGGGAAAATACACTAAACGTTCAGCGCAGGTAGGGAAAAATAGAGCCTAGGTTGGGAAAATACACTAAACGTTCAGCGCAGGTAGGGAAAAATAGAGCCTAGGTTGGGAAAATACACTAAACGTTCAGCGCAGGTAGGGAAAAATAGAGCCTAGGTTGGGAAAATACACTAAACGTTCAGCGCAGGTAGGGAAAAATAGAGCCTAGGTTGGGAAAATACACTAAACGTTCAGCGCAGGTAGGGAAAAATAGAGCCTAGGTTGGGAAAATACACTAAACGTTCAGCGCAGGTAGGGAAAAATAGAGCCTAGGTTGGGAAAATACACTAAACGTTCAGCGCAGGTAGGGAAAAATAGAGCCTAGGTTGGGAAAATACACTAAACGTTCAGCGCAGGTAGGGAAAAATAGAGCCTAGGTTGGGAAAATACACTAAACGTTCAGCGCAGGTAGGGAAAAATAGAGCCTAGGTTGGGAAAATACACTAAACGTTCAGCGCAGGTAGGGAAAAATATCCTAAAAATACAGCCTAGGTTGGGAAAATACACTAAGCATTTAGCGTAAGTGGGGGAAAATACAGCAGAGGTTGGGAAAATACACTTAACATTCAGTTATTAATAAACTAAACATTCAGTTATTAATAAACTAAACATTCAGTTATTAATAAACTAAACATTCAGTTATTAATAAACTAAACATTCAGTTATTAATAAACTAAACATTCAGTTATTAATAAACTAAACATTCAGTTATTAATAACAAAGCCCCGCTGAAAAATAAAGCGTTGAGTATGCTATGAGCGAGACGTCCCTGTGTTTCTTGGTCTAAGTTTGAACATAACAAGAAATTAAAGATTTGTTCATTTACTACGCATTAGTATTTTCGATTTTTTTAGAAATTTCAAGTTGATTTGTAGCTCAGCGTATGTAAAATTGTATTTCTAAGATGCCAGTCCGATCGTGATGTTTGAAAACGGTCCTATCAGAAATCAAACTAGTACGATCAATAATAATATTGTAGATCGAATTTATAAAGTCGTATTGGAAGCCATTCATCAACCATCTCTTGAAAATGTTAAATTTCTAATACGAACGGGGCCTCGCTATAAGCTTAGCCATCGATTTGCGTCCGGGGGGGTTGGGGGGGGGTGAAACTGTCAAAGGTAGGGAAGGAGGGGGGGGGGGTAAAGGCTTTTGAAAACGGGACCGTTCGCTCGCATCAGGAGATGCCATTATTAATTAAGCTTTAACGAAGTCCCTCGAATTCGGAAGGAAATACCTCAACGTCGCTTATAGCGTTGTAGCAGCGCTCTGGCTGTTTCGCGGCCAAGTATGGCCGATAAAGATGCCATTTTTGATCCATTGAAAACTCAAGGCGAAAGAGCTGGATTTTAGTATGAGTTAGTAAAGTCCTTATAAATACGTGGCGCGATTCCGAGAATGGTTGAAATCGGCCCCAAGTCGAGTCGAAACGCGTCGAAAACCTACAAACAGTTTTAAAATGGCCGCTCCTAGCTTAAGTCATTTATACGTAATGCCGTGGATAAATTCATCGACGTGATGTTAACGAATAATACGGCAACCATTTCGCGGAAAATTCACATTTTAGGTTTTTCCAATGGGGTTGAATTTTTCAACGTGTTTGCGTGTTTGGGCCGCTTTCGAGGCCCGTTGTTTAACTCGGGATATTTATGGTTAAGTAATCCAATTAAAGATCGGTTTTATTTAATTTGTTTTTCTGGTTTGTTGGCGTCTAGAATTGCTTTGTCTTCGTCATTACCGTAAATTAATTCTTAATAAATATCAAATTTCTAACAAATAAACACGTTATCGAGAATAGATTTAATTTCATTTTAATGACCAACTATTTCAGATGTAGGTTCAAATATAAAATGAGACGCGATGTTAAACATTTATTATTGTTGTTATTAAATACAAGCTTCAGCGTATTATCAAATGTAGTTTTAATCTTATTTTTTAACTGTAAATTTACGTCAATAGGTCAGGCTGTTTGATCTGGGCAATAAAATATGGGCTAGCTTTGTGGGTAATTAAAATATTCTTATGTTATACATAATTTTCACTACTTCAATTATTTACGCTATTATTTTTTTTTAACTGGCCAAATCAGGTTCAGTTGCTGATTTTTTTATTTAATAAAAAAAATTATATTTATTTGATTTCATTAGGTTTTAAACTATTCATTTTTTTATACATTTCATATAATTTTTATCTTGATGAATCGGAAACTTAAAAAATAATTTCAGTTTATCTTAATTTTTAATGCTTGTAATTTGGTTTTCTTTGTAATTGGCATTGCTATAAAATTATTTTTATATTCCCAACTTTAGTTAGAACTTATTTTACTAACTACACTAAGACGTTTTGCTAAATGTTAGATTACACTCTGTTGTCATCTCTTGAAACTGCGCTAACGCCGAAAAATTTCAGCCTATATTACGGTCACTCTACATAATAATTCAAAGCCATTCTAGTAAGCTAATTTTAATCATACCTTATACAATTTCAGTAGAAAATTATTAAGCTTAACCAAACCGAGAATATTTTTGTTTATACTGTCCAGAGTGAGCGCTTCGATCGCGTGGAAAAACGTCAGTTTCAGGGAACCAATAGCCGGGCTGATTTGATTCTTTTAAGGGCATTGGGCTTATTTTTTGGAGAATGAGGGAGATTCTAACGAAACACTAAGAAAATTTAAAAACATTTTTACTAATTTTAACTAACCATGATGAAAAAAATTATTTATATGATAATATGGTTATGATTATGATAATATGGTTATGATTATGATAATATGGTTATGATTATGATAATTTGGTTATGATTATGATAATATGGTTATGATTATAATTTGGTTATGATTATGATAGTAGGATTATTATGATACTAGGATTATTATGATAGTAGGATTATTATGATAGTAGGATTATTATGATAGTAGGATTATTATGATAGTAGGATTATTATGATAGTAGGATTGTTATGGTAGTAGGATTGTTATGATAGTAGGATTGTTATGATAGTAGGATTGTTATGATAGTAGGATTGTTATGATAGTAGGATTGTTATGATAGTAGGATTGTTATGATAGTAGGATTGTTATGATAGTAGGATTGTTATGATAGTAGGATTGTTATGATAGTAGGATTGTTATGATAGTAGGATTGTTATGATAGTAGGATTGTTATGATAGTAGGATTGTTATGATAGTAGGATTGTTATGATAGTAGGATTGTTATGATAGTAGGATTGTTATGATAGTAGGATTGTTATGATAGTAGGATTGTTATGATAGTAGGATTGTTATGATAGTAGGATTATTATGATAGTAGGATTATTATGATAGTAGGATTATTATGATAGTAGGATTATTATGATAGTAGGATTATTATGATATGATGATATTATTATTATTATTATTATTATTATTATTATTATTATTATTATTATTATTATTATTATTATTATTATTATTATGGCAATATGATTATTATTATTATGGCAATATGATAATTATTATGATATTTTATTTATTATAATAAAATTATAAATTTGAATTATTTTTTAGTATTTCGTAGTTGAATTTCTAGTCGAACGCCAGCCAAGCGAAAGCGCTCGGTAGCAGGTCCACTGCCATATATGGTAAATTTGATCGTGAATTTTGGTAAGGGTTGAAATCCCGGCTGTTCATCGACGGCGTAGTTATAGTTGCCACTTTATCGGAAAGCGTCGTTATATCATCCAGTTCCGCAGCTTATACTGTCTAATTCGCCGCCTATAGAATTCGGCCTATCAATTGCCGGCTATACCAAATAATCATAGCCCTTCTGTAATATATTGCCGAAATGATTAGCTAGACATCTAGAAGCCTCTCTCTCTCTCCTTGGCCCCCTTCCCCTAATCCGAACGCATCCAGATTGAGGGAGGTAGGGGGGGGGGGTGCATTTTTATTCCGTCTTGACTAAACCTCCGGGGGGAAAGAGGGTTCAGTTCGCACCTTTAAACAGAGGGCGTAATTTGTTGGTGCTGGTTTTACCACCGCTTCTGTTGTTATTGCGTTGTGTAATTAGCATTAATGTTAAATCAACACGCGCGAGCATTAGCGTATCTCGTCAAGTCCCCCCCCCCCCCGAGATATGCCTCCTAACCAACCTCCTAACCAACCTCCTCCGCCTATTATTAGCCTACTAATCTAAGGCGGTCGATCGTTCTCGTTAAGAATTGGCCAAATCGAGACGGGTTCGACCATATTTTCGACTCTTGGGTCTTACAAATCCGCCTACCATCTCCTAGATCATCGGTACAATTATCCCTGGAAATACTCTCCAAACATCTCAGTATGATTTTTTCTTAAAAATCTAAAATTTTATTTATAGCTTTAAATCTTGAAAAAAAATTATAGCTTTAATCTTCAAATTTTATTTGTGGTTTTAAATCTTGAAATTTTATTTGTGGTTTTAAATCTTCAAATTTTATTTGTGGTTTTAAATCTTGAAATTTTATTTGTGGTTTTAAATCTTCAAATTTTATTTGTGGTTTTAAATCTTCAAATTTTATTTGTGGTTTTAAATCTTGAAAAAATTTTATAGCTTTTAATCTTGAAATTTTATTCATAGCTTCGAATCTTGAAATTTTATTCATAGCTTCGAATCTTGAAATTTTATTCATAGCTTCAAATCTTGAAATTTTATTCATAGCTTCAAATCTTGAAATTTTATTCATAGCTTCAAATCTTGAAATTTTATTTGTAGTTTTAAATCTTGAAATTTTATTTGTAGTTTTAAATCTTGAAATTTTATTTATAGCTTTAAATCTGGATTTTATTTATAGCTTTATATCTTGAAATTTGTTTATAGCTTTAAATCTTGAAATTTTTTTATAGCTTTAAATCTTGAAAATTTTTTATAGCTTTTAATCTTGAAATTTTTTTATAGCTTTTAATCTTGAAATTTTATTCATAATAGCTTCGAATCTTGAAATTTTATTCATAGCTTCAAATCTTGAAATTTTATTTGTAGTTTTAAATCTTGAAATTTTATTTATAGCTTTAAATCTGGATTTTTTTTATAGCAACCAAAATCTTAATGAAAAAGTCAAAACTTGGAAAACAGTCCACAAAAACGTTATAGTCCTAAAAAATAATAAATTATTTTTGAAGGGGCTAGTAGTGAGCATACTTCCGGAATTTATTTTTTTTTTGAGTATATTTGGAAATTTTTGTATTTTTTTAATTAAAATATTTTTCATTTTAAGGTGTAAAGAGAAAAATCTAGAAATACAATTTCAGGGAAAATTGAAATAAAAATTATAATATCTTAGAATCTAATCCAAAAATCCGCCGATATTCTTGAAAGGTTTTTAAACATACTATTGCATCCTATTCTATATTTAAAAAAGCCAGGTAATAAGTAACAAAAGACTTAACAAATGTAAAATGTTTATTTTTCAATCGTAAATTTATATTTTAATTGTTCTCCATGATCTTGAGAACAAAGTTGGTAAGTTGGCCATTTCATTAGTGTAAAAGTTGATTTTGCGAAAGCAAATAAAATTTTGAATGAAATGAAATAAATGAATTTGATGGTGTTTGAAGATTAGTGTCCATGTTATTGTGGATTCTTACGGAATCGACAGAGCATGAACACAGGCAAGCAACCAAGTGTGCCTTTCGTCAAAAGGATTATTTTGACGAAATATCTCGCAAAATTACCGGGTTGACGTAAACTGTAGAAACGCGCACTAAATTGATATTTACAACAGACATTTTTTTGAAAGCGTTCTTTATTTTTGTCTCTTGTACGTGAAATGCCGGCGCTTCTTTTTCCTGTCTACTGGCCATGAGCCAACGCATCTTCTTTCTCCCGCATTACTTGGGTAATGAACTCCTCTTAGAGGGGGGCGAAATCATACAAAGCACGACAGGGGGGAAAATGTCATAATTTTCTGTTATTTGTGTCGAGTTGAATAATAATGTGTGGCGTTTTAAATCAGATGGCTGAGGAATAATAATTATTATCAGCTAGTAACGTACGAAGGAGGTTTGCAGCTACTCAACTTTATTTTTTATCAACAATATAGAATCTTACACAGGGTGTCGTCATTTAGACCAAGACATTTTTCTCACTGTTTGTTCAATGTTATAAATAAATTAATGGGGCCCATAAATCTCACCGAAGAGGGCCTCGCCGAATCTCACCGAAGAGAGCCTCGCCAAATCTCACCGAAGAGGGTCTCGCAAAATCTCACCGAAGAGAGCCTCGGCCTCGCAAAATCTCACCGAAGAGAGCCTCGCAAAATCTCGCCGAAGAGAGCCTCGCAAAATCTCGCCGAAGAGAGCCTCGCAAAATCTCACCGAAGAGAGCCTCGCAAAATCTCACCGAAGAGAGCCTCGCAAAATCTCACCGAAGAGGGTCTCGCAAAATCTCACCGAAGAGGGTCTCGCAAAATCTCACCGAAGAGGGTCTCGCAAAATCTCACCGAAGAGGGTCTCGCAAAATCTCACCGAAGAGGGTCTCGCAAAATCTCACCGAAGAGGGTCTCGCAAAATCTCACCGAAGAGAGCCTCGCAAATTTCACCATTTACTTTTCGGCGCACAGCTAACAACGCCGCCGAAATTTTTTGATTTTTTCTACGTAACTTTATTTTTTTTTTCTTTCAAAAACGTGTTGAAATTTTCCAAAGGGGGGAGACATTTTTTCCCCTTCACGCCGCCGCCGAAAAAAATCAACGCCGCCGAGGGTTTTTGAAAAATTGGCGGGCCCGCCGCCGCCGAGTGTTTTTCGTCAAACGCCGCCGCCGACCGAAATTAAATCGTCGCGATGCTCTACTTATAGGTTCTAGATGAAATATTAACCCACAATTAAACCAATAGAAATTTAAATCCATCCATCCGCAAATTAAAGTAAATTCAAATTGACTAGTTCGCTAAAAATAAATCTCCGTCTAACTGCGCAATCTCTTTTTCATTGGATTCTTTTCGTTCTTGACCAATTCGAAAGTCTTTTTCTTATTTGGCGCTTTCGGCATCTTCTCCTGTTTCTGTCTCATCTCGGGTTTCCATCCCGTTCCTCTTAAGCCCTAGGGCTAGATCCCTGGCCATCCGCTCCCCTTCATCCATCTCGGCTCCATCCATTCGCCTTCCCCTCTTCACCCCCCTTTATTCAAATTATTGACCGGCTTGAAACCGCCCTAAAAGCGACATTTCTCGTTTGCCAGAACTCTCGCGTCACAACGAGTATAATGTACCAGTATAGCAGAGGGAAAGTCAGGGAATATAAAAATAGGCCTAAAAAGTCAGGGAATTTAAAAGGAGCCTAAAAAGTCAGTAAATTTAAAAATGGGCATAAAAAGTTAGTAAATTTAAAAAATGGGCATAAAAAGTCAGTAAATTTAAAAATAGGCCGAAAAAGTCAGGGAATTTAAAATGGGCATAAAAAGTCAGTAAATTTAAAAATAGGAATAAGAAGTCAGTAAATTTAAAAATGGGCATAAAAAGTCAGTAAATTTAAAAATGGGCATAAAAAGTCAGTAAATTTAAAAATAGGAATAAGAAGTCAGTAAATTTAAAAATGGGCATAAAAAGTCAGTAAATTTAAAAATAGGAATAAAAAGTCAGTAAATTTAAAAATGGGCATAAAAAGTCAGTAAATTTAAAAATAGGAATAAGAAGTCAGTAAATTTAAAAATGGGCATAAAAAGTCACTAAATTTAAAAATGGGCATAAAAAGTCAGTAAATTTAAAAATGGGCAT
The DNA here is from genome assembly GCF_980474605.1 of Leiobunum rupestre. NCBI lineage: Eukaryota > Metazoa > Arthropoda > Arachnida > Opiliones > Sclerosomatidae > Leiobunum > Leiobunum rupestre. Next base: position 35,498,497 of record NC_143393.1, on the reverse strand, counting down.
AAAAAGTAGGGCTGTGCGAGTACTCGAAAACTGCGAGTACTCGGTCTCGAGTCCGAGTCGAGTACTCGGACTCGGACTCGAATATTTTAATTTTTATTACTCGAATGGACTTGCGAGCCGTTCACCGAGTCCTAAAAATTACTCGCAAGTCCAATTTTTTTAAGACGAGTCCGTTATTTTCCACCGAGTCCGTCATTTTTATTTGTTTATTTTTTTTTGTAAAAGTCCCATATTGGCGCTGCGGTAGCGTTAACGCAGTTTGTTTAGTCAGAGGTCACATGACTCACATGGTGAATAGTTCTTGTAGTAAGTTTTAGTAACCAAAAAAATCCAGATTCCAGATATTAAAACATTTTTGAAGAAAATTTTAATTACTTAAATTAGTAAATTAGTAAAATTACTTCTTATTATAAAAATTGTAGATAAGTAAATTAAGTATTTTAAATATTAATTACTGATTTAATTTTTAGGATGATTCTGACTTTTTAGCAATATAAGGCTTAGATAGGGCTCAACTGCAAATTGGGGACTCTGAATTAATTTATGACTCGAATTGGACTCGCGAATAAATTTAAGACTCGAATTGGATTCGGAATAAATTTAATGCTCATACTGGATTCGTTCGGAAATTTAAGACTCGAATATTGCTCGTGGCTAATTCTTAGGGACTCGAAGACTCGAATGAGTACTCGAAAGTGGGACTCGCAAATTGGTGAGTCCAATTTTTTGGGACTCGGACTCGACTCGAAATCCAAAAAAGTGGACTCGCACAGCCCTAATAAAAAGTCAGTAATTTTAAAAAATGGGCATGAAAAGTCAGTAAATTTAAAAATGGGCATGAAAAGTCAGGGAATTTAAAAATGGGCCTAAAAAGTCAGGGAATCGTCAGGGAATTTTACAAATTTGTAAAACGTCAGTGAAATAAATTTTATCTTGATACTTTTTTAAGGTAATTTTACTCTAGATCTATAACAAATTCTACGATTATCACTTATTTCCTTGAAAGTTTTGCTATTTTTTAACGTTACAATGACCTCTGTACTGAAATATAAGTTCCTTTAAATTTAGCAACTTCTGATAAAAGTGAAATATGAAGTAAACATTTTTCTAATTTTGACCTTAAAAAGTCAGGGCAAACAAGGAATAGTTAGGGAATTTGGATCTGAAAATATGTGGCAACTCTGTCTAAGGCGCCTATACTTAAAAATTAATTAATTTTCAAAATTAATCTTTTTTATTAATTGATAGGTGTTGCTATAAAATAATGTAATTCGTTACATGATATTTAGTAACGTTTATATAACCTTCCTCTATGGCGTTACATAATTTCAGAAATGATTTGAATCTGCAAATTTATTTATCTTCCAAAACAGCCATTTTCACCTCCTTAAACGAACTTAATTTCTTTTATTATAATAATAAAAGGATGGATTGCGTATTTCTAAGTGTAGATTGGTATTTTTTCATACTTTTAGGTTATATAATAAGTCGTTTTGTTAATAATATTGTTAGCGGTCAAGGGTTGAAAGTTGACTAATGTTAAGCTAATGATACCAACCGGTGAATAAAAATCAGTTTATTAATTCAAATTTAATTTTCTTTCAATAAAAATTCACTTCCAAAACAGTCGTTTTCACCTCCTTAAAAAAAATTATTTTTTTCATTATAATAATATTAATAATAACACAAAAAAACATTTAAAAAACCATTTTTTTTTCGTATAGTTTTGAAAAATCATAAGAAAAAAACGTCGTAAAAAATAAACGCTCTTAATGCGAACGTAACCCTTTCTCGGCCATTGTGTATATGTGAGGTGCCCCCCCCCCCCCCCCCTCTGCTGTTGTTGGCGCATGAATATGTAGATGGCCGCCGGGAAAGGTGGGGGGGGGGGGATGACGAAGAAAGAGGCCTTGTTCTAGGCCTTATCCAAATTTGCATAGGGGTGCGCTTCTCACCCTCTCTTAGGTGTAGGACGGGAAAGCGCTCCTTTTCTCGTACGCCACTAAGCCCCTTTTCGGCGCGGGGGGGGGGGGTTCCTTCCCCCCGGGGGCCTGCCTTTTTCCCCCGTCGGCTCGTTCCTTCCTGAGTCCTCTCTGGAAATTTCTCTTCATCCGCGCGCTCGCTTCATCCCTCTCCGCTGCGAGGCGCTGCTCTCGCTCTTCCCTCTTCCCTCGCTCTCCCCTCTTTCGATTCCAGTTAATGAAACTAGTAATTAAGGCTGTGATCAATTATTCAGGCGCGCAGCAGAAGTGGGAGGGGCCAGCGCGGCCCGAGCCGGCTTTGACTTATGACTCATACCCCCGCCGCGCGCCGCCACCGTCGAATCTTCCACGCCGCCCACCGAACCACCTCGACATGAAAGGAACTTCCAATATTTATACCAGAAATCTAAATCTAAAAAAAATACGTTTCTTTTTTTTTCGTTAACGGAGTCCTATTCGCATTAGACAGGATCGCCACACGTCAGGGAAAAGTCAGGGAATTTAAAAATGGGCCTAAATAGTCAGGGAAAGGTAAGGGAAAAGTCAGGGAATTTAAAAATGGGCCTAAATAGTCGGGGAAAGGTAAGGGAAAAGTCAGGGAATTTAAAAATGGGCCTAAAAAGTCAGGGATATATAAGGAAAATTCATGGAATTTAAAAATGGGCCTAAATAGTCAGGGAAAGGTAAGGGAAAAGTCAGGGAATTTAAAAATGGGCCTAAAAAGTCAGGGATATATAAGGAAAATTCATGGAATTTAAAAATGGGCCTAAATAGTCAGGGAAAGGTAAGGGAAAAGTCAGGGAATTTAAAAATGGGACTAAATAGTCGGGGAAAGGTAAGGGAAAAGTCAGGGAATTTAAAAATGGGCCTAAAAAGTCAGGGATATATAAGGAAAATTCATGGAATTTAAAAATGGGCCTAAATAGTCAGGGAAAGGTAAGGGAAAAGTCAGGGAATTTAAAAATGGGCCTAAAAAGTCAGGGATATATAAGGAAAATTCATGGAATTTAAAAATGGGCCTAAATAGTCAGGGAAAGGTAAGGGAAAAGTCAGGGAATTTAAAAATGGGCCTAAATAGTCGGGGAAAGGTAAGGGAAAAGTCAGGGAATTTAAAAATGGGCCTAAAACGTCAGGGATATATAAGGAAAATTCATGGAATTTAAAAATGGGCCTAAATAGTCAGGGAAAGGTAGGGGAAAAGTCAGGGAATTTAAAAATGGGCCTAAAAAGTCAGGGATATATAAGGAAAATTCATGGAATTTAAAAATGGGCCTAAAAAGTCAGGGATATATAAGGCAAATTCATGGAATTTAAAAATGGGCCTAAATAGTCAGGGAAAGGTAAGGGAAAAGTCAGGGAATTTAAAAATTGGCCTAAATAGTCGGGGAAAGGTAAGGGAAAAGTCAGGGAATTTAAAAATGGGCCTAAAAAGTCAGGGATATATAAGGAAAATTCATGGAATTTAAAAATGGGCCTAAATAGTCAGGGAAAGGTAAGGGAAAAGTCAGGGAATTTAAAAATTGGCCTAAATAGTCGGGGAAAGGTAAGGGAAAAGTCAGGGAATTTAAAAATGGGCCTAAAAAGTCAGGGATATATAAGGAAAATTCATGGAATTTAAAAATGGGCCTAAATAGTCAGGGAAAGGTAAGGGAAAAGTCAGGGAATTTAAAAATGGGCCTAAATAGTCGGGGAAAGGTAAGGGAAAAGTCAGGGAATTTAAAAATGGGCCTAAAAAGTCAGGGATATATAAGGAAAATTCATGGAATTTAAAAATGGGCCTAAATAGTCAGGGAAAGGTAAGGGAAAAGTCAGGGAATTTAAAAATGGGCCTAAATAGTCGGGGAAAGGTAAGGGAAAAGTCAGGGAATTTAAAAATGGGCCTAAAAAGTCAGGGATATATAAGGAAAATTCATGGAATTTAAAAATGGGCCTAAATAGTCAGGGAAAGGTAGGGGAAAAGTCAGGGAATTTATAAATGGGCCTAAAACGTCAGAATTTTAAGAATTTGAAAAATTCAGGGAAATGTCAGGCAATTCAATTTTATCTTGACAATTATTTAAGGTAATTTTACTCTAGATCTATGACAAACTCTGCGATTATCATTTATTTCATTGAAAGTTTGGCAACATTGCAAAAATGTTTTTACTGAACTATGAGTCCATTTAAATTTATTAACTCCTGATAAAAGTAAAATATAAAAAAAAAAATTGGCCTTAAAAAGTCAGGGAATTTGAATTTAAAAATTTTATTTATTCATAGATTTGGGTTGCGTATTTCTAAATGTAGATTGGTATTTTTTTCATACTTTTAGGTTATATAATAAGTCGTTTTGTTTATCATTGGTCGTCAAGGGTTGAAAGTTGACTATTTTTAAGCTAATGATTCCAACCGGTGAAGACAACTACCAGGGTTCGATCTACGGTGGAAAAATATCAGTTTATGAATTATTATTTCTGAGGTTAGTTGCGCAGAACCAATTTAATTATTTAGAAAAATCAGCTGAGAATAAGTAAAATATGTATAAGCCGTCTGCTAATCACGAATCATGAAAAGATAAAATTCGCTTTTCAATTCTCGCCTGTTTAAAAATATGGTTTTATTTATTATTTTGATTTAAATTCCTCCATTAAAATTGGACTTTTTTAAATTTAAATCAAATAAAACGTATTGGTCCCTCAAATTTTATAATTAAAGAGTTATTATTTCGGTACTAAATCGAGTCGAGAACTTTAATGAAGATTAATTTTAAGGCCGATAATTAATCAAGAAACGTACGTAGTTTTTAAAATGTCATTTTTAATTATTAATTTTAACAACGAAAGCCACCATTGTTTGAATTAAAAGGGGAAAAAAATTTGACCGTCTGAAAAAATATTGTCTCTGCATTTGTATTGAGAAGGTAACTCCTTATAAGCCACCGCTAGAGGACGCGCTGTAAAGCGCCACCGTCCTTTATAGACAGGCTGTGATGGAAATGATAATGAAAGAAGCTACCCCCCCCCCCTCCCTCAGCTTTGTAGCGCGCGCTTGTGTGTATAGGTGGTACGCATCTAGCCATCTAGCGGCGGGGCGTCCGCCTAGCGTCGGTATGGAGAAGCTCCGAGAAAAGAGGAGCGTCGCCCGATCCGGTTCGCTCCGTTTGGCTTTTCGGACGAAAGATTCCGGCCTGGAAGGGCCGTTGTCAAGTTGACCCGCTCGGGTATAGAGGGCGAAGGCGGCGTCAGTTGGCAGCGCCGGCGAAGGCGCCACGCGGGGCTACGCGCCGTCGAACAAAGGACGAGTTGAGACGGGCCCCGCCGGAGGAATTCTGCTAGGAAAACAAGAGAGAGGCTTCCGGGCCTCCGTTGCCTATTTAGTCAACGTTCGGCAGGAATTATAATTATATTCCAGGCTCGCTCTCTCCTTCTGAAGGCGTCACTGATTACGAGGGAACTTTCGCCTCGGATTACAAACAACGGAAGCGATATTTTTTCGCTCTCATTTTCTTAATCTTAACAACGCGAACGGGCCCGAGACCTGCTAACGTTATATAAGACTCCTAAGGGGGGGGGGATAACGCGCGCTCGCGGGGGGGGGGGGGGAGAAATAGGCCTGGAATGAAAGTGGGAGGCGTGGTTTACGAATCCAACGCATTGGATTCCGTTAGGTAACCAGCTCCATCTCCCGAAATAAAAGGGGGACAGTATTCCGAAGTATATACGCAATCTCTGTAAAATAAACGCGCACTTCGAAGCTGCATTTTTTCGATCTCTTTTCTTCGGTCTTTAAGCTTCAACCTTCTCTCTCTCTTAGATTTTAATTAATTAATTTATAATAGAAGCCTTCCCACGCATGGTCAAACTTAGAGCCGATTATATCGGTTTTCGTATAATGAAGGGTCAAACTTGAATTCGACGAGGTTATAACGCGTAGTAGGCCTTCCCGGCCGCGTATAAATTGGCCTCCTCCTAAGGCTCTTCGTCATTCTCGTAAGGCTCGCTAGATCCCTCCCTGGTAGCTATCTTCACTGGCAACGCGTCCACGTAATGCGTGGCGAACACTTCTACAGGCGACTGGTCTATTTTTTTTAATCTACTACTCGTGGAAAAAATGTCACTTTTAAATCTCATCATTGTAATTTTTAAAGATTTTTTTTATGATTTTGTTAATCTTCATATCAGCGTTTAAAATATTTCCATTCATTGATCGTCTATACAAATTACGTTACAATATGATACATTAATTAAGCGGTTACCGTAGCAACGACAAAAGATTTAAAAACTACGTTTTTGAATAACTAACTTGTAAGTTAAAACCAAGATAGATAATATTAATTTTGTTTGCCATGTCAACCCTAATTTTCAAAATATTTCCTCGAAATTTCCTTGAAAAAAATAACAAAAAATTATTTATTTTTCGTATTGATTGAAAACCACTATTTTTTAAGAAACTTTTTATATCGGATGATAGACATTTACCAGCGTTTAGTCGTTTAACCTCTCCATTGTTCAAACCTATATTTTCACGTCAAAATAGCGAAACCAAAAAAAAAATAAAAACTTATCTTCTAATTATTTCGAAAACTACTTCAGTTTCCGGCTGAGTATTTAACCTTAGAAAGGAATCTAAAAAACTTATCATCCATAAAAAAAATATGGCAAAAGAACAAAGAAATGCAAAAAAGTACCCTTCAGACTTCTTCTTTTAAATACCTTTTTTTCAGATAGCGACTCTGAAATTATCGTGGAGGCGTGCGGTGCAAAAAAATATTTAATTCCCGCCGCGTTTGTCCCTAGATGGCGGTGCGGAGTAAAGGTAGGCGGTCTAATTCGGCGTGTGATCGTCCCTAGTCCACGCTTTTGTCTGTAATTGACTTAATCTGCCAGAGTTCCTTTTTTTTCTAATCGGATTTAGTCTTTCTAATTGCGACTCGCCTTTAATTCCTCGCTCTATGGACGGTTGCCATAGCGACCGAGTCCCTCCTCCGCCCCCTTACGATTCCTTTCAAAACTCCGAACGCCCGGGGTTGACGCTTACGTAAGTAACCACGGACCGACGTTACGAAGTGGCGGCGCTCCACTGGCTTATAAAACTTTAAGCTCCCCGCCAACTAAGAAATTAAAGGGAAGATTTAAGGATATATCCGTATGTATATATCGAGACTGGGAAAAAAGGGAGCATCCCTGTCTACTTTTAATCCTCACCATACAGGGTGTGTCAATTTTCTGGTGCGGAGATCTTTTTATATCCAAAATTTTTAATTTACGGGCTACATTAAAAGTGTAGGGTTTCATATTAATGTTTAAATTTTATTGACTTTGGCACCCATTAGAAGGAAGAGTTATAAAATTTTATGTTAATATTAAATGTTAATCGATGAATTTAAATATATAGAAATTATCAATTATTATATACATAGAAATAATCAATTATTCTATATACAGAAATAATCAATTATTATATACATAGAAATAATCAATTATTCTATATACAGAAATAATCAATTATTATATATATATATATATATATATATATATATATATATATAAATAATCAATTATTATATATACAGAAATAATCAATTATTATATATACAGAAATAATCAATTATTATATATACAGAAATAATCAATTATTATATATACAGAAATAATCAATTATTATATATACAGAAATAATCAATTATTATATATACAGAAATAATCAATTATTATATATACAGAAATAATCAATTATTATATATACAGAAATAATCAATTATTATATATACAGAAATAATCAATTATTATATATACAGAAATAATCAATTATTATATATATATAGAAATAATCAATTATTATATATACAGAAATAATCAATTATTATATATACAGAAATAATCAATTATTATATACATAGAATCCGACGCCATCTTGGAAAATGGCCGATAAACATTGTATCCCTTAAGCGATAACTGGCATAGCTTTTAGTTGAAATACGACGCCATATGGAAAAATGGCCGATAAACATTATATCCCATAGGCTATAACTCCGTGAAAAACTTCTGGGAAGCTTAAAAACCGACGCCATCTTGGAAAATGGCCGATCCCATATTCAATACGCGGGATAAAGTTTCAGTCGATTAAGTTTAAACCCCACGGCATACAAAAATATAAAAAATTCCCAAATCTTCCCAATAATTAAATCTTAGTTATTATTGCAACCCAAAAATTCCAAATTTCCTTGATGGGTTCACGACACCCTGTACATCTTAAGTACTAGCTATAATAATACCCCAATTTCATACGCTGTCGCCTTAATTTGCAAGATTTTGTTTCTCGGCGATAGTCAGTCGATAGTGTTTTGTCGGCACCTCTTCCTTTTTTGCTTGAGAGATGGCGCTCTTCGCCTATTGCTTCTCGGTGAAGGATTATCGGTCCGGCGAACCGTGCGAATGAAAAAGTGGGAAGCCTGGGATTAAGCGGTTTGAAAAAGTGAGGAGCGACCGAGTTGGCGAGGCTTAAACAGCTTCCCGCCAAAAGCGTGGATTCTATAAGTTTATTATTTTAAGATCACTTCGTATTGCACGTTTTACTCGTTATTGAGCAGCGTTGCAAGACGTACCATAATTATCATTAATGTCGATAATTTAGAGTTAATTTTTAGACTTTACGATAGTTTTTAAATTTGTTATATCTTTGTTTTAGCATTCCATTTTGTATCCTTCTATTTTTTTATCATATTCGGTTAAAAGCGAATTGATAATATTTAAATCATATTTACATAACAAGAAATATATTTAATTGGTCATTTTTCTCGTAACGCAATGCATCTCGTGAAAATTGAAATGATAAATTAACGGATAGGAAAATATTTTGAATTTTTTAAGCTCTCGTACATAGTTAAAACTCATTTTAAATACACACTATAAAACTTGAGTATTTGCATATTTTAAAAGTCCTTTAAATTGGTTATTTAGATGTATAATTTTAATATAATTTTGAATTTTTTATCCTAAAAAATGTATTCTAAAATTCCAGGGCCCCAGAGGTCCTATAAAATCCTATATTTTTAGCAAAATCCCCGAAAGGTCCTATAAAATCCTATAATTTTGTTATTTTGTCCATTTCAAATCCCGCCACTCACGACGTCAGTGAAATTGCCAGATTTAGCTATAGGACAAATTCCTATACAAAGTCATTCTGGTCTATACTTTTGTTATTGTTAACATGGTTAGCTTCTAGTAAATTTTGGTGATAAGATGGTTAAATATCCATGGGAAAACCTGGAAATCGGTTTTCAAATAGTTATATGAACCCTGAATAAGGACATATGCTTAAGTTAGAATTATTTAATTTTATAAATACTAAGCATTTTTAAGTTTTCAAAAAAAATTTAATAGAAGGTTTTTGTCAGTTCTTTTTCTAAGACTAATGAAATGATTATACCAGGATTCCCACACGTCAGGAAACTAAAAAATGGGCATAAAAAGACAGGGAATTTTAAGAATTTGTAAGAAGTCAGGGAAAAGTCGGGGATTTTATTATTTTATCTTTACACTTTTAGAAGGTAATTTTACCCTAGTTCGATGACAAATTCTATGATTATCATTTATTTCCTTGAAAGTTTGGCTAATTTTTTCAACATTGTCATAACCTTTTTACTGAAATATATGTCCATTTAAATGTTTTCACTTCTGATAAAAGTAAAATATGCAAAAAAATTGGCCTTTAAAAGTCAGGGAATTTGAATCTGAAAATTTTATGATAACCCTGTATACTCTTTGGATATTTGGGATGTCTTTAAGAAAAGGTTTATCGTTAAGGCTTCCACAAATTTATATGTCCCATACCCATTTCTGGATTAGATGAACTGCTTTGAAGGAATCTAGAGCCACTGCCGTTTATTTACTTATAGAAACATTTACTTAATACGTAAGCACCTAAACCACTAGATACTATGTTAAAAAAGCCAGTGTTGCCTCAAACTATTCAGTTTCCGTATTTAAAATGAAGTTCCAAATATTTCATGGAAAACGTATTTAAAATAAAATATCAAATACGTAATGGAAAACGTATTTAAAATAAAATAAAAAACATTTATTTAATGGAAACATTATATAAAATGAAGTGCTAAATTAATGGAATAAGTATTTAAAATGAAGTGCTAAATTAATGGAATAAGTATTTAAAATGAAGTGCTAAATTAATGGAATAAGTATTTAAAATGAAGTAGTAATTTCATGGAAAATGTATTTAAAATGAAGTAGTAATTTCATGGAAAATGTATTTGAAATAAAATACTACATTCACGAAAAAAACTACTTAAAATACTTTATCCATTAATTTATAATTGTATTTAAAATTAAATACTAATTTCATGGAAGAAGTATTTAAAATAAAATACTTATTTCATGGGAAAAGTATTTAAAGTAAAATACTAATTTCATGGAAAAGGTATTTAAGATAAAAACCAAATACTACACGGGAAATCGCATTTCAAATAATTATTTAAATACTAAATAATTAAACGGAAAGGTATGGAAAATTAAACATCAAGTACTCTAAATTGGCAATTTTTTTTAAATACTAAACACTTCACGTAAAGGTATGTAAAACGAAATATAAAATACTCTTTGGGGAAAATATTTAAAAACGCTATTTTCCATTTAACACGAACTCTAAAAAATCCCATTAAATAAAATAAACGCTTAATTAGCATTTTTTCCCAATAAATTAACTTTGCAAACCAGATGATAGTAAACTCACCTGCTAACAGAATTAAGTAAAAAAAAGAATAAAAAATAAGTTCACATTATAAGGTACCCGTGTTAATTTGAATAAGCAATGCATACGTTAATGGTAATTCTAAATTTTAATGCTCAAATCGATTTGATTATTATTCATAGATAATTATTAAAATTGACGCTGTGGGCTACGGAATCTTAAAATTAACGCCCAATTATTTTAATTTTACTCTTCAATGTACAACCAGAAAACGAATGATATAGTAATTGATGAAATAATGTCGTTAAATAATTTTTCCCCAAACCTCGGACTAGTGTCTCGGTGCATCTGCCAATAGCTCACTGGTTTTTGTAAAATTTTAATGTAAAATTCTACGTACAAAAAATATCAGCTGTCGATATGTTTTTTTTATTTCTTATATTACCATTTAAATATTGTTAAGGTTTGTTTTCGTTAATAAGCCTTAGCTTGGAACAATGACCCGCCATTCTATAGAGATAAAATACTCAAAAATACGCCTGTAATAATACGTCAAGAATCGCTGCTTTCTAGATATCTCTTTAGCCTAACGTAGTCAGGCCTCGGAAATACCTTAGAAATGTATGACATGCCTTGACGTATTCTTGGGACTATTTCAGACGCTTAACCTCGCGGATATTGCAGATTCGCCTTCTGAATTTTTACTCAACGTTATAATTTGAATTTAAATTTTTTATATGCGGTATATAATTTAAATTTAATTTTTTTAAAAAAAATATCGGTTGGGGAGGGGAGCTTTTTACGTATTTAGAACACGAAGCATCGTTGACTAGATTGCAGATGGTAATTTTTTTACATACGTTCAGATGTAGTTGCTCGGTTTTAAACGCGTGGGAAAATTACGCGGGGTTTTTGTTTGCGGTAGTGGGAGGGATTATAAATCCAAAAATTTTCGAAATACAGCTGTAGCAATGATACACTTGTAGCATTATTTAAAGGGCCGCGGAATCGTTTCGAAAATTCGGGCCGAATTTCCAAGTCCTTTAAGTTTGAAATTCCAACTGTCGCAGTTTAAATAAATAATTTGGGTTTTTTTGTAGAAATTAAATCCGTGCCTCGTAACAACTATAACGGAAATTTTTTATTAAGACTGTTTTAAACTAATTTTAATCCATTAAAACAATCGTTCACTAAAATCTGGAATATCAAAATAAATACTTTGAAGTAGCGTATTTAATTGAGAAATTGTTTTTATTCAAAGTTTGCCAACTGGGTTGTTGATATTTATGATTTTTTAAAATTGATAAATATTTAGATACAGCGATAACGTAAACTACATTTAAATTAACCTTAATTAAATTGAATTATTAGTTAATAATGAAATTTAATTGCATTTTCTATTAATTGAAATTTCTAAAGAACTTACTATCGTACATTTTCATACATTGTTTAAAGGCATTATAAGTCGCTGGATGACTTGGGCCTAAGGTGATGCCTTGGGTATTAGCCTAGCTGATTATGATTATTATTACAATGATTTTGGTACATTTGTTCGAATTTCATTCGACCGAACGGTGGTACAAATGATCGTTTGTCCGAATGCCGGAAAACAGGATCGTATGTCCGAAAACTTATTTCATTTGCCCGAAAAATTTACCACAACTTTTGTTGGTGATCTAGTCGTTCAATTTATGTTAACTTTACTGGCGTATTTCATTTGTTCGAATAATCGTTTGTCCGTTTTTTCGAACATTAGGAATTGGTTGTTTTTTTTTTAAATATTGTTAATATAAGAAAATATTAACATTAACGTGAACCTAACCTAACCTAACCTAAAATATCCACAACATTGATCGATATTAAAAATATAGATATAGCAGCAATTAAGAAAAAACAACTTGAACAAACAACGATATTTACAATGTAGTTTTTTATTTTTAATTCTTGCACTAAAATAAAATCCGAACAAAAAAAACAGCAATAAGAAATACTAATTTTGCGACAGAATATTCAAACAATTGAAACATTTGTTATTTCGGCGGTTCCGACGAATGAAATTCGAACATTTGTTCCACCGTTCGGACGATTGAAATTCGAACAAATGTACCTACCCCATTACAATACGTAATTTTAATCAATAATTTTTTTAAAAAGTACCTTGATTTAAATCAGACAACCCTGTTAATTTTCTAATTCGTCCTTAAACAGTGATGGTTTAATTTGAAGTGAAATATTTTTTCTTAACTAATAGGAAACCCGACTCGAAAATTAACTATTAAAACCGTAGGACCCTAAAACCGAATGTACCTGCTAAAATATAATTTAAATTGCTTCTAAACACTATTCCCTTTAAATTTGCACTAATAACGTCTAATTTAACAGCAATTATTTTTCGAAATACTTCCTATATTTCCACCTATTTTCCTATAATTTCTCGGTCTTTTGAAAATGAAAGACCTTTTTTATTCGTGTTATAGAACGTCAAAACACTGCCACTTTCGAACCAAATCTTGAAATTTACGGGTTTTGTAAATCCGCTCAGTTATCCAATAATGCGAGAAAGCAGTGTACAAACAATTATCAATATTATAGGTTATTCGAATCAAAAGTAACTATTATTTTCCTATAATTCGCCTATTTTATTTCCTATATTGTCCTATAATTCGCCTATTTTATTTCCTATATTGTCCTATAATTCGCCACTAAAATTCCTATATTTTCCCATAATTCGCCTCTAAAATTTCTATATTTTCCTATAATTCGCTTCTAAAATTCCTATATTTTCCTATAATTCGCTTCTAAAATTCCTATATTTTCCTATAATTCGCTTCTAAAATTTGTATATTTTACTATAATTCGCTTCTAAAACTCCTATATTTTACTATAATTCGCCTCTAAAATTCCTATATTTTCCTATAATTCGCTTCTAAAATTCCTATATTTTACTATAATTCGCCACTAAAATTCCTATATTTTCCTATAATTCGCTTCTAAAATTCCTATATTTTACTATAATTCGCCACTAAAATTCCTATATTTTCCTATAATTCGCTTCTAAAATTCCTATATTTTACTATAATTCGCCTCTAGAATTCCTATATTTTCCTATAATTCGCTTCTAAAATTCTTATATTTTCCTATAATTCGCTTCTAAAATTCCTATATTTTCCTATAATTCGCTTCTAAAATTCTTATATTTTCCTATAATTCGCTTCTAAAATTCCTATATTTTACTATAATTCGCCACTAAAATTCCTATATTTTACTATAATTCGCCTCTAAAATTCCATTTCCAAGCCTTTCCCTGGAAATATAAAAAAAATATTTAATTGTAGCGACGGAATCAAGTTGACAAGTCCATTTGAAAACGTCAAAGAACCTCCAAATTAGTCGCTTTAACTTGTAAAAACGATTCCCAGAGTGCCAAAACGGAAATTTTGGTTTTTAACCAAAAAATAAACGTGCATTTTCGTAAAAAAAAAACACGACCGAAGTTTTATTCAGACAACATACGTATAAAATGAAAGAAATGGCTGTCGCCTGTTTTACATCCCATCAAACTTTAAAGTGTTTTGGTTTCCTCTCCGCCGCGTGACGCCACTGTTCGTGCTCGGAAGCGATTCAAGCTCTCGGGGCTTTTTCGAACTTATCTCTCTTCTCGTGGCCCTCCGTTTTTCCGATGAATTATTGGGAAGGGATTTCACTCGACAATCCCTAAATCTAGGTTTTGTAACGTACACTTTCGTCGGTTTAAAGCGTATCTTTTGGCTGTTTATTCTCTAGCTTATTGGCAATCCAATAACATCCGAATGTCAACATTAGGATTTAGCACTGCCGAATCCGACTTTAATTATCTCAATTATTAATTGAAGTCTATAAAGACGAGTATCGAGGCTTTACAGGTTTTTTGCATCGATACTCGATAGGTATAAATATTTACGTTAGTTTCTCGCGTACCTTTCACCTCTGAGAGAATGACCTTTAACAGGGTTCGTACACGACCTGGAAAACCTGGAAAAGTCAGGGAATTTGAAAATGTTTCCAAAAGGTCAGGGAAAAGTCAGGGAATTTGAAAATTATTCCCAAAAAATAGTCAGTAAAATTTAAAATGGTCCAAAATAGTAAGGGAATTTTAAAATGACCCCAAAAACAAATCCGGCAAATAAATGTTTTTAAAATGTATTAAAAATACAAAATTAACATTTTTCAAGATTTTACCTCAAAACATAAATTTATTCTGCAAAAATGGTCAGGGAAATTTGGCAATTTAGTCAGGGAAAACCTGGAAATGTCAGGGAATTTTGTACGAACCCTGTAAATTAAACTTGTTTCTATTAAAGATTCTATTAAAACGCTTGGCTTGTTTACGTAAGAAATTGTACGTTTTAAATATGAAAGATAATTTGCCACCTAGAAAAGACAGGGAATTTTAAAATGCGAGGATGTCTGATTTAAATCAATTGATTATTTAAAAAAAAGTAATTATTATGAAATAAACAGTTATATAAACCAAGCCAGATGTGCTAAAAGTCATACATCAGACCGACGAAAGCATTTTTTATTTTAGCTCACTGCCTATACTAATATTATAATTGTTTATGCGACTGTTTTGAACTTTATTTAACCGCGAATACGTGCTTATAACTCGAGGGGTCCAACATTCGTACATTCGTAGAAATTCCGTACACTCTAGAGAAAAGTTATTTTAGAAATCTTGAAATCAACTTGAGAAATCCCGATATCGCTGGGGAAATCTCGAAATCAGACCAGGACCCCCAGAGGTCCTATAATTCCTATAAAATCCAATTTATTTCAAAAATGTCCTATAACATCCTATATTTTTGGCAAAATCCCCCGAAAAGTCCTATAAAATCCTATAGTTTTGATATTTTGTCCACTTCAAATCCCGCCACTCACAATGTCAGTGAAATTGCTAGATGTAGCTATAGGATAAATTCCTATACAAAGTCATTCTAGTCTATACTTTTCTTATTGTTAAAATGGTTAGCTATACTAGTATATTTTTGTGATAAAATGTTTAAATAGTTTCTATTTTTAAGTGAAAATCAAAGATTTATTTCACTAAATATAGATTTTATTTTTAAACGCGTAAAGTTAGTAAATGAAATGGCATATAACAAATTGAAGATTTGAGTGGTGGCCCTCTGTAAGAATCTTCAAGTATTTTTACATTGGACTGATTGGTTTATTACTGCGCTGTCAAAGGCTACGTGTGACGCTTTAGCAAGCGGACGCAAAACGGCGACGAAGCCCGTAATGCAGTCTGTCTTGTGAATAGCTTTCAGTAAAACCTTTGCATGTGAAGAATAGGAAGTGTCACACTTATATAATAATATTATACACTTATGGTTATACTTATTTTTGCCACGGAAAATTATAAAATAATAAAATATTTTAACACAGAAATTTAAGATTTGGGCTACTTAAGGCAAATATATATGCGTAGGAATGGTTAGATTCTGATTAACATTAGAATAGTATGTTATTTTTTTGAAATGCAATTAATTCTAACATTGTAAGTTCAGTTTAAACTAAAAAAAATTACAATAAACTCTAGTGTTGTAAGTCGGAAAATTTTCCGTATTTTTCCGAAAAAAATTATTCCATGATTAGTTTAATATTGTTTGCAAATTTAAATAAAGCGGCTTTTTCGCCTCATTTTTTCGATTCTGAAAGTAAAATTAAACATCTAGACTAGTTTAAACTGATTAACAATATAACCCTACTAATGTTTTGTAGTAGGTTTACTGTTATTAGACATTTTATATCGATAAAAATAAAAACCCTTAAAAAGTAATTTAAATTTTTTATTTTTCCGATTTGTGGAAAATTTTCCGCATTTTATTTTTCCGGAAAATTAACAACACTAATAAACTCCTTAAAAATTAAATTCCAGTTACTTTTTTTTAAGCTTTGAAACGCAATTTTTCTTTATTAGCCACTTTTTGTCAAATTTCCAATATTTGCCCCGACTTTTCTCCAAAAAGGTGTCTTTTTAGGAACACTATAGCGTAGATGCAGAGATATTTGATAATAAACTCTACTGTAGTCTATTTAATAATAGATGAATTCGCAACATTTTGATACAAAGTAACGCCACTCGAGGAGTTCGGATGTCAATCACGATCAAGTATTCTTTGTCGAGTCTTTTCCGTATTCAAGTTCGGCGCGGGGAGGGTTATTTTATGAAATTCACGGTGTGTCGAGCACGCCAGTTTTCCGGAGCCTCGTCTTTTCGATTCTCACCGATTTTTGAGATGTTGAGGGTACGCCTACTTAATACTCGAAACCTAACCCGCGCTACTTCGAAACGTGTCCTTTCGTAAAAAGGACACTGCGAAAAGCGCGCGTTCCTGAATTGAAACGTACGCCGGTACTTTTCAAATCTGCTCTAGATAAATATCAGGTTTGCTTTTTTTACGGTCTAAAGGAATCCGTTTGAATATCGGCTCAATTTGAGTTCATCTTTGTAAAGTTAATATACACGTATTAAAAAAAAGTAGGTGGTTAAAAGAAACAAAATATATAGCTTTCAAGTTCGTTTACCTTCGGTTTACGAAATTGTTTTCTGCTAGTTCCGCCAGCCAACCACATCACAATTTAAGGACTGTTCTAAAAGCTCGCGAAATATCAAATTTTCATTAACAAAAATCTAGAGTTCGTTCTAATTTCTGTGTCGTTACGTTTTATTTAAAATTAGATTATCCGTACATATAAGGTTGCCACACGTCAGGGAAAAGTCAGGCAATTTTAAAATTAGCCTAAAAAGTAAAGGGATTTAGTTTTATCTTGACACTTTTTGAAGGTAATTTTACTGTATATCTACAAGCAGGAATCCATATCTCTACTTGGAATGCTTAACGCGGCAGATTTTCGTCTCGATGCGGCTGACGGTTTTATTGACGTCACTATGTTAACTTAACAAACAACAACGTGAGAGGGGAGCGCGCGCAGAGGGGATATTTTCTCTCGTAGGCGGGGCCAAAGCCGTCAGAGTGATCTTACCATACACGTATACGCCTCCAAGTAGAGGTATAAATTCCTGCTTTTTTCATTTTAAGGTTTTTCAACGTTGCCATAACCTTTGTACTGAGATATAAGCCGATATAAATTTATTAACTTCTGATAAAAGGAAATATTAAGTTAAAAATTATCAAATTTTGGCCTTAAAAAGTCAGGGAAAATCTCTTAAAATGGTCAGGGAATTTGAATCTGAAAATCTTGTGGCAACCCTGTCATAGTACAGGAAAACTTAGAATTCGTGGAAAATTTTGGGAATTTTAAAATTTTATCTAAAAATCATGGAATTGTCAGGAAATTTAAATTAAGGTTGTACATAGGAAACCTTTGCTAAAATATTGGTGAAAAATATACAAAACTTTGGCACAAAATAAGTCGGGGAAGAGGCGAGGATAAGTGAATTTGAACATAAAATGACTGTGGAAACCCTGAATATTTATCAATTGCAGAAATAGCGTTGGGAAAATCAGATAATATAGTTGCACAGATCTGCTATTTCGAAATACGGAATGATATTTTATCAGTTCTATTTCACCCTTTTATTTATGTAGCCTTTTAACAGCAACTCCAAAATTGTACGGGAAACAGACGTTCCTATGTAATTTCATGTTTTTAAAACAAATCCAAAATTCAATTCGTTCCTTAGAACCAGTGCTTAACAATGACTAAAATTAAATTTATAATTGTATATAATAAAAAATTATATTTATATCATTCAGTTAAATCGTTCATTCCTAAATATTACTTTTTTTTAAGTCTCAAATTTCGTTGAATTTTCTTCACCTCTTTCAACTAGCGATGTTCGAGGTATTTTTTTATAGAGGTTTATATATATAGTTTTACGTGGAATTTTTTTTATCCCGGTTCCACTTACATCGAGGTACAGTTGGCGCGTCCTTTTGGACAACCTGTCAATTATTCCCCGTTCACTCTCGAGATTCCCCTACGAGGGAGATTACCCTTTGGGAACTTCGAGATGGACCCTTTACCTCGGCGTTTCGCCCAAGGATACACCCCTTCTTTGAACAGAGAGAAATACGGGGGGCATTCTAATTACCCCCTCCCTATTACATAGCACGGTTTTGCTTTCTCAAACGCTTACACTGCCGATCGATGTTACGTAGTTCCGACCCCCTTCGCCCCCCCCCTAGATTCCCTCAATTCCGAATAGAAGGACTTACCCCTTTTCGCCCCAATCGCTGGAGGGGGGGATACTTTTCATCCCTGGCTCCCTCTAGCGTCTTTTTTCTCGCCAAAAGGAACCCCCCCCTTTTTTTTTAGCCAACTCTTTCCCTCCCTTTTTTAGCGGGGAGGAAAAAAAAATCAATTTGAAAACTGCACGTGGAGGGGGGGGGCAGAAAAAGGGTTGATGTCACGTGATCAACTCGACTTTCTCTCCGCGTGATTTACGCCCAATAAAAATGGTCGAATCTCGGTAAAAAAATCTCGAGTGAAAAGACGCCATTTTTTTTCTGATTTAAGGTTTATTCGTAGCAGTTTTGACTCACTTTGAGCGAAAATTAGTTTGACATGTAGACCAATTTAGATTAAGGAAAAAATTTCATAGGCCAAATAATTTTTAGAGAATTTTCGCGTTTGGGTGATGTTTTCTGAATTATTTTGAAGGAGCCGTAGAGTAGTTTGGAAAAATATGCCTTGAGGCGATGATTCCAGAACGGCTCAATCCATTCATCCTTGTAGGAAGGGTAGAGATAACTCGGGTTATGGCGTACCTGGCGCCATCTACTGACGGAAAGTTGTAGTAGCCCAACTCTTTTAAGCATAGGCGCTATTTTTGAACATTTAATATAATATTTTCAAAGCAGATAAAATTGTAATTGCTTAATTTTACCATACGTAATATAATAATTCATCAGTATGTCCTAATCAGGGTTGCCATACGTCAGGGAATTTTAAAATGAGCCTAAAAAGTCAGGGAATTTTAAGAATTTGTATCAGGGAATTCAATGTTATCTTGACACTTTTTGAAGGTAATTTAACTCTAGATCTTTGACAAATTCTATGATTATCATTTATTTCCTTGAAAGTTTGGCTAATTTTTTCAACATTGCAATAATCTTTTTACTGAAAAATAAGTCCATTAAAATCTATTAACTTCTGATAAAAGTAAATTATAAAATAAAATTTTTGAACTTCAAAATTCAGGGAAAATCGCTTAAAATGACCAGCGAATTTTAATCTTAAACTTTTGTGTCAACCTTAATAATGATATTTTTCCTAAGGAAACGTTACTCAAGAAATGTGACGTAAGTTGTGTCATTTCAAATGTACAAGTTCAGAATGTAAACATGCTAACCTTTCCAATTTACTTCTTATAAGTTCTGCTTTGAACAAGATCTCATAATTTTTTTCGCGAAGACATACTTATGGAAGATTATGTTACATATGGCTATACATTTTGGTAAAAATCATAAATTTAAAGTTATTTTTTTTAGGCGTAAGCGGGATAAAAAAATTTGAAGATTTATCATTTGCTCCTATTCTTATTTTAATTGGCTGGACGTGATTTAAAGCGTTAATTTAAACGCGTTCCTTCGTGTCCTGTCCAAAAACAGTGATTTCTTTGTAGTTCTTTGTCTTTAATAATAATAGCGGTCCTTATTAAGAATTTATGGAGTTCTTTTTTTTGTAAAGAAAATATTACACGGTTTTCAGTATCTTGAATTAAGACACTGTTCTTTGTCGCTTATAAAGCTTTTAATATCGCGTCTTTTTCCTGACAAAAGGGGTTAGGCTTCTTTTTTTTAATTTCTGATGTTCCACGCCCCCTTTTACGCTTCAAATGCTATTTACAATGTGGCTATGTAACTATCTGGCATTTATTAATTTTAAGCTTCCAAATCGCTGATTGGAATTCAAGATGCCATTTTAATTCCGCTTGCTTATTATTCTCCACTCCCTACCTTCAAATAAAAAATGTAGCGAATAGAGTCGCGTCGAAACAGCAGGGACTGAAACAGGTTTTACAAATATTCGTGAATTTCCCTACATTTAGATGGCGCTTGGGGGTAATCGATTTCTAATACGCGACCACTTTCTAACTTTTGGTTTTCTATTTACCGTCTTTGACCCCGTGACCCTGTTGGCTTTTGCGTCAGGAGAAGTTGTTAATTTATAGTATTTAAATGTAGGTTATTTTAAGTGCTAATGTTCGTAATTAGATTAAAAAATAAGGTTCAAGTTTTATTATTATGACTTTTTGTACAGTTTATTGCTGAAAATGTATAATAAAAGGTAAATATTTGTTTTAGTGTATAGTGGAAAACTAAATGTCTTGGCCTTGGTTTTTAGGGTTAAATTCATCTACGTTAAATGTCATTGGCTGAAATACTGCGTGGGCCTAATTATTGAAACGTCATTGCTTTGGATTCTTTCGAAATGTGGTATTTTATAAGCGTTGAAAAATATTTTTAATACCAACAAATTAAACGCGCATTGAGTTATAGATGTAAAAATCGAATTTCAAACTCCTCTTTGAGATTTTTCTACACCCACCATCACCACTAATCTCCACCCATACAACCCTCTTTCGGTCTTTCGGAGATCCCCTAGAAAAACCTGAATTCTTTCTCACACTACGACTCCCCATCAAAAATTCCCCCTTTTCATTTTTCACGAAGCCCAAAAGATCTTGGAAAGTTTCCCCTCAGGCTGCAAAAACATGTCTGTTAAAAAAAGATAATGTCTACATGCATGCGTACCTACGCTGCTATAGTATTACTTTCATTATATAATCTTATAACCCTTCGGGCTAGTGGATGGAATTGATAGAGAATGGGCAGTAAAAAAATAATCAAGCTTTTGGTAAACTGGCAGAAGAGAGAAAACTGGGTTTTTTAAAGGCAGCGTCCTTTTTAACCCTTTCTTCCAGTTATATTTTTGGCCCTTGGCTGAAGCCTAAAGCCGGCTAGCGTGCAATGGCAGCTCTTCGATCTGACTCTCTAGCTTGAGATTCTCTCTCGCTCTCCGCTAACTCGTCCTCCTCCTCCACTGGCGGCCATATTTTATTGGACATAGCTCATGTGCTTCTCCGCATGTAGCCTATGTCGTACCGGTATAGTGAGTTTTCAATAGCTAAGGCCCTGCGTGTTTATCGTGCGGGCTTTATTATGTCGTCTAAAAGAATTTTTAGCGAAAAGACTTAAATCGGACTAGCTTGCGACTGAATTTTTCCGGTAAACCCGTTTAGCCGACGCTTAGATGCGTATTTTTGACCAACAATATTGAACGCGTTGAGAGATGCACATGCGAATTGTGTTCGAGCGTTGCCGCTTCTAGATTAGAAAAGCAAAATGACGCTTGCGAGGGAAAGTTTGTGGCCGCAACAATATTTACCGAGGTAATCTGGAAAAAAGATGCTATCGGAATGGTACGCTTGTGCATTTTAAACGCAACGGTACCGCATTCCTGGTACTGTTGTACCGGCCATTGCGTAATTGGCTATTATAAACTGGACGCTTTCGTCATTCCATTGCGGTCAGGTAAGGAAACGTCCTTCGCTCGTTCCTTCTCGTTATAATTTAAATTTTTCACGTAATCTAACCCATGTTGTTAGTAAATCTTATATATGAATCTTACCAATATCCCATTTAAAAAAATCATCTAAAAAATAGAAAATTTTTGTAATTTTAAAAAAAATATCTTAATTGTTAATTTTAAAGTATTTAAAAACTATTTAAAAAAAATTCAAATTAAAATTTGTTTATTTCATAGATTTTTGACTATTTGTATTTCTGAATTAATATATTAAAAAGTAAACTTGAAAATATTTTGAATAAATCTATACTTACAAATTTGAATATTTTACCTTATCAATTTTGAATATTTTACCTTATCAATTTTGAATATTTTACCTTATCAATTTTGAATATTTTACCTTATCAATTTTGAATATTTTACCTTATAAATTTTGAATATTTTACCTTATAAATTTTGAATATTTTACCTTATCAATTTTGTTTGATTCATGTGTAAAGCTACTTGTCTTTCGTGTATATTTTGAGATTGTTTATTACGCAGAATAACGATTTTGACCTATAATTGTAATTACAACTTTTGTCATGATTTGTTTAAATGACTACATATTCAAATTTTGATTGGGGCAAAATAGATTAAAGTCTAAATAATTGTTAATATCAATAAACCAGATTGAAAAAAAATGTGCACTGACTAAGAATTACCCTCAATGGTCCTAGTCTCGGCGTTTTTATGTAAATTCAGAAATGCAAATATTAAAGGATTGAGAATAATTAACCCGCTACATGTCTGTACTTAGAGATCATGGCAACCAAAATATCATTCAACCTGCAAACTAAACAAATTTTGGTACGTTTTTCTTCGTGATGAAATAGTCTTATCAACTGCTTTATTTTACTAGAGCTCGCAGAGAACATTCCCGTTTTTAATATGATTCAGAACAACAGTTTTGAAAACTAGAAACGATAATTATACCGTTATTTAGAAGATGGTGTTGCGAGCAAATTAAAGCCTACCGTAGATTTTATTTAAACTATTACCATAATATTTATAAAATATGCAAATAAAATAATTATATTTTCTAAATAAAGGGTTTTATGGTGTACTGATAATTGTTGAAAACTGTCTTCATTTAATCTAGTTGGAGTAAAACAATTATTCTCTATTTAAGTTAGCCCATTTAACATTTTATACAGGCAAAATAGAAGTTTGTAACCGGACAGTACTGTCCGGTTACAAGTTCTTAAAAATTTTATCAATTGAAATGTTAAAACTTGAGACTGCCCATACATTTTCGTGATACCATATCAGCGATATCGCATCGTAGGAAGCTCTTACAAATAATAGGGTTGTTATAACAAGGTTTAAATTGAATATTTCTTAATGGGCCAAGACTACTGGTTTTTAGAAGTTTTCGTATAAAGACCACATTTAGCCCCCGGGTAGTCTTAGGATTTTGCCTGCTTTGATTAATTATGGGTATCTGTAATAATGTGCGTAATTAAAAGTTAACGAATTAATGGTTATGACCAAGTCAAAACCTCCCATATATTTTATATGCCGGAAAATTTCTTTGAGACTTTTACTTTAAGATAACGTACCATTGAAACTGAAACAGACAATGATAAAGTACTTTAATACTTCCATTAAATAATTTGAAAAACGTATATTAACATAGTTGGACAATTTATCAGTATAATTTAGATGGAATAATTTTACCATCACTACACTTGGTAGGAAACCCTTTAAGTATAAACTGGAAATTCTTCGATAGTGAAATTTTAAGTAGGTCAATAACAGTTAATAACCTGTTATTGAATAACAGTTAAAAAAATTATTCCATTAAATCAATAAAGTATATTTAAAGCTAAATTATTACGGTGCGCAATAAAAATGAATAAAATATTTTTAAATACCAATTACGTGGGATAACGTATTCCACTACCAAAGAAAGTAAATTATTATGGCCCAGTAAAAAATGATATTCTTTATTAGTTCTTTAATTTTTAAATTTTATGCGTAATTTTAAATGAAGTCTAAATTGGTATTTAAGGTAACTGTGTAATTCTTTTCTATGATATGCCATTAAACATTGAAGCAATTATTATGGAAACACATTTTTATACTTAATTAGGTTATTGCATTTTTAGTATTTGCTAATGAATGATTTGAAACTTTGAGTAAATATGCTAATAACGAAAATCTGTTTTAAAAACACCACCATGTAGGCCGTGTTCTGAGGTGGAAAATATTGGAAAATTCTGGCCTAGACAAAAGTGAATTTAGTGCCCTACAAATATTTTTACCACAGAAAATAATAAAAAAATATTTTAACACAGAAATTTCAGATTTGGGCTACTTAAGGCAAATATATATGCGTAGGAATGGTCAGATTCTGATTAACATTAGGATAGTCAGTTAAATTTTTTGGGAATAATTAATTCTAACATTGTAAGTTTAGTGTAAACTAAGACATTTTTACAATAAACTTCTTAAAAATTGAATTCCAATGAAATGCAATTTTTCTTTATTAGCCAATTTTCCACTGGCCTGGGCTTTTCTCCAAAAAGGTGGCTTTTTAGGAACACTGCATGTAGCTAGAATCTTAAATCACAAAAATTTGACATTCCACAAATTAAATGAAACTGGATTTTTTTCCTTTCTAAGATTGCTACTGAGCGTAATAAATAGCAAAGCACGGTTAAAAGGTGATAGGTTATACGAATGACAGAAAAAAATTGACTTTCAAGTACAGGTATTTCTGAAATGTTGGGGGAAGAGAGAGATAGGCATTTGGATTTGATAGATGAATATATAATAGACGCAGGGCCTCTCATAAGGGTACTAAAGGGGCCCACCAAAAATGTCCCCTCCCGTATTCATTTCGCCCTGGGCCATGCTACTCATTGCCCTAATATTGCCAGCTACTAAGGTGCACCTTTCTTACCTTCTACACTATTTGCACATTTTTTATATCCGTATATTAATAGAGTAATTTGTGATTAATAGAGTCATTTAATGTTACCAAAATTTCACAAATTATCCGATGTTAGTTTATTTTAATAATACCACATAAGAATTACTAGGAGTCTAGGGCCTAGGCTCGACGTGGATTCCGTTGAGCACGTCTTTCCCGCCAAATCGCGGCTCAAAATTTACCAAGTCTGAATTTAATCGCATTTTTCAATTTCACAATAAATAATTAGTTTAAGAAATTGACAGATACTAAATAATCTATCAAGTAAATAACTGCGTGTGTTATGTTACATTTCTGTTTGATTTCTACATGGAACTAACTAACGCTTTAGTTAGTTCCATGATTTCTATAACAAAATTTACCCCATAAAATCATACTTTGAACAAACTAAGTTTTTACAGCGAAAGTTAGGGATTTTGATTAAATTCAGTTTATTCCATATTTAATAATTTCTAATTATCTGAATTATTTGAATATATTTAAATTTTTGTTTGGATAATGTGTAAAATATTTACTATATTAAGGTACTTTATAAAGAATGCGTTGTGGTTTTATTCGTAAAAAATTTCATTGAAAATTACATTTGTGGTAGGCCTTGCCAACTCTGCCCTGCAATTGGTGGAACTTAAAATTCATTTTCTTGGTGAAAATACGCGCCGTGTAAGTTAATAAAAGCAGATAAATAAGCCTGCTATATCTCACAATGTAACGTTACTTTTACGCGCAATAAAGTAATTTTGAAATCGGTCAATTGCTAAAAAAAAAGTAAGTCAGAAAATTTTCCCTATTTTTCCGAAAAAAATAAAAAAATGTGTTAATTCCATGATTAGTCTAATATATTGTTTGCAAATTTAAATAAAGCGGCATTTTCACATCATTTTTTTTCGAATCTAAAAGTAAAACTAATCCTCTGGACTAGTTTAAACTGATTAACAATGTAACACTATTAATGTTTTATGGTACGTTTACTGTTATTAGACATTTTATATCGATAAAAAGTTAAAAACCTTTAAAAAATAATCTGCTTAATTTTTAATTTTTCCGATTTGCGAAATTGTTTTCTTCCGGAAAATTAACAACACAAAAAAAACAATAGTTCGGTTGTTAATTTAAATAAGCAACTGATAAAATGTTAGGATTAGGATAGTCGATTATATTTATCTTAATTTTCATTGGATGTCATACTAGTTTTGATAAATATAAAAATACCGATAAAATGTTTTGATGTATATTAAAATTTATTGATAAATAAGTGTATTGTAAAAGAAAATATTGTTAATTCTCAAAAGTTGTTGAAAGGCCTCGTATTTTCAAACCATAAATAAAGTTTAAGAATTTCAATGAAGGAATGAACTATTTCCAACGATGTGTTGCGGAAGTTTTTGACCTTAGGGTCGCATTTTTAATATCTATGGTCTCCCGCGGCTGGTGTTCAATTCGCCACTATTAGGCGAGACATACCCCTCCCCGCTGGTTGATGAAGCTATCGTATTATCAATTCCACTTTTATCTTAACCCCAAACGTGTAATTAACTCGGTGGAAAACACTACAATTTGCCACTTCCTTCGCTTCTGCTCAAAGACTTGGAAAACGACGAAAACTAATAATAATTGGAAGCTAGCAGACTCCCAGCTTTTTAATGAATGTTTAATTGTTCATCCTGTAACGTACCCGTCAATTAATAAATACGATCTAGATTTTTTTGAAATTTTTCGTTAAAACGTTCCTGAGCTTAGAAAATCTGTCAGTCAAATATCATTATGATTTTTTTCTTAAACACTTCCAGATTTTTCCTCGGTTAATGACGTACTCTGAGGAACTGTTACGGTGATTTTTGTACCCGAATTTGGTTCTCGAACATATTATTACCTTTAAAACGTTCAATTTTCTAAATGTCTAAATAATATTGGTTTCCGTGGGTAATTTCGGATACGCTATTTATTATTTGTACAAAATCCTGTTTCGATTGGACGTGGCTAGTAAGTTTTCAGCTGGCAAAATAAGTGAAAAAATTAGGCGACAATTACCATTTACAATTTCGTTACGGTAGTGGTTCGATGCTTTCGTAATTATTACTCGCTAAATCTATAAAACTACTTAATCAATTTATAATAAAGTTTTTATTTGTATTTCATCGAAATTTTGTCATAAACAAATTGGCCTTAGTGGTATGATACATTTAAGAATTTGTTAAACGTCAGGGAATTTAAATTTATCCTCGAAATTTTTACGCGGGTAATTTTACTTTACAAGTTATTAATTATGTGATGTTTATTTAGTTACTTTATCGTTCTGGTCACGTTTCAAAAGTTGTAATTCGAACGTTGCAATAAATCATTTTTAGTTAAAACATAACCATTATACTTAAGGCAAATATATACGGATTCTGATTAACATTAGAATAGTCTGTGATAGAGGTCGGTAACGGTTAATCATTATCCATGATTAAATTATTTTTTTTGGGAAAAAAATGTAAACAAAGAAATTTACCGGTTAATATTTCGGAAAATGATTAAAAAACATGTATTATTCGTAAATTTTGAGCTTTTTATCGAAAAAAACGTCGTTTTTCCGATTAATTTTACAAATTTATCGAAACAATTAATCGGATAATACAGAAATATAAATTACTTGATTAAAACATTTTACGAATAATTTTGAGAGCTTTATCTATTGAATAAAAGTTAACCACCCCCGACCTCTAGTCTGTGAATTTTTTTAGAAATAATTAAAAACTGGTAAAAAGCGGAAAAAACTCTTTTCGTGCTAAATTAATCATTGATATATCTATTAAGTTACAAATTTGGTCATAGCAAATGGGAGAGATGAAAAAAGGCCAGAAGAAGAGTGAATAGAATAGAAGAATATACTGCTTTTATTATTTTTTTTTATTGAATTTAGCCACTAGAGGTGGAAAAAACCATGGAAGTACGATTTTCCACACGGTTTTTAACAGGAAAACAATAGGTGAAAAAAACCGCGGAAAAATTGTTTTTCCACCCTTGGAAAAATTGTGCCAACCCTGAAACTAAGACATTTTTGCAATAAACGTCTTAAAAATTTAATTCCAATTTTTCTTTATTTGCCACTGGCCTGGACTTTTCTCCAAAAAAGTGGCTTTTTAGGAACACTGAATTTGCTACTTTTCCTAAAAGGTTTATTTTGAAGGTTTCTGCGGTCTCCCTGAATTCGGTATCTGATGAATAAAGTAAAATATACAGAAATTAAAAAATTGTCGCATTTTGGCTTTTAAAGGTCATGGAAAATCAGTATAAATGGCCAGGAAATTTGAATCTGAAAAGATCGCGGCAACCCTGTAGTATCTTTAATGAAGAAATTGTAAGCTATTTCGTCCGCTGTATTTAATGATGCGATTTCGATCTTCTTGCTGAATAGCTGGTTCCTCTCGATTGTCGTCAAAACGTCGTACGACGGAGGACCCTGTACCGCACGTTATCAATGACGCGTTAATGACTTTAGTTAATTTAAATATGTCAGGAACAGGCCGCCTTAATAAGGACCGGGTGAGGGGGTCCCGCTTTCACCTCGGAGACGCGCCATTTTTCTAATGGCTGCATTTTCTTTTGAAAGGCTTCGCTTGACACCAATTAATGCATTGTCCCGAACGAGAGGAATTCGCGATGACGTTTTTGAGAGCTCTTCTGCCTTTACTGATGTAGGCTTCTTTGCGGGCGGGGTATTTTTTGACCTTTTCAAAATGTCGACCGAGTTAGCGTTAAAAAAAAACTTACCTTAACACGGGTTTTAAATAATTTCCTAAAAAGTAGGAATTAAATTGAATTTATTTATATTTAAAGGCCTAGGATTTCTTCTGCCTATTTTCCTTTAAGTTTTTTTCCCGCCGCGCAAATATCCTGGTGGTAGGCCAACCGCAGAACACGTTGGCCTACCACCAGGATATTTGCGCGGCGGGAAGAAAACTCAAAGGAAAACTGGCAGAAGAAATCCTAGGCCTTTAAGGAATATGAAGGTTGAGGGAAGGAGACAGTCGGAAGTTAGTTTTAGGAAACCAATGAGATACCAGTCTGTTCAATATTTTACTATACTATCGTTCGTACTCAACCTGGAAAAGTCAGGGAATTTGAAAATGTTTTCAAAAGGTCAGGAAAAGTCGGGGAATTTGTAAATGGTCCCAAAAAGTAAAGGAATTTGAAAATGTTTTCAAAAGGTCAGGAAAAGTCGGGGAATTTGTAAATGGTCCCAAAAAGTAAAGGAATTTTAAAATGACCCCAAAAAAATCAGGCAAATCATTTTTGAAAGAAAATATTTTTCAAGATTTTTACCTCAAACCATTCATTTATTCTACAAAAATGGTCAGGGAAAATTTGGCAATTTGGTCAGGGAAAACCCTGTATTCTCACTTGCTGATTAAGAAAGGAAATATCTATTACATTTGGCGGAAAGATACCCGTTCGAACTTCCAGTAAATCGCCGTGAATAATTAATATAATAATTATATATAATTTTGGAAAATACCGTCTATAACTCAAAGTGATAATTAATATGCACATAGATTAGATTCAATAATAATTTATGTTTAGTACTGCAATTGAGGCATACCTAAAAAAACCTTTTGGCGAGTCCAGGGTAAGTATAGAACGGGTAATCCCGAGATTACTACATTGACGTACATAAACTTTCGATTTGATGATTGTTTAGGAGAATAATACTAAAAATACGCTATAATGAAGCTTAAAAATTTTAATATACTTGAAATATTTATTGATCCCTTTGAAATTTACTCAATAGACATTTCTAAAATTAATATAACACGCGTAGAAACCTTCTGGAATTCAACAGAAATTAGGCGAAATTTGAAATTCCCGGCACCGATTTACCGGGAATTCATGCTAGTATTTTTCCGCCAAATGTACTAGATATTTTGCCTTTCTTAACCCGCAACTATGTATAGTAAGTAGATATGGTTAGGGTTAAGCCATTGATTTTGTTTAGTCAACCAAATAGTTATGTAATACATTATTTAAAAGCCTTTCCTCGAATGATTTCGAAATATTGTTATAATATATAATAAAGTTAGTGATATTTGAATGTCTTTGGTAGTTTAACGGTGTTCTTTAACCTACAATGGCCGTTAATATAACCAACAAATATCAGTAATATTAGCAAAAATTGATGACGGAGAAGTGTTTTAGATTAGAATATTTTGTACGAATGCTATATAGACGAAATATTAGACAAGTTAACACTTAGGGTAATCATAGAAATTGCTGTTCATAACGAATTATATTTTTATTTTATCGCCTTAATTTTTAAATATCAGGGTGTCTATTGTCTTAATATAACTTCCTATAATTTGTCAATTTTCGCAAATTTTCCTAGTTTTTTATATATTTTTCGTATTTCGCGTTTTGCTTTCAATATAGTTTTAAAGTTCGATAGAAGGCGCTCAAAAACAGCCAGCCTTTTACTAAAACACTGGCTGGTGTTTTAAAACGAAAATGCAATATTACTTTAACACATTTATCTAGTCACAAAGTCTGTGATGTTTTCATATTACGTGTAATATTACTATTCAATCAAAGTTTCTTTAAAAGCATTTATTTTATCTTAATTAAAATTATTCCTATAATTTCTTTTAAAAATTCACCTATAAATTTAGCTGAATGTTCCTTTATTTTACTATATTTATCTAAGAATTACTCCTATAATTTACTATTAAATGACTATAAATTTCCTATTTTTCCTATAAGAAATTGAAGGGTTTCCTGTGGCACCCTAAAATATCTAATATAGATGGAAAAAGCCCAAAGTGACATTAACAGTGGGGCTTACGAATAGCAAAAAATTCGCGTATATTTCTAAACAAAGATCATTAAAGTTATTACCATAAGTAAGCCGAACTTTGTCCAAAGATTATGGATTTGCTGATTCATCAACTTATTTGGCATTGGAAATTAATTTAATTTTTAATCACGCATAATTAGTATTCGGTAACAAAATATTCAGAAATATCTTTTTATAAGATTCTCTTGTAATATTGCTACTTTTGAGTAAAAACGTTTAGTTTCGAAACATGGTGTTACGCCAAGCTTTTTAAAAATGGTAAAAATAGCACAATTTTAAATATAAATTAAGGTTGAAATGATCTTTTGAAAAACTAAAATAAATCGCGTTAGTCGAGTTAACAGGTTTAGTATTTTCAGGGCTCCCACTAAATTCCTATAATTTTAAAAATGGTCATTAACCTTAACTTGTAGGAAATCTTAAATCACTAATAATAATAATGATGATGTATAGTATATTACCTCTAGTACTGAGGTTAGCACTTATTTCCCTGGTGCTGTAAGCAGCGTTATGCCATTCTTATGGAATATTATTTAATGAAAAACACACATAACACTAATTTTTAATTTTGAAGCAATAGTAATTGTGATAGAAGAAAATTAATGTTTTAAAGTTTTTCACTTTTGTTACAAGGGTTTTTTGGGGAAGATAGGGCCCCCAGAGGTCCTAAAAATCCCTATATTTTGAAAATTGTCCTATAACATCCTATATTTTTATAAAAATCCCCAAAACGTCCCATAAAATCCTATAATTTTGATATTTTGCCCATTTCAAATCCTGCCACTTAGTGAAATTGCTAGATTTAGCTATAGGATAAATTCCTATGCAAAGTCATTCTAGTCTTTAGTTTTGTTATTGTTATCATTTTTAGCTACTAGTATATTTTGGTGATAAAATGGTTAAATAGTTCCTATTTTTTAAGTGAAAATCAAAGATTTATTTCACTAAATATAGATTTTGTTTTTAAACGCATAAAGTTAGTTCATATATAGTCCTAGAAAATCCTATTTTTTCGAAATATAATCCTATTTTTCCTATTAAAAATTCAATATTTGATTGGGGGCCCTGGGAAGATGTTCCTATATAAGTATATAATCCTATTTTTTAAAGAGATTTTTACCTATAAATTCCTATCTTTTCTTTCCTATAATTCCTATAATTTTAAAAAGTAATACCTTTAATAAGAAAAATATTAGTTGGTAAAATCCGTACCTATAGGCGGAATAATACACGCGGTACACTTTCAGCCGTGATGCGGTTTGGCGGGAAAATAGCTTCCAATGAAATCTTCCGTTGAAGTTACATACTTCTCAAAATATGTATGGAATTGTACGATTGTATTATTGCAGCGATAGATATGTCGAGGTTAACGGGAATAGTGAGTGTAGGGAGCTATTGGCTCGCGTGGCATGAAGCACTTTCCACCACCCTCCTACGCATTGCAACTCGGCTTTAAATGTCGATCGATGAGTTAGGCCTAAGTTGGTGCCTTGGGTATTAGCCTAGCTGATTATTATTATTATTATCATTATTTCAGGGCTCCCACCAGGTCCCCAAAATACCCAAAAGTCATAATTTTTCTTCAAGCTCCCTATTCTATCGGGGTTTGGTCCCTAAAGTACCCTATTTTCGTGAAATTCAGGGAAACATCGTAGGCTTAAAATATTTTTATGCATCTGGTCAAGGACTGTTTACAAATTAAATCTGAGGATTAACGATGTGATAGTTCGGACGTAGTGCATAAGATAGCGCCATAAGCTTGCTAACATTATTAAATTGTGGAAAATAATTAAAAAATTTGGAATTAAGTTAAAAAAAGACATTTGGCCCTATATTACCCTATTTTCATTGCAAAAAGTATTTTGTATTACTTCGCTTATCGATGCAAAATGCCGAATTCGTAGGGATATGTACTTATTTATAAACCAAATTTCCTCGATGTAATTGTTTTAAAAACTCAATATATGATAAATTTATACCGAAAAATGTTTTATTTCGAAACACCTTTTGAAAAACTATCGTTAGTCTGCGAAGGTAAGTGTTTCTAGGGCATAATATTATACCATCACCCGTATAGAGCTATATTGGATTGGGACGCCAGTTAATTGAACTTAAAAATTACTTATATTTAGAAAAAGTCGCCGCGTGGTCTACAGTTCTGTAGCTTTTACAATTTCGCCGTGAATTAAACGATAATTAAATGTCTGATGATAGCTAGGTATGGCGACTGTGCCAAATCACAAAACTTGAAATCTACAGGGTCGTTTTCTTGGCCCATGGCGTAAAAATGGATCTTTACCGGCACGTGCATAATTTTAGAGGTTTTTGACATATCAAGCAATACTCGATTTCGAATTTCATTCAATTTCATTTGGAATTTTAAATTTTAAATTAATTTTTATTATCTTTGGAAAATATATTGATAATTTGCGTGTGTTGCAATATGACGAGTAGTGTGTACTACCTTTTTCTCAATATGACTTATGAGTACTACCTTATCAATATGACTGAGTACTACCTTATCAATATGACTTATGAGTACTACCTTATCAATATGACTTATGAGTACTACCTTATCAATATGACTTATGAGTACTACCTTATCAATATGACTTATGAGTACTACCTTATCAATATGACTTATGAGTACTACCTTATCAATATGACTTATTTTTGTAAATACCTAGTTAATTTAAATAAAAAAAAATTGAATTTATATATTTAATCAAATTGATTTAAATCAAACCAGCGTGGACGAAAATGTGGACGACTATTTTCGACTAGTTTGAACGTATACTTTTAAGCCGTCAGAATTGTCTTCCGGGAATAGAATACATTTTATCTTCGGCGCCTGACGAAAGAGCAAAAACCGAATTTATCTGTCGGAAGTAAAATAGGCAATTTGTTTGACACAAACACACCGTAGCCTCTTCCAGATTAGACCAAACTAGAAGCTATAATTTACTCTAGTAAATTTTTTCTATTAGTCGACGTTTTTTGGAAAACTTCATCTTTTAAAAAACAAAATCGGAACGTATTTAAAAGACCCCCAAACCCGGTTTACTCGAGCGTATTTCATAGAGGGGGTTTTTTTTTTGTAAATCCTTTCGACTTTTTTATTTGAGGGCTGTTAATAGGAGGGTTGGAAATTGACGACAAAAAGAATATTCGTCCTTAGACAAAAGTGGGCTCCCTCGTTGAGACTGTGAAAGTTCACAATGGGAAGAGGTCTCTTCTTTTTGATCCCGACTCTCTTCAATCAGAAGCCACGCGCGCTCTCTCCAAAACTGGCGCCAATGGCATGCCGGGGAGGGTCGATTCCTTTTCTTTTACCGAACCTCTTCAATCGGGCTTTCTTTTTCAATCTAGTTTCGTTTCTTATCCATTATATTCTCCCCTTTTCTGCATTCTTTTGTACCATGTACATCGTTGTTACGTTTGGACAAAAATTAAAATGTACGATAATTAATATGCTACCTTCCCACAAATGGTTTTAATTAAAGTACTACCTTCCCTTAAAATGACTTGAAAGTACTACCTTCCCATAAAATGACTTGAAAGAACTACCTTCTTTTGAAATGACTTGATAGTGCTACCTTCTTCTAAATATGCCTTAAAGAACAACCTACTTCTAAACATGCCTTAAAGAACTACCTTCTTCTTAATATGTTTTAAAGAACTACCTTCTTCTAAATATGCCTTAAAGAATTACCTACTTCTAAATATGCCTTAAAGAACTACTTTCTTCTAAATATGCCTTAAAGAACGACCTACTTCTAAATATGCTTTAAAGAACTACCTTCTTTTAAATATGCCTTAAAGAACTACCTTCTTTTAAATATGCCTTAAAGAACTACCTTCTTCTAAATATGCCTTAAAGAACTACCTACTTCTAAACATGCCTTAAAGAACTACCTTCTTTTAAATATGCCTTAAAGAACTACCTACTTCTAAACATGCCTTAAAGAACTACCTTCTTCTAAATATGCCTTAAAGAACTACCTACTTCTAAATATGCCTTAAAGAACTACTTTCTTCTAAATATGCCTTAAAGAACGACCTACTTCTAAATATGCCTTAAAGAACGACCTACTTCTAAATATGCCTTAAAGAACTACCTTCTTCTAAATATGCCTTAAAGAAGTATCCCTACTTCTAAATATGCCTTAAAGAACGACCTACTTCTAAATATGCCTTAAAGAACTACCTACTTCTAAACATGCCTTAAAGAACTACCCACTTCTAAATATACCTTAAAGAACTACCTTCTTCTAAATATGCCTTAAAGAATAACCTACTTCTAAATATGCCTTGAAAGAGCTATACTTCTTTTAAATATGACTTGAAAGTACTACCTTCTCCCAAATACGACCTGAAAGTACTACCTTCTCCCAAATACGACTTGAAAGTACTACCTTCTTCTATGACTTATGGGTACTACCTTCTACCAAATATGACTTATGGGGGTACTACCTTCTACCAAATATGACTTATGAGTACTACCTTCTTCTCAATATGACTTATGAGTACTACCTTTTTATCAATATGACTTATGAGTACTTCCTTATCAATATGACTTATGAGTACTACCTTCTTCTCAATATGACTTATGAGTACTACCTTTTTATCAATATGACTTATGAGTACTTCCTTATCAATATGACTTATGAGTACTACCTTCTTCTCAATATGACTTATGAGTACTACATTCATCTCAATATGACTTTAAAGTACTACCTTTCCCCCACATTTGCCATAATAAACCTATTATTGACCAATCGCTTATTTTGCTTTGCATTTCTTAGTTATTTTAGGTACACCTCAAATTGCAAATAAATAGATAAAATTGACTATAGGAAAAACGGAGCTATTCCAACAATTTGGTTGACTATAAAGACTATCATTGATCTTATAATACCTATAATTCTAATAGGGTCCTGTAATATCCTACAAATCCTTTTTCCTATATTTTTAACCAACAGTACATTTTAGTCTTATGATTCCTATGAGCCCTGTCGTTTCCATAAAATATGTGATGACTAAATTATCGGATTTTCTAATATATCCCGAAATACTTAAATAATTTAGTCCTATGCAAATGTTATTAAAAAAGTAATTTTAGTCCTATGATTATCCCATAATCCTTTGGGTTAAGCCCTTTAGTTTCCAAAAAATATTTGATGACTAAATTATCAGATTTTCTGATATATCCCGAAATATTTAAATAATTTAGTCTGAGGGGTCAGACATTTACCAAAATCCCGTACACTTTGTCTAAAATCGCAAAATCTTCTAACTCCCTCTATGGTAAATTAACATTGAAAATCCCAAAATAACTTGAAAAATTATGATAAAATCGACAAAATCTCTACGAAATCCCGAAATCCCGTACAAATTAATGGCAAGTGTCCGACCCCTCGATTTAGTCCTATGCAAATGTTATTAAAAAAAGCAATTTTAGTCCTGTAATTATCGTATAATCCTTTGGGTTAAGCCCTATAGTTTCCAAAAAAAATTGATGACTAAATTATCAGATTTTCTAATATATCCCGAAATATTTAAATAATTTAGTCCTATGAAAATGTTATTAAAAAAAGTAATTTTAGTCCTATAATTATCGTATAATCCTTTGGGTTAAGCCCTATAGTTTCCAAAAAATATTTGATGACTAAAT
Organism: Leiobunum rupestre; assembly: GCF_980474605.1. Lineage (NCBI taxonomy): Eukaryota > Metazoa > Arthropoda > Arachnida > Opiliones > Sclerosomatidae > Leiobunum > Leiobunum rupestre. Next base: position 35,461,814 of record NC_143393.1, on the reverse strand, counting down.
TATCATATTTCCTACTCTAAATTTGAAGAGAAAGTCTAAACGATAAATCGGTACGTAGTGGAGTAACGGTAGCCAGATTAAGAGTTAGCCACGACTTAACAATCACGATCGGCTTTCGTAAAAGAACGTCCACCCTAAAATCGCCCGTTCGCTTTGGGCCCGGTGCAGCCAAGAAGAGCTTAATACGATCCGCCGAACGTGTTTCACGATTTGTGCCTGCCCTCTCTTAACTATTTCCTTATAATAAAGTTCTCCGGGCGATTAGTCGTCCTAAATGAGGTCGTGTAATCATCGGTTCGCCGTAGAGATTTTAGAAAAACACTGTTCGATTATAACGAAGATGACGTCAGGGGAAAGGTAGATGTAACGGTTTAGCTAACTACGCATCTTATTTAAAATGGCTTTTAAACTGACGTTAAAACTCCGCTGCAAAAATATTTAATCTTTAAAGTATCCAAAACTGGTTATAATATCAGTCCCATATTTATTTAAATCTGATTGTTTAGAATAAAAAAATATTCGAAACTGGTTATAATATCAGACCCATATTTCTTTAAATCTGATATTTTTAGATTAAAATAATATTCGTAACTGGTTATAATATCAGTCCCATATTTCTTTAAATCTGATTTTTTAGATACAAAAAATATCTGAAACTGATATCAGTCCAATATTTCTTTAAATCCGATTATTTTAGATAAAAAATATCTGATACTTGTTATAATATCAGTTACATATTTCTTTAAATCTGATTAATTAAATCTGAAAATATTTTAATGAATTTCAAATTAAGTCAATATCTGAATTGTGTTTGAAAAAAGTGACAAAATCAACCTTAGATAAATATTTATAAATATTTGAACGATGGCTGTGATATAGATACAATACTACTAACGACGTAAGTGGTAAAATATGTTCTTGAATTCGAATTTTATAATACGTAAGAACTAACAATGTAGGACTGTAAAACAAAAATGTTGGGGCAATGCATTACTGATTTCCGAAAACATTTCTACGATTTACAGTGAACTCTAAGAAATTTTATTTCATTACCTTTCTTACACTTTCTATAATTTCCATTGCTTTTTTACACTTTCTATAACTTCCATTTCTTTTTACACTTTCTATATTTTCTATTGCTTTTACACTTTCTATAATTTCCATTGCTTTCCTACACTTTTTTTTATAATCTCCATTGCTTTCTTACACTTTCTATAAGTTGCATTGCTTTCTTACACTTTTTTTTATAATCTCCATTGCTTTCTTACACTTTCTATAAGTTGCATTGCTTTCTTACACTTTTTTTTATAATCTCCATTGTTTTCTTACACTTTTTCTATAATTTCCATTGTTTTTTAACACTTTCTATAATTTCCATTGCTTTTTTACACTTTCTATAACTTCCATTTCTTTTTACACTTTCTATATCTTCTATTGCTTTTACACTTTCTATAATTTCCATTGCTTTCCTACACTTTTTTTTATAATCTCCATTGCTTTCTTACACTTTCTATAAGTTGCATTGCTTTCTTACACTTTTTTTTATAATCTCCATTGCTTTCTTACACTTTCTATAAGTTGCATTGCTTTCTTACACTTTTTTTTTATAATCTCCATTGTTTTCTTACACTTTTTCTATAATTTCCATTGTTTTTTAACACTTTCTATAATTTCCATTGCTTTTTTACACTTTCTATAACTTCCATTTCTTTTTACACTTTCTATATTTTCTATTGCTTTTACACTTTCTATAATTTCCATTGCTTTCCTACACTTTTTTTTATAATCTCCATTGCTTTCTTACACTTTCTATAAGTTGCATTGCTTTCTTACACTTTTTTTTATAATCTCCATTGTTTTCTTACACTTTTTCTATAATTTCCATTGTTTTTTAACACTTTCTATAATTTCCATTGTTTTTTAACACTTTCTATAATTTCCATTGCTTTTTTACACTTTCTATAACTTCCATTTCTTTTTACACTTTCTATATTTTCTATTGCTTTTACACTTTCTATATTTTCTATTGCTTTTACACTTTCTATAATTTCCATTGCTTTCCTACACTTTTTTTTATAATCTCCATTGCTTTCTTACACTTTCTATAAGTTGCATTGCTTTCTTACACTTTTTTTTATAATCTCCATTGCTTTCTTACACTTTCTATAAGTTGCATTGCTTTCTTACACTTTTTTTTATAATCTCCATTGTTTTCTTACACTTTTTCTATAATTTCCATTGTTTTTTAACACTTTCTATAATTTCCATTGCTTTTTTACACTTTCTATAACTTCCATTTCTTTTTACACTTTCTATATTTTCTATTGCTTTTACACTTTCTATAATTTCCATTGCTTTCCTACACTTTTTTTTATAATCTCCATTGCTTTCTTACACTTTCTATAAGTTGCATTGCTTTCTTACACTTTTTTTTATAATCTCCATTGCTTTCTTACACTTTCTATAAGTTGCATTGCTTTCTTACACTTTTTTTTATAATCTCCATTGTTTTCTTACACTTTTTCTATAATTTCCATTGTTTTTTAACACTTTCTATAATTTCCATTGCTTTTTTACACTTTCTATAACTTCCATTTCTTTTTACACTTTCTATATTTTCTATTGCTTTTACACTTTCTATAATTTCCATTGCTTTCCTACACTTTTTTTTATAATCTCCATTGCTTTCTTACACTTTCTATAAGTTGCATTGCTTTCTTACACTTTTTTTTATAATCTCCATTGCTTTCTTACACTTTCTATAAGTTGCATTGCTTTCTTACACTTTTTTTTATAATCTCCATTGTTTTCTTACACTTTTTCTATAATTTCCATTGTTTTTTAACACTTTCTATAATTTCCATTGCTTTTTTACACTTTCTATAACTTCCATTTCTTTTTACACTTTCTATATTTTCTATTGCTTTTACACTTTCTATAATTTCCATTGCTTTCCTACACTTTTTTTTATAATCTCCATTGCTTTCTTACACTTTCTATAAGTTGCATTGCTTTCTTACACTTTTTTTTATAATCTCCATTGCTTTCTTACACTTTCTATAAGTTGCATTGCTTTCTTACACTTTTTTTTATAATCTCCATTGTTTTCTTACACTTTTTCTATAATTTCCATTGTTTTTTAACACTTTCTATAATTTCCATTGCTTTTTTACACTTTCTATAACTTCCATTTCTTTTTACACTTTCTATATTTTCTATTGCTTTTACACTTTCTATAATTTCCATTGCTTTCCTACACTTTTTTTTATAATCTCCATTGCTTTCTTACACTTTCTATAAGTTGCATTGCTTTCTTACACTTTTTTTTATAATCTCCATTGCTTTCTTACACTTTCTATAAGTTGCATTGCTTTCTTACACTTTTTTTTATAATCTCCATTGTTTTCTTACACTTTTTCTATAATTTCCATTGTTTTTTAACACTTTCTATAATTTCCATTGCTTTTTTACACTTTCTATAACTTCCATTTCTTTTTACACTTTCTATATTTTCTATTGCTTTTACACTTTCTATAATTTCCATTGCTTTCCTACACTTTTTTTTATAATCTCCATTGCTTTCTTACACTTTCTATAAGTTGCATTGCTTTCTTACACTTTTTTTTATAATCTCCATTGTTTTCTTACACTTTTTCTATAATTTCCATTGTTTTTTAACACTTTCTATAATTTCCATTGTTTTTTAACACTTTCTATAATTTCCATTGCTTTTTAGACTTTCTATATTTTCTATTGCTTTTACACTTTCTATAATTTCCATTGCTTTCCTACACTTTTTTTTATAATCTCCATTGCTTTCTTACACTTTTTCTATAATTTGCATTGCTTTCTTACACTTTTTTTATAATCTCCATTGTTTTCTTACACTTTTTTTTATAATCTCCTATGATTTCCATTGATTTATCACAATTGCCCGTGAATTCCTGTGTGACATAAAAAACAAGAAAAGCTGGAACAACGTCGCCATATATAACTCGAAACAATAGTTTGTGTTGTTAGTGTAACGGTCATAATGGCTTTTCCACGTGTTTCGAATTTCGAAGACGTTTAGTGAGTGGTTTCGCAACCACCTGACTGATTCTTGACCCTACTATACAATAACTAGCCATGATTCCACTTTTTATTTTTTTAAATGTGAGTCATTTCAAATAAATCCAAACGTTGGCGTGCCAATTTGGCCCATTCCTAGCGTCTGAGTAAATATTAAAAAAAAAACCGCTTGAATTTCGATATTGTATAGGCACTTTAAATAACTAAACCAATAGACGTTCGGCGTGTTCAAAGCGCCAGTCTCCGAAATATCATTAAAAATGTATTTCTTTTCATACGGTCATTAAATCTCTCCTCCTTTAGTCGATTTGGGAACTCGACTTTTAAAAACCTTTAACACTCCTTCGTATTTCCATTGTAAAATGACTAAACCGAAAAGTTTTTAATGAAACCCACCTTTTGTCATATTTATTACTTAGGAACGGAGTGGTTGAAATTTTTTTCAGCCCCCTTACTTGTTAGGTTTTCCGATTGGTTAATGATCATCGCGCCATGGAAATAACTTGGGTGCTTTCGGAACCGGCGAATTGGATTGGTGGCGGGTCGTGTATTTTAAATATAACGTTACGCATGGTGGACCATTGCCGCCCGGCACCATTTCCACCCCGCGAGTACACCGGGGTGGTGGGAGGAGACACTTTAATTGTATTTTAGTCAAGTTTTACTTATACTAAATTCGCTTTGTATAAACGGTTTAAATGGGGGGTCTGGTAGCTTCTTTCTAGCGTAGACGGGATCATTTTGAAAAAGACTTCATTTTCCCTCCTTAATGACGCGAGCAGATTTGTAACATTTGTTCCAGTCACAGTCTTAAGTTGGTACTTGGAAACTCATTGATTTGTAGAGAGTAGCTTTCGCGGCTCCATTTTCCGTGAGGGTAATTAGGCTAATCTATAGTGTCGACTCTCTTATTGTGTTGACGACTACTGTCGCGGATAAAGAAAGACTGACACGCCCTTTGTCGTGTGCGGATCATCATGCGGCGATAATGTCTTTAAAATGATTATTTCATTTCCTGTGTTTTTCACAGAAATTTATGTCTCATTTCAAGCTCATTCTTGTCATTCGTGTACTATGCAAATCTAATATTCGTTCGCGTTGATGTTCAGAACCCTGATCTAGGTGCTCTGACAATTTCTTTAACAGACCATCTAGGTGCTCTGACAATTTGTAAAACTGGTATCTAACAGGGTACGCACATGACCTGGAAAACCTGGAACAGTCAGGGAATTTGAAAATTACCCCAAAAGGTCAGGGAAAAGTCAGGCAGTTTGAAAATGATTCCAAAGGTTCAAGGAAAAGTCAGGGAATTTGAAAATGATTGCAAAGGGTCAAGGAAAAGTCAGGGAATTTGAAAATGATTCCATAAGGTCAAGTAAATGTCAGGGAATTTGAAAATGATTCCAAAGGTTCAAGGAAAAGTCAGGGAATTTGAAAATGATTGCAAAGGGTCAAGGAAAAGTCAGGGAATTTGAAAATGATTCCATAAGGTCAAGTAAATGTCAGGCAATTTGAAAATGATTCCAAAAAAATCAGGCATGTAAATTAGGTATTAAAAATACATAATAAATACTATTCAAAATTTTACCTCAAACCATTCGTTTATTCTACAAAAATGGTCAGAGAAAATTTGGCCATTTGGTCTCGTGCGTTTTCGCGCGAGCTCGACAAAAACAAAAAATATGCGCGCGCTCTCTATAACTTTAACTGCACGATGAATCTAACGTAATCACGTGACCTCTCGTATTTTATATAAAGAGCTATTTAGTGAATTTCCTCATAACGAAATTGCAGCGCATTGCCATCTAAATATACATTAAAGCCCTTATAATTTTATTACGCCTGCGTATGAAGCCTTTTTTAAACGAGTAATTAATTTTTGTTACGTTTTAGGGGCTCAGTGCGTAGACTCCACGTCGAATTCTAAACAGTGTATTCTGTTGTCGTAAAATATAAGCTTTTTGTAGAACTTCTAACCTGTACTAATGAAATAAACGAATGACTGACCTTTATGGGAGGAAGGTTCCAGGTAATTCTTCCTATTGGTGGCCTTATAGTAGCGAGAACGGAGGGGGAATAGGTGGTCAAGCAACTTCCCTCGGACCGTGGTCAGTCACGGACCAACATTTTTTTTCCACCCGTGCCCCAAAGCGAACGAGGGCTAAGTTTGTAATGAACGGAATCGTGGGCCTGGTTGGGTGCGATTTTATAAGGAGGTCAAACACTCTCTAATACCAGGGTTCGTACGCGACCTGGGAAACCTGGAAAACTTTGAAAAGTCAGGGAATTTGAAAATTATTCCAAAAGATCAGGGAATTTTAAAATGATTCCAAAAGATGAGGGAATTTTAAAATTATTTCAAAAGGTCAGGGAATTTTAAAATTATTTCAAAACGTCAGGGAATTTTAAAATGATTCCAAAAGGTCAGGGAAAAGTCAGGGAATTTTAAAATGATTCCAAAAGGTCAGGGAAAAGTCAGGGAATTTTAAAATGATTCCAAAAGGTCAGGGAAAAGTCAGGGAATTTTAAAATGATTCCAAAAGGTCAGGGAAAAGTCAGGGAATTTTAAAATGACCCCTAAAAAATCAGTCCAATACATTTTTGAAAGATTTATTAAAAATATATAATAAATATTTGAAAGATGTATTAAAAATACATAAATATTTGAAAGATGTATTAAAAATACATAAATATTTGAAAGATTTATTAAAAATATATAATAAATATTTGAAAGATGTATTAAAAATACATAAATATTTGAAAGATGTATTAAAAATACATAAATATTTGAAAGATTTATTAAAAATACATAATACATATTTGAAAGATGTATTAAAAATACATAAATATTTGAAAGATGTATTAAAATTACATAAATATTTGAAAGATTTATTAAAAATACATAATACATATTTGAAAGATGTATTAAAAATACATAAATATTTGAAAGATGTATTAAAAATACATAAATATTTGAAAGATTTATTAAAAATACATAATAAATATTTGAAAGATGTATTAAAAATACATAATAAATATTTTTCAAGATTTTACCCCAAACCATTCGTCTATTCTACAAAAACGGTCTGGGAAATTTGTCAATTTGGTCAGGGAAAACCTGGAAATGTCAAGGAATATAATTCCGGAAATTTTGTGCGAACCCTGTAATATCAGTAAACATACTTCAAAACCTTAATAGTGTTACATTGTTAATCAGTTTAAACTAGTCTAAAGGTTTAGTTTTACTTTTAGATTCGAAAAAATGAGGCGAAAATTCAGCTTTATTTAAATTTGCAAACAATATATTATACCATCTGGAAGTAAACGAACCAACGTTACCGAAATAGCGCTCAGATTCGGAGGACGTTTTTCTTATGAAAATGATGAGAAAATCTAGTCAAATAAAAGCTAATTTCCATCCCCGTCTTTTGACGCGATAAATTGCACTTGGGAATTGTGGGTTTAGCTATTTCTATGTATCAAAAATGGTTTCATAAAAACAAAAACAAAATTTTCGGCCTAGGAGCGCGCAAAATTTAAAATTCGAAGTCAAAATGTAACTTCATAAGGAAAACGCCTCCAACATGAGGAGTATAGCAGTCTGATAACTTCGGTTCATTTGCTTCTGATTTTATCCATTGAAATGCAACTTAAGCCTAACAATGGTTACCATCAGTATGGTGCTTAGCTGTTGTCACCGAGAGACGGTAGGTGGCGATAGTGAAACTTAGGCTCGATATCCACTAGCGAGTAAAATTTTAAAGGATGCTTTAAACTATAATTCCATAAGGAAAACTTATCCAACATGGCCAATATAGTAGTTTGATAACTTCGGTTCATTTACTTTTGATTATACGTGTAGAATGTCTGCCGTTTTGAAGTCATTACGTAAACCTAACGCTAAGTAGTAAATGCTTAAAAAAACGGATATTTGCGGCTTTAAAACGGCCGAGTTTAGGGCTCCCAGAGTTCCTATAATTCCTATAAATTCCTATTATCTCAATATGCTCCTATAATTTCCTAATTTTCTCAAAATTGTTCCTATAATTTCCTATTTTTTCGAAATTTTCTAGTTTTCTATAGCTATATCCAGAAATTTTTATAATTTTAAAAATAATGTATTATAAAACAGTTTTAACGTTTGGGAAAAATTTGCCTTCTAAATGGAGCTTAGCTCTGGCTTAGGTCCGGTACTCCAGAAAACATCAACGGTTGGGCTCCCAGAGTTCCTATAAATTTCTATGATTTCAATATACTCCTATAATTTCCTATATTTTAAAATTGTTCCTATGAATTCCTATTTTTAGCTAAAAATGTTCCTATGAATTCCTATTTTTAGCTAAAAATGTTCCTATGAATTCCTATTTTTAGCTAAAAATGTTCCTATGAATTCCTATTTTTAGCTAAAAATGTTCCTATGAATTCCTATTTTTAGCTAAAAATGTTCCTATGAATTCCTATTTTTAGCTAAAAATGTTCCTATGAATTCCTATTTTTAGCTAAAAATGTTCCTATGAATTCCTATTTTTAGCTAAAAATGTTCCTATGAATTCCTATTTTTAGCTAAAAATGTTCCTATGAATTCCTATTTTTAGCTAAAAATGTTCCTATGAATTCCTATTTTTAGCTAAAAATGTTCCTATGAATTCCTATTTTTAGCTAAAAATGTTCCTATGAATTCCTATTTTTAGCTAAAAATGTTGCTATGAATTCCTATTTTTAGCTAAAAATGTTGCTATGAATTCCTATTTTTAGCTAAAAATGTTCCTATGAATTCCTATTTTTAGCTAAAAATGTTCCTATGAATTCCTATTTTTAGCTAAAAATGTTCCTATAATTTCCTATATTTAAAAAAAAAATCGCTGGGAGTCTTTAAATAGGCTTAAGAAATGTCTTGGGAAAAAAGTCCGATAATTGGTCTGTAAGCACGCGCGTTTGGAAATGAGCTCGACTTTAGGAGGCCGTTTCGACTATTTTTAATAGAAACTAATCGTATAGAAACCAGCTCGAGCGATCTGTCTCTTTGCGGGCCCCCTTCCTAACTTTTCCATATTAAGGTCGTTCAATTTTCTTCTTTGGGCCGTTTTGTTTATTTATGGCCCGTGGAATCCGTTTGGTAGGCGGTTCACGTTCGTGGTCGGTCGCTCTCTTTAGGAACACCGTTAAACGATCTACTCGTGGCACTTTCTTCTCCGACACTCGCTCCCCGACTCGAGTGGCGCGCAAGGTGGACCGCCGAAGAGGGTTGCGGAGAGGCCATCGACGGGGAAAATCGAAATCATTTTTTTGGTAGTCCGGACACGTTGCTGGACTTTTTTGATTTGAATTGTTGTTATGACGCCGATTAAGTCCAATTTTAAAGCCTAACGCGATGATAGAGATTTTGCCCGAGATATATGACTTTTTTCAATCGAACCATTGGATGTAACAAATATTTCATATACTCTTCGCTAAATTATTTTACAAATTTAGATCATTTAATCATGTCAAAATTAGCCCCATCTACAGTGACCATTGTCTACTTTCGCGCTATTTCATGCTGAACCGTTTAATTTTGTATTTTAACTTATAAAATTAATATTTAAGTGTAGAACAGCCTCTTGTTTAGTGACTATAATAATTTTGCCAATTTTAAATTTAAAAGTAATTAAGTTATTACGTTTTAATTTGGACCCCCGGAGCTAAACAAGTTGGGCAAGTGCCCAAACTACCCTTTAGTTAGGACCTTATATCTCCTTAACTATTAATATTAGAATTATCAAAATTATTTTAAGCACTAGAGGAAGGTTCGGCCTAATAAGAAAAATGCAATTCAATTAAGTAATTGTTAAAACAGAAACGTTCAGCTTGAACGAAAAAGAGGCTTTTACTGTATTCTTCCCCATTAAACACTCAATTTAATGATAATTTTATAATTTTATTACGCTTGCGTGTGAAGCCTTTTTTAAACGAGTAATTAATTTTGGTTCCATTTTAGGGGCCCAGTCCGTAGACTTAACGTCCAATTCTAAATAAACTCGGTGGGTGTCAATTCGATGATTAGAAATTAAGTGCTTTAAATTAGTTGTTAATTTTTCGGAAACATTTCCGGTAAAAACGGAAAAATAAAAAATTGAAACATATAACTTTTTAAGGGTTTTTGTTCTAGACTAGTCTAAAGGTTAAGTTTTACTTTTGTATTCGAATATTCCGCGAAATTAAAATTTGCGAACAATTTTAGGCTAATCATGGAATAAAAACCTTTTTTTAGGGAAATTACGGAAAGTTTTCCCGTAAAAAGACCTTGGTAATTTTCCGGGAAATGTCACTGACCTAGTTAAATACTTCGTTTAGAATTAATAAAAATATGTATTTTATATAGTTATATATACTATAATAATTATTTATGCAACGTACGTACCAGCGTAACAGGGTTGCCACACGTCAGGGAAAACAGGGAGAAGTCAGGGAATTTAAAAATGGACCTAAAAAGTCAGGGAATTTTAAGAATTGGTAAAAATTCAGGGAAAAGTCAGGGAATTCAATTTTATCTTGGCACTTTTTGAAGGTAATATAACTCTAGATCTATGACAAATTCCACGATTATCATTTATTTCCTTGAATGTTTGGCTATTTTCTTCAACATTACAATAACCTTTTTACTGAAATATAAGTTCATTCAAATTTATTAACTTCTGATAAAAGTAAAATATAAAAGAAAAATTTTGGCCTTAATAAGTCAGGGAAAATCTGTTAAAATGGTCAGTCAAAACAGAGAATAGTCAGGGAATTTGAATCTGAAAATTTTGTGGCAACCCTGCTAACTATTTCTGGTATCAAAATATTCTACCTATTCTATTAAAGTCTTGCCTTAAGCTTAAAATTTGTTCTTAGGACCAAAACCGGGCTGCTACATTAACTACATTAACTACGAATTTCCGCGTAACAAAACGGTAGATATGAAAGTTAAAAGGGTGAGGGGAATTTTCGTAGTCAAGTATTTGATTAAAAAATCCCCGATAAAAATTGTCAACTTAAAACGCTCAGATCTTCTATATTTTTCGGTTCTGTAAACTCGTGGAAAGTGAACGTAAATTTCGTATTCTTAACGACGAATTTCGCAGGTGTTGACGGGTTATTCGTATCGTGAAAACCTGTGTTATGACAAACCGGTACTCGTCTAACAAGGAGACGACCCGAGGTGTAACGCGCCGATTTTGTTCAAACTCGGGGTTTGGTAGACCTTCGTGTAACTTGAAAAATCCTAATGGGAAATAATTCAATGGGCAACCGTTTTGCCATGGCAACCAAAAATGCTTTTGACAACACAAAATGGAAATTTTCCCATTGAAAATAACATGGGAATATGACCAATTTTAAGGGTTACCCCCTGTAAAAAATTTTAATTTTTGAAGTTACTTAAAATAGAAAATATAAATAACAAAATTATGAAAAAGGGGGGGGGGGTACCCTTAAAATTGGTCAGATTCCCATGTTATATTCAATGGGAAAATTTCCATTTTGTGTTGTCAAAAACATTTAAGGTTGTCCATTGAATTTTAAGTTACACGAAGCTCTACCAAACCCCCGAGTTTGAACTAAATCGGCGAGTTACACCTCGGGTCGTCTCCTTGTAAGTAGACGGGGTAAACGCCACTCCTAACAAACGCCACATTTTCGTCAAATTTCTGATTGCGTAAAACAACATTTTGCATTTCGTGACGATGGTGTAAATATTATAGGTAAATCTCTGCCCCTTTAAGACGCTCTATCCAGGTCTTAGTTTCCCGCGCCGTAACCCTGGGAGTTCCGGCTGTTTTCATCCATCTGTACAGGGGGCGGAGAATCGCTTCCCCATAAAGAATGTAATGGTTATTTTCGATCACAAACTATATACGACCCCCTCCCCCCCATCCCTCGGCGAGGTGAAAGTGACGTCGACAGTTCCTGGGTCTCCCCCTCCTCCTCCTCCTCCTTAATCCCTTCTTCGGCCGTTTTCTTTTCTTCGGCACCCTTTCCGGGACCCTGGATTCCAAGAAGGTCCCACCGTCAACTCGAAACCGGCGGTCTTTGAACCAGCTGCTCCGTCACGAGAGTCTCGGCCCTTACCTCGCGGTACCTCCGTGTACCGAAAAGGTTGGGTACGGTCTGTTCCCGTTTCGGCCCATTCCGGGTCGTAGGTGGTTGGTCGGGTCGTCTCTTACGATGCCAAGAATAACTCTTTCGTTGTATATATTACGGCGCTCTCCCTCCTCCCGCGTACCAGCGGTTTTTCCCCTTCATTCGACCTCGACCCCCTTTTTATATAATTTTCATCTGGAACTTTTGCATCCGATAGACGGGGTCTACGTTCGAATCTGGATTTCCATACTTTTAAAAGCGAAACTTGCACGTGATTTGATGGGATTCCGTTTAGCATTACCGACCTATATGAATAATAATAATAATAATAATAATAATAATCAGCTAGGCTAATACCCAAGGCACCACCTTAGGCCCAAGTCATCTAGCGACTTATAATGCCTTTAAACAGGTGGCCGGGTTACAATCAGGGTTCGTACACGATCTGGAAAACTTGGAAAAGTCAGGGAATTTCCAAATGTTTCCAAAAGGTCAGGGAAAAGTCAGGGAATTTCCAAATGTTTCCAAAAGGTTAGGGAAAAGTCAGGGACTTTCCAAATGTTTCCAAAAGGTTAGGGAAACGTCAGGGAATTTGATAATGGTCCAAAAAAGTAAGGGAATTTTAAAAGGACCCCAAAAAAATCGGGCAAACAAATTTTGAAAGATGTACATAATAATTGTACATAATAAATATTTTTCAATATCTTACCTCAAAAAATTCATTTATTCTACAAAAATGGTCAGGGAAAACCTGGAAATGTCAGGGAATTTAATTCTGAAAATTTCGTACGAACCTTGACAATGCTTATCACCAAAATTATGGACTAAACCTTATTAGACACGAATAGAAAAATCGAATTGTTTTGCTTTTCATAAAATGGGATTTAAATGATCCTCTTTCGAGATTTGTAGAAAATTAAATTTATAAATGTAAGTTGAAATTTCGGTTGGATAAATTTTATCGCTTCTACTTGATGCAAATGTAAGCTAATATTTGATATATATATTTTTAAAATTCGAACGGGGCTCGAAATCAAGTTGCTCTCTCTCTCCCGTTTCTCAAGTTTTTCCGCGTTTTATTTCGGGAAAGACTCCCATGGATGGTCGCCTAGGAACCCTTTTGTCCTCGTCAAAAATGCGACCCCTTTTTTTGCAGATCTCCATTTTTAGCATCTAGCGGAGGATGGCGTTCGGTAGCGCTCGTTTTTCAAATGTCCGACCTTTCCGGTTTTGGGGGTTTCCCTTTCTTTACCCCTTCGCGGCCCCCCCGAAGACACCCCTTTCTGGTCCCGGGCCGGGTTGGTTGGAGTCGAGCGGCTCTTACCCCGGGAAGCGGGTTTTCGCCATCCACACTTCTTCCGAAACGGTCGCGCTCGCGAATGTTGTCAGCGTTTTGCCCGGTTGCGGGTTTCCTTACGCGAAAGTAGAGCGTAGTGATCGTTTGTTCGCGGATGGTCGAGGGTTTTAGCCCCCGAAATCGGCGCGACTATGCGCTGGAGACGGCGGTGGCGCCCCTGGCCTCCGTTCCCTCCAGCCGCTAGACACGGGGTTCGACCCATGAATCTCAGGTATTTCTACTTTTGTCTTATCATCCTCGTCATAATCTTGATCGCCGCTGACCCCCCGCCCAAGCTGACCGCCGTCGTCGCGCCGGCCCGGACCCTCTGAAGCCGAGTGTCCACCCCCTCGCTCTTTTCCTCCGCCCGTGGCCTTGACCCATATCGGACCCTCAACCGGGGCCCCCAAATTACCCTTTGTTCCTCCTTCGAGGCGACCACGACTCTTGTTTGGCGCGATTGTTCGACAACCTTGGAAGGACATTGCCAACCTTCGTTCGTCGATTCGGACATCGAGAGCCGCGTTTTAAGTAAAGAGAAACCGAAAGTGCGCGAATTCGTCACGTCGTCCGGGTGTCCAGAAGTTAGCTTAAGTACTTCGGTGAATATTGACAGCACCGTGGAAGCGCATTCCGATGCAGTTTGTAGGCTTCGTCACCGACTACAACCTAAGCGTTCTCTTCGTCGACATAGCGTGTTTATGTCCCACGCCCGTTTGTTAGTTTTCCTCCTTTTGACCTTTTTCATTTTGATCTTTTGTCGCGCTCGTTCTCGTCCCCGACCGACACTTTCTGACGTTCTTCTTATTTTTCAGATCTTCGTGCACAAGTCTGCTATGCAGCACCACGCGCGCGAAATGCACCGCGGCGAGCTCAAGCCCCACCAGTGCCAGCAGTGTCTCAAGTCGTTCTCGTCCAACCACCAGTTGACGCAGCACATTCGCATCCACACCGGCGAGAAGCCATACAAATGCTCCTACTGCGACAGGCGATTCAAGCAGCTCTCCCATGTGCAACAACACACTCGCCTACACACGGGTAAGTCACGCCTTCTCTTATTCCCTTACGAGGTTGCCACCACTCCGAGAAAACCAAAACCATTTTCGCGATTTCAAGTGTCAAAATATAAAGTTAAAAACTGTCTAAATTTCACCGAAATAAATGGTCAGGGAAAATCACAAAAAAGTGTCAGGGAAAATCTCTAAAAAAGTGTCAGGGAAAATCTCTAAAAAATGGTCAGGGTAAATCACAATAAATGGTCAGGGAAAATCTCTAAAGAAGTCTCATGGTAAATCACAAAAAAAATGGTCAGGGAAAATCACTATAAATGGCCAGGGGAAATCTCTAAAGAAGTGTCATGGTAAATCACAAAAATATGGTCAAGGAAAATCTCTAAAGAAGTGTCATGGTAAATCACAAAAAAAATGGTCAGGGAAAATCACTATAAATGGCCAGGGGAAATCTCTAAAGAAGTGTCATGGTAAATCACAAAAACATGGTCAGGGAAAATCACAAAAAAGTTTCATGGAAAATCTCTATAAAATGGTCAGGGAAATCTGATAATATTGTGGCAACTCTGCGTTGTACCGTAAGTCTATAATAATGTTTCGGAAGGGTCAGCTATTTCGAATAATTACTAAAAGCTAGTGTGACGTAGAATCAACGTCATAACCGAAAAGGGTTCACGGTTCCACGACTTATTATGACGACGAGGTGTTAGATCTAATAACTTAGAGACTGACACAATTATATGAAACGTAATTATAAACCTATTTTTGTACTTGGTAAGAATTATTCATTAGTAACGCGCCATCTATTATCAGAAAAGATAAATGCGAATTATATAATTTTCTTTTATTGCGTTTCTCTAATCTGCTTCATACAAACTGCCGTAGGTAGCGCCACAATATTGAAATGCCAAAAAAAGTGTAGTTAATGTAAATATGGGAACCTGAATTCAGCAAGTCCCTAGTGCTTTTTTTGGTAACGAATTCCGTAGCGCCATCTATCTGAACGCGGAGGAAGCATTCTCGTGATGTAACGAAATTTCCCTTTGTCAAATAACTTTAAAATTTTAAACCGTTCGCTTCGTTTCCATGGAAACTGGCATTGAATATTAGATAGATTCGGCATTTGGCATATTTGATACCTTCGAGTATTTGCCTTAATAATTTTCTATAATATTTAACTCCGCGTGTGTTAATTAATATAATTATACCGTTAAAAGATGGAACGCGCAGTTCCTGACGAAATGACGTCCAGAATCGTCGAGCCAACACGGCGTAACCCCAATATCTACCTTTAGACCCTTGGAAGGCGTCCTGTCACCATTAACCTTAATAGAAGTTCAACCTAAGAGAGCGACATCCTCAAACTTTTTATACCAACAATTTTTTCTTCTCCGAAGCATTAATTAGGCTAGAAACCCGATGGATCAGTTTTTTTTCATCGAAATTTGACGCGGGCTCTGGGCTAACCCTACTGGGAGGATGGACCCCAAAAAAACCCCATCGGGGAAAGATGTCTTACTGAGATGTCCCCCTGATAGTTTTTTTTCCGCGGGGGTAGGACTTATATGCAAATTCTTTAATGACAGAAATCGTATGCGCGTAAAAATTGCTCCTTGAGAGATATGAAACCACACCGTCCCCTAAGTCCTTTTTTTATCTTTCAATATTAAGGTTGCGCGTTTGGCGAGGCAACGACGTAGATGTCGCCCGAAAAAAAGTGTATGATATGGGGAGGGGACGAAGCTTCCGCTGTCTTTTTACGGTCGGACTAGAAAAAACAAACCTAGCCGAATTAAAAAAGACGCGGCGAAGAAATTGGAGCCTTTTTCATTACCATGCAAATGACAGGCGGGGAAAATTAGCCCCTTCCACTTTACGTAGATTGCTAGGGACGAAATTCGAGCGCAAACCCTCCCCAGTAATTCCCGCCGAAATTATTCGAATAAAATTGAAGTTGAAATGAAAAACCAACCGCTCCTTCACTTCGGTTTTAAGTTTTGCCGAATACCCTACAATTTTGTACGCACTTTGAATTGTAAATCAGAGATACTATTATTAAATAGGAAAAGTTTAGTTCTTACGCTACTACAACGTTTCACCGCCTGACTTTAAAATATCGTAAGGTTTTAAGACGGGAAATGAATCAGTTTCCCCTTATGAAATAAAGAATTAGAAAATCTAACGGTTAAAATAATGTAAAATTAAAGTTACGTTATTTTTAAACTTATTTTTAATTACATAGCATCATTTTTATAACGGTAGCTCAGTAACCTAACCTTAAATATCTTTAATATAAATTTTGACAAATTCTATTACTAATTTAAAAATAAAATTCGGCTACATTAAATATCTTGTTCAATTCTGCTCTGTGAAGTTGCGAAACCATGAGTTGTTAATTTCCACACAGCAAATGGATAAAATGTAACTTTAAATATCATTACAGCTGATAAAAATTCCAAAAGCTTTATTAAATATCTTAAGTTTTTAGTCAAATATATTTATCGAAGAACGTTTTTCTGAAATGAAATATTTGTTGTATTTATCTCATATTACAGATATAATTAAAAAATTCGTACTACACAATCTAGCAAATTAGTCAGTTATTGTTCGCAATATTTAGTTTAAATATTCAAAATTTAAATTTGTTTAAGGATCTAGTAGCAAAAATTAATTTATAATGTGTAAATTTCACAATTTGAATCTGTGATTAGATAAAATTCTTAAATAAGTTAAATATAATTTATACTAATTTAGGGGTCATACAAAATAGACTAAATAGTTCATAGTTACTACGATCAATACGCGGTGGATATTCGTTTGCTACTCGACTTTTTGATTTATTGAGAATATAACGTCATTAGAAAACTGGATTAATATTTTAGCTATTACATGTTTGTCAATATATTTTATTACTTGCCCTGACATCAATGAAATTTAACCGTAAATAGTAGCTAGAATGTAACTTATAATTACAAAATGTAGATCTTTCTCGTGATTGTTAAATAATAATTAACTAAGAAAAACAATTGATAAAAAAGGGGCGGGTTAAAGAGGGAAGAGAACTCTGGGAAAGATTCTATTTTCCATTTTTGGAGAACGACAAACAAGCGCCGATAGAAGAATAATTTGGCCAAGTAATTGAAGTTCGATTTGCATATAGGTAGCCGAACATGTTCTCGATTAGCGGCGAGGGCTTTTCTATTAGCATTAAGAGGCCGGGTTTTTTTCCGGGCCCGCGTGTTCCACCTTATTGTTGTTATCGTAGGAAGCGGTATAATTTACTTCCTTTTCGATATCTGTTAACCCCTTTCCCGAATCCCCTTAATAATATTGTTAATAAACTTTTTAACTTTCTATTTTCCCTCCATTTAGTGGTTTTTACGAGCGGGGGGCCCGGGAATAAATGGATAATTTTTTTGTTTTAGAAAATGGTTTTATTTATTGAATATTCAATCGTAATGGAGGTCGTTTTTCTATTAATCGTTATATATTTTTTCCAGTAGCCTTTTTGTCCGTTCTGCATTCTATACTATCTATTTGACTATTGAATATTTAACTCCCACAAAATTATTCTATTTTTATTGATTTTTATGGGTACACGAATCACTTGTAATTGCTATTATCGGTTATTCACAAAATTTAGAACGCTTATTTCATAAACTAAAACTTAATCCTTAATAATTTTATCTGCCGGTCATTTTCCTTTCATTAATACGCCAATTTTTGTAATTAAAAAGTCGGTAATGGAGGATTTCACTCTGACTATGCCAAAAATTAGGTAGTCATCGAGCGTACGTCGCACGCACTTATTAAATAAAAGTGTGTAAAACCCACTAGTGTTGTGGCTAATTTAGCACACGAAATTCCAGCAGTTGGTCGCTTCGTAGCTTTTATGTAAACTGGGAAAAGGCAAATTTAGCTTTACTAGCACACTAAACTCCAGCAGTTTTTCGCTTCGTAGCTTTTATGTAAACTGGGAAAAGGCAAATTTAGCTTTACTAGCACACTAAACTCCAGCAGTTGGTCGCTTCGTAGCTTTTTGTTAACTGGGAAAAGGCAAATTTAGCTTTACTAGCACACTAAACTCCAGCAGTTGGTCGCTTCGCAGCTTTTATGTAAACTGGGAAAAGGCAAATTTAGCTTTACTAGCACACTAAACTCCAGCAGTTTTTCGCTTCGCAGCTTTTATGTAAACTGGGAAAAGGCAAATTTAGCTTTACTAGCATACTAAACTCCAGCAGTTGGTCGCTTCGTAGCTTTTTGTTAACTGGGAAAAGGCAAATTTAGCTTTACTAGCACACTAAACTCCAGCAGTTGGTCGCTTCGCAGCTTTTATGTAAACTGGGAAAAGGCAAATTTAGCTTTACTAGCACACTAAACTCCAGCAGTTCGGTCGCTTCGTGGCTTTTTGTTAACTGGGAAAAGGCAAATTTAGCTTTACTAGCACACTAAACTCCAGCAGTTTTTCGCTTCGCAGCTTTTATGTAAACTGGGAAAAGGCAAATTTAGCTTTACTAGCACACTAAACTCCAGCAGTTGGTCGCTTCGTAGCTTTTTGTTAACTGGGAAAAGGCAAATTTAGCTTTACTAGCACACTAAACTCCAGCAGTTCGGTCGCTTCGTGGCTTTTTGTTAACTGGGAAAAGGCAAATTTAGCTTTACTAGCACACTAAACTCCAGCAGTTTTTCGCTTCGCAGCTTTTATGTAAACTGGGAAAAGGCAAATTTAGCTTTACTAGCACACTAAACTCCAGCAGTTGGTCGCTTCGTAGCTTTTTGTTAACTGGGAAAAGGCAAATTTAGCTTTACTAGCACACTAAACTCCAGCAGTTGGTCGCTTCGCAGCTTTTATGTAAACTGGGAAAAGGCAAATTTAGCTTTACTAGCACACTAAACTTCAGCAGTTCGGTCGCTTCGTGGCTTTTTGTTAACTGGGAAAAGGCAAATTTAGCTTTACTAGCACACTAAACTCCAGCAGTTTTTCGCTTCGCAGCTTTTATGTAAACTGGGAAAAGGCAAATTTAGCTTTACTAGCACACTAAACTCCAGCAGTTGGTCGCTTCGTAGCTTTTATGTAAACTGGGAAAAGGCAAATTTAGCTTTACTAGCACACTAAACTCCAGCAGTTCGGTCGCTTCGTGGCTTTTTGTTAACTGGGAAAAGGCAAATTTAGCTTTATTAGGCGTAAGCAATTCGTTTCTCTGGGGCATTTAGTGTAGTTCAAAGCTAGTAAAGATATTCCCGAAGATAATATAAATGCTCTGACGAATAAATATTAAAAGTGTTATTTTCTTAAATTAGCGAAACCATTTTGAAGCATCAGACGAATTTATATATTAGACTACAATTCAGTTACACCGATTGCCCCTATAACAAGTAAGAGTAAAAAGTGTAACAACAAACTTTACAAATACGCAGAAACTTTAATGACAAATTACGTTGTAGTGTAGTTAGTGTAAAATAGGGGAACGAATAATATGGAAAATATTTAAAGTGTAAGTATATATATATATATATATATATATATATATATATATATATATTAAAATTAAAATTAAAATTTCTACCTTGGTTAAAAATAGCTATAAAATAAAATAAAATTTTATCATGAAGTAGATAATTTTATTTTTTATATGTACGTATATATATTATATATATATTATATTTTATTTTATATATGTACGTATATAAATTATATATATATATATATATATATATATATATTTTAAATTTTATTTTATATATGTACGTAAATATATATTATATATATATTATATTATATAATATAATACATGATGTTATGTATTATATTATATGAAATTATGTTATATTATATTATATAATTTGCTATATATTTTTTAAATTACTAAAACTTCTGGGTCAAAAATGAATACTTTTGCTTCGCGGGACCGTCGAGTATACCTTGACACCTGATTCTCCCCGCGTGGTCGCCGCGTATTTAAAACAAACCGGGTGCGCGTAACTTCGGGAGCGGGCCTCGATGGTCCTTCCCAGCCCCGGGACGACACCTTTTTGGTGCAACCTTTGACCCCCTCCTCCCTTTTGTGTCCCGCTGTCGCATGCATCATCGAGACGTCAAAAAATGAGAGTCCCGTTTGATGAATGGTCCGCGCGTGGTAAATAAGGCGACGCTTTATTCGGGGCCCCCTTCTTGGGCCTCTCGATCCGTTGTCGCGTAACGGACGCGGCCAAAGAAGGCTTCTTTTTACGCGCCACCTATAGGAATCACAATCGTAACAATGATACTACGCCAAAAGAGAGATACTTCTTTGAGGTGTCCGCCAAAGACGTTTATATGTATTTGGACGCTTCTTGTTGTCGGCTCTTTCAATGGGGCCCTTTTTTTTGGGGGCCCTAGACGCGGGTAAGTTCTCTCCTCTCTTGTTGCACTTTTCGCATTTTGAGACGTCGCTTCGAAAGTTTTATTTTCTAATTTTGTGTCCTTATTTTCTAATTTTGTGTCCTTATTTTCTAATTTTGTGTCCTTATTTTCTAATTTTGTGTCCTTATTTACTAATTTTGTGTCCTTATTTTCTAATTTTGTGTCCTTATTTTCTAATTTTGTGTCCTTATTTTCTAATTTTGTGTCCTTATTTTCTAATTTTGTGTCCTTATTTTCTAATTTTGTGTCCTTATTTTCTAATTTTGTGTCCTTATTTTCTAATTTTGTGTCCTTATTTTCTAATTTTGTGTCCTTATTTTTTTGGTTATAAAATAACCAATGACATAAGCAACATTGCGAAATGAATACTTGTATTCAAGGGTATGTTATATACTTTTCGCGAAACATTATGTCATTAATACAAATTATTAAGAAGCTTAATGACTTAGGCCTAAGGTGGTGCCTTGGCTATATTAGCCTAGCTGGTTATTATTAAGCCTGCACATTGGAACGCGCACAATGATTTTATCGTTATAATTACGTTTAACACTCATTAAATCTGAATTATATAGTTAGGTATTCGAAATAAGCTTCGAATTTATTCTCCTGTTTGTACAACAATTTAATAATATCATAAAAAAGGAATAGATTGATTTAACTATTTTAACTATTTTTAGCATAGAAAAGCCAAGTCGAAAACTATATCGCAACTATTTTAACTTATTTTAGCATAGAAAAGCAAAGTCGAAAGCTATATCGTAACTATTTTAACTGTTTTTAGCATAAAGCCAAGTTGAAAACTATATCGCAACTATTTTAACTATTTTTATCATAAATCAAAGTCGAAAACTATATCGCAACTATTTTAACTATTTTTATCATAAATCAAAGTCGAAAACTATATCGCAACTATTTTAACTATTTTTATCATAAAAATGCCAAGTAGTTTCCTTTCAGAATATTATAATTAATAATAATAATAATAATAATAATAATAATAATCAGCTAGGCTAATACCCAAGGCACCACCTTAGGCCTAAGTCATCAAGCGACTTTTGAAGCCATTAATTCAGGTGGCCGGGTTACAATGCGTAGGAGGGTGGTGGCAAGCCCTGCATGCCACGAGATCGAGCCAACAGCTACAAAAATAGCGACAACTCGTTTAATCCGTTTACACTTTAGAACACAATAGTCGGCCTGTAAATCGAGAACCGTTTAGTGACCCAAAATTATATATAATAGAAATTATCCGCGTGGTGTGCTGGTCGCACCGAATTGCAAACCAGAGTGAAAAATGGCTTATACGAATAAAGAATGTTCTTGGCCAACATTGAATCCCTCTTTTATAAGCATTACCTACAATAGATGACGGTTATACAGGGTTCGACCTGGAATTTCTGGAAAAGTTAGGGAATTGAAAAATGATTCCAAAAGTACAGGGAATTTTAAAATGATTCCGAAAAGTCAGGGAATTTGAAAATAATTCCAAAGGGAATGATTCCAAAAGGTCAGGGAATTTGAGAATGATTTCGAAAAGTCAGGAAATTTGAAAATGATTCCAAAACGTCAGGGAAAATCCAGGGAATTTGAAAATGGTCCAAAAAAGTAAGATAATTTGAAAATGACTCCAAACAAATCGGGCAAATAAATTATTGAAAGATTTTACCGCGTACCATTCATATATTGTCCAAAAAAATGGTCAAGGACAATTTGGAAATTTGGTCAGTGAAAACCTGAAAATGCCAGGCAATTTAAATCCGAAAATTTCGTACGAACCCTGTTATAGAATCATCCACTTTTAGCCTAGCTGATTATTATTAAGATACCCCAATCAAATGGTATATCTAGTAGCCAGAAGCGGGATAAATTAACGCAACTCCAAAACACCTCGCCCAAACTTGAAGTTGAAAAAGGTCGTTTCTGGTCACCCCAAAGTATTGTACTTTTTCGGGGTGCCTGATGGGGTGCCTCCTTCGACGCTATTTATAATCCCCGGATCGGAAGGTGGTCGGCAAACACCGCCGTACTCGTCCATGCAAACATCCCCGCTGTAGGTATAAAATTCCGGTATATCAATGGGAAAATGGAGAATCCCGGGGGTACTGCGAAACTCCGTAATTTCTAACGGCGAGATAACGTACCGTATAAGTCGTCCCGCTCGAAGTTTCCACCGACCCGGGAGAGACTGTGGGAAGTTTTCCCGACGCGCATTGTTCAAAGGCGAAGATTTTTTTGATCTAAAAGCGTACACTCTTTTTCTCAGGGACGTCCCGTAGAACTAGTCGGCCTCAACGGACGGGGAATCTATGGACCAAAAAAAGTGGAAATTATTGCATTTTTTTTAATACGCCAGAGAAAACCTGTATCTCGAATTTGCCAATTCTTTTCAACACCGAATCTCTCTAATTTCTTTTTATATTTACGATCAAAAGGGGGGGGGGGTATTCGGTCCCCCACAGGTATACCACCTTTTCGTTTTCCCGATATAAAGCCTCCCCCTCCCGTAATACAATGGCTTTTCTTAATGCATTTTTAGCGATATTTTTTATTGTTATTCCATCAATGGTTGCGGTACAGTTTCTACACGCGATACCGCGTTTGTGTCATTTTTTTTCTTCTTAATAGTCCCGATGGCGTCATTTGGTCCCGTCACTAATTTAGACAGATTTTTGCAGCCGGAGACGGGGGGTAATTTTTGGCGTTTGTGTGATCTATTGTTTGAAACTGTTTTTTGACATTTTGTTTGTATTGGAGCCTGTGGGTTTGCGCCACCAATTTTATTATGTACGAATAAAGCAGGGGCCCCCAGAGGTCCTATAATTCCTATAAAATCATATATTTTCCAAAATGTCCTATAACATCCTATATTTTCAAAAATGTCCCATAACATCCTATATTTTCCAAAATGTCCTATAACATCCTATATTTTCCAAAATGTCCTATAACATACTATATTTTCAAAAATTACCTTTAACATCCTATATTTTTCAAAATATCATAAAACATCCTATATTTTCAAAAATGTCCTATAACATCCTATATTTTAAAAAATGTCCTATAACATCCTATTTTTTCCAAAATGCCCTATAACATCCTATATTTTAAAAAATTACCTATAACATGCTATATTTTCAAAAATGTCCTATAACATCCTATATTTTCAAAAATGTCCTATAACATCCTATATTTTCAAAAATGCCCTATAACATCCTATATTTTCAAAAAAGCTCCTATATCCTACCTTTTCAAAAATGTCCTATAACATCCTATATTTTCAAAAATGTCCTATAACAATCTATATTTTTAGCAAAATGTTCTATAATTTTGATATTTTTCCCATTTAAAATCCCACGGCTCAGTGAAATTGCTAGATTTAGCTATAGGATAAATTTCTATACAAATTCATTGTAGTATATGCTTTTGTTATTGTACTAGTATATTTTTGGGATAAAATGGTAAAATAGTTTATATTTTTTAAGTGAAGATCAAAGATTTATTTCATAAAATATAAATTTTGCTTTTGAATGCATTAAGTTAGTAAATGAGATATCATATATTGTCCTATAAAATCCTATAATTTTGAAAAAATAGTCCTATAAATTCCTATATTTTTATAAATATAATCCTATAAATTCCTATATTTTTAGAAATATAATCCTATAAATTCCTATATTTTTAGAAATATAATCTTATAAATTCCTATATTTTTAGAAATATAATCCTATAAATTCCTATGTTTTTAGAAATATAATCCTATAAATTCCTATATTTTTAGAAATAGAATCCAATAAATTCCTATATTTTTAGAAATATAATTCTAGTTTTCCTATAAAAAAATTTAAAATTTGAGTGGCATGCAGGGCTTGCCGCCACCCTCCTACGCATTGTAACCCGGCCACCTGAATTAATGGCTTTAAAAGTCGCTTGATGACTTAGGCCTAAGGTGGTGCCTTGGGTATTAGCCTAGCTGATTATTTATTTAAAATAAAATAAAAATAAAAATATTTATTTATAAAACACAAATAAATACACACACTAACGAATGTAATCTTGAAAAATATTTAATGGGTTCTAGGTTAAAGGCCTAGGTTTTCTTCTGCCTGTCCCCCTTTAAATTAGGCCAACATGTTCAGCGGTTGGCCTACCACCAGGGTATTTGTGCTCCACTAAGTTAATTTAAAGGGGGACAGGCAGAAAAAAACCTAGGCCTTTAAAAGGTCTTTAATTGAATCTATTAAACTATTTTTTACACGAGGCGTGAACTTCGAAATTACAACGACTTTTAAGTTAAATTCGTAATTCTTGATAATCTGTCAATGTTATTTAACTGTCAGCGTAAATTAATAATAAATAAATGAGTTGAAAGAAAGTTCGAGATTGAAGTAAACATGTGGCGTTATTATTTCCAATAATGAAATTCACCATGTTTGTATTTATCTTAACGCGGGTCAATGTTGGTAAACAGAATTTCTTCGATATTTTTTCCTATTTATACCATTCGTTTATAATACAAACGTGGTATTTGATCATTATCCGTATAATTCTACGTTGGTGCTACGGTAACCAGTAATTTCAATATAATGATTTTTTTCTCCATACCTTCGACCGTTCGCTATCTCTCTAAGGAGTAACCGAATTTATTATTTAAAAAATTTCGGTCTCCCCTTAAGAGGGGGGCTATTAATGAGAAAACGCTTCTCTTTTTTAAGGGGGAGAAACTATCTTATTATTATATGTCCGCGTAACAGTCTCCCTTATTTAGAAGGAGGAACCCGAATTTTAAATTTATTCAATTCGATTAACCTCTACTATTAAATGATAATTTTTCAGAAACGCGGCGTCGTCGTTGATAGCAGCGCGTAGAGGTTTCCGACTCGACCCGCCCTCGTCGGACCGAAACTATATTTATATCGCGAGCGACCTCTGTAGGCCATCCCCGACGTTTTATTTTTGCCTATTTTTCGAACGGAAAATGTCGTTTATTAAAATAATTAGACCATTTCCGCGTGCATTGTACGATCGTGATTATGTGTCTGAGGCGGACAGCTCGTCATTTTGTACTTTCTTTCGAGGCGATTGTCTCCTCCCTTTTTCGGAGTCTGATATTCGTAGAATGTCATTCGAAACTCCCAAGGCGATAGTAAAATTGCTTTTCAAATCACCGTTAGGATTCTTATTTCAAAATTATTTTGCATTAATTGAGTATTTGCGTGATCTGAAAATCTAATTAAATAAACTGAACAGAATATTCAATTATAGTTTAATATTTTCGTATATATTACGTTTAGATAACCTTATATATATATTCAAATGATGAAAACAATTACGTTAATTGTCAAACAAAACGACTATGATAGATTTAAATTTTATGTAACAGTGGGAAGAGTTTTATTTGAATTACCTTATTTTATTTTCTCTATGGACAAAGATATAGGTGAGACTGAAATTACTCTTGATGATAAAGTCAATTTCGATACGGAAATATTACTTACCCAGAGTTCCTATAATTCCTATAGATTCCTATAATTTCAATATGCTCCTATAATTTCCTATTTTCTCGAAATTGTTCCTATAAATTCCTTTTTTTTTTAAATTTTCTAAATTTTCTATAACTATATCCAGAAATTCCTATAATTTTAAAAATAATGTATTCGAAAATAGCCTTAAAGTTTGGTAAAAATTTGGCTTCTAAATAGAGCTTAGCTCTGGCTTAGGTCCGGTGTTTCCGAAAACATCAACGGTTGGGCTCCCAGAGTTCCTATAATTTCAATATACTCCTATAATTTCCTATTTTTTAAAAATGGTTCGTATAAATTCCTATTTTTTAAAAATGGTTCGTATAAATTCCTATTTTTAGCTAAAATGTTCCTATAAATTACTATTTTTAGCTAAAATGTTCCTATAAATTCCTATTTTTAGCTAAAATGTTCCTATAAATTCCTATTTTTAGCTAAAATGTTCCTATAAATTACTATTTTTAGCTAAAATGTTCCTATAAATTCCTATTTTTAGCTAAAATGTTCCTATAAATTACTATTTTTAGCTAAAATGTTCCTATAAATTCCTATTTTTAGCTAAAATGTTCCTATAAATTCCTATTTTTAGCTAAAATGTTCCTGTAAATTCCTATTTTTAGCTAAAATGTTCCTGTAAATTCCTATTTTTAGCTAAAATGTTCCTGTAAATTCCTATTTTTAGCTAAAATGTTCCTGTAAATTCCTATTTTTAGCTAAAATGTTCCTATAAATTACTATTTTTTGGCTAAAAATGTTCCTATAAATTCCTATATTTTCTAGGAAATTTCCTATAATTCCTATAATATTAAAAAAAATCGCTGGGAGCCCTGCTAAAATCATAAAATCAACTTAAAAAATACTGAAAACCAATCAGCTTAAAATCTTTAAAATCAGGCTAACCGTTTTAAGTTTGTTTTCAAAATTATAATCTTTACATCTAATTAACTAAAAAAAATCAAAAAAACAGTTCGATGTTGCGAATGTAGATGGCGCTATATTTTAGATGGTTGAGGGGCGGTCTTATTTAAGGACGACAATAAGTTAAATTACCTTCGTTTTATTTTAGATAATTTAATACCAGCGAAATGGCTCCTTCTTTTGTTCTTATTGAAAACTAATTTGTCCAACTATGTGAAAATTTGTTGATAATTAATGGCCCAGAAACAAATGGCGAAAAATTCTTAACCGTCGAACGCTCCTTAGAAAGCGGAGGCGTATAAATAAATATAACTTTGATCTCTCCCCCCTAAATAAAGCCCTTTCGAGAAACCCCCAACCTACCTTTCTTCGCCTTTCACCTCTGTTTTTATCTTGGCCATTAGCCGTCGAGGAGAAACTTTTCGCCGAGGTTATAATAAATCTTATCGTTAATAAAAGGAAAATTATTTCCTGTAAACGGAAAAATTGAAGTATTGTGGTCTTACTGTTCCGCTGGTTCTTCGCGCCTTTACTAATTTGCGGATGTTTCCCTTTTTCGCTTATTTTACTATTAATTCCTTCTAATTGTTGCCGCGCAATTAGTAAATTGGGCTTTTCGCTACGAAAATAATATTTTCTTTATTTGCGGGTGCTAACGAAAGATCGCATTACAGGCGCGCTCCATCAGTGTCGGACAAGATTTGGGTTTTTAAATAATAACCGCGGATTTTCTACCGAGATATGCCAAAATAATGCCTAAATGTTTACGCTATTATCAATGGCTTTGTTTCTTTTGAGGTAACGTTATATATTTCCGAATTTATTTTGCTTTATTTTTCGGGGTGTCATTTCATTTCCCCCATGTGAAATAGATTAGATAGACTTAAGAATGATTTAAAGCTACTAAGATGAAAGATATTTTAAAAATACTTCAATAATTGTTTTATTTAAAATCGGCTAATATTGACTGATAATGTTACGTTTTATTTTGATCATTTTAACCGTGATAAATATATTTTTCATTTCTTAACTATTTTTTGTAAAACTCTTAACTCGATATTTGAACTATATGAAACTCATTTCAATATTTGAACTATGTAAAACTCATTTCAATATTTGAACTATGTAAAACTTATTCCAATATTTGAATTATGTTACACTCCTATTCCAATATTTGAACTATATGAAACTCTTATTCCAATATTTGAACTATATGAAACTCTTATTCCTATATTTGAACTATATGAAACTCTTATTCCAATATTTGAACTATATGAAACTCTTATTCCTATATTTGAACTATATGAAATTCTTATTCCAATATTTGAACTATATCAAACTCTTATTCCGATATTTGAACTATATGAAACTCTTATTCCGATATTTGAACCATATAAAACTCTTATTCCGATATTTGAACCATTTAAAACTCCTTTTCTGATATTTGAACTACATGAAACTTATGCTAATGTTTCGATTAAATAAAACTTATTAAAAATCGGAAGTTTTAGTTCTATAAAGTTCCTATAAGGTTTTTCAGAATATTATCCTAGAATTGCTAAATATTTTTCTTAAGATTTCTTAGGATCCTACAATATTAGTTGAAACTCGATTAAAATGCAACTGAAGAAGTTCTAAAAATCTTAGTTACGTGAGGGGTCGGACATTGAAAATTTTTTATCTCAAAAGTTATTTCAGAAATCAGGAACGGATTTTGAGATTTCAGAGCGCAATTTAATTTCTAGTTTTTTAGACTTATTTTGAGATTTTGTAACTCATTTTCGCCCAGATTTCGGGATTTTCAAGTTGATTTCAAGATTTCTAAAATCATTTTTCTCTAGAGTGTACGAGATTTGTACGAATCTCGGACCGCTGGTAGTTACGCTGTCCAAAGCAAATATATTTCTCGATAAATTTCTCAAAATCACGATATTTGACGATTTTAAAATTTCCGTTATCACCAGTCTAAAAACCATTCAATTTAAATTAATATTTCGACATTTTAACCTGATAAATATCACAGAAATCAGTATTTTTAATATTATTCTAATATAATACCGAGATTTTTAATCCAATATTTTCTATACAGGGTGTTTCAAAAGGTGATGCAAAAATTTTAAGGAGTTGTTAAGTATACCCGTTTTTTCCCCATTTTCCTACGATGAGTTAAAAGAGCGCCAGAGAGCTTCAAAGTGTGGCCTACTAGCCCCTGGAAGTAGGCTGCAACGAGCGTAGCAAAACCAAGCAGCAGGGACTTTAAATAAGTCTCTTTAAGTTGACTTTTTTACGCTGGTTACCTCGATTTGTTTACAAAATCCTTTTTTACCTATCACACGAACCCAAACCTTAATGTTCGCGTTTCCCCGCTGCTTGGTTTTGCGCTTGTTGCAGCCTGATTCAACGGGGCCAGTAGGCCACATTTTGAAGCTCTCTGGCGCTCTTTTAACTCATCGTAGGAAAATGGGAAATAAACAGGCATACTTCTCAACTCACCCTACAACTCCTTAAAAGTTTTGCATATACTTTTGAAACGTCCTGTATATTTTTGGAAACATTTTGAAGTTTTTAAATCCCAATTTTAGTTGATTTTATTATTTTAAATAATAGAGTAGCGAACAAGTTAATTTCCTACATCATTAGAATCGAGTCTTTTGACTTTCGTGATGGGCCCACACCTGAGACAAATTATCGGACTGGATCGTTTAGCTTCTCTCTACCAACGAAATTTGTAATAGTTTTTCGTTCAAAGCGTTTAGTGGTTTTTTCGCCGTCACAGTAGTAGGTCCCGTTGTGTTTTTTTTTCGCGAAAACAGGCAACCTACTCATCTACCAATTGACTTTTTGGCATCGGGCGTAATTTATTGAAAATAATTCACCCCGAATTTCATTTGATATTTTCGTGGCCCATAGTCCTAATCATCGCCGCTAATAGCTTTGATCCCCGTCGGCGAATTCGAATAAATTTTACGTTCTATACGCTCGTTATTTAGCGTCATGTTTTTCGCGGTTTGTTGGGCGATTTAGCTCACCGCGTTGGCGTTACGTCGACCTAAGTTGGTAATTTCTATCGAAGCTGATTGAGACGGCGTTTATAAACTTAGTAGCGGACTTCGCTAATAAGGATGCCCCTATGAAAATAATAAATAAACGATAAGTCCGCGGAAGAAAGCCAAAAGCAAATTGGCATCTGTCCCCGGCGATAGTCCGTTTAAAATTCATTAGGGGTTCCGCGGTTCTAAGTACATTTTCAACATGGCCGGGAAAAATAAAAAAACTCTTGATTAAAAATACGTCTTTAACACGCCCATTGTGGTTTTTTTTTGCCCCATCGACGTCATCTCGAACTTCTGGAATTGAACCGTCAGCGTGGTTCCCCACCTTTCAAACCCGCTGTACTTTTTGCCTTTCGCTGGTGGGCCAGAATAGTTCCGCAACGGGGGGTGGTTGCTGGTTATTACGTATAACCTCTTTCTAATGGTTGTTAAACAACTTGGATGGTAATAGAGTTTTAAACTATATCTTATCTCATCTTCTTCCCTTTTTTTTTCGTTCTCTTTGACACCGTCCGCAGGAGAGCGCCCCTACAAATGTCACCTGGCAGACTGTGGGCGAGCCTTCATCCAGCTGTCCAACCTGCAACAGCATCTGAGGAACCACGACAGCCAAATGGAACGCGCCAAGAACAGACCCTTTTGCTGCAACATCTGCGGCAAGGGGTTTGCCTCCGAAAGCAGTCTCAGAACTCATCGTGCCAAGGTGAGTTACCAGAAGACCATCTTTCCCACCCGCCACCGACGCCATCCTTCTCGAAGGAGACCTCGGCTTGACCTTCGAGCTGGCAAATTAACGAAGATCGTTGAATCTTCGTCGTTTTGCTCAATGGTGACAAATTGTCCAAACCTAAAGTTCGTTGAATTTACGCCGTTTTATTTACAAAGGGTTGCCACGGTACCTGGAATTCCTGGAGAAGTCAGGGAATTTGATATGAGTATAAGAATCAGGGAATTTGAATGTGGGTATAAAAATCGGGGAAAAGTCAGGGAATTTGATATGAGTATAAGAATCAGGGAATTTGAATGTGGGTATAAAAATCGGGGAAAAGTCAGGGAACTTAAATATAGGTATAAAAGTCAGGGAATTTGAATATGGGTATAAGAATCAGGGAATTTGAATATGGGTATAAGAATCAGGGAATTTGAATATGGGTATAAGAATCAGGGAATTTGAATATGGGTATAAGAATCAGGGAATTGTAATATGGGTATAAGAATCAGGGAATTTGAATATGGGTATAAAAGTCAGGGAATTTGAATATGAGTATAAGAATCAGGGAATTTGAATATGGGTATAAGAATCAGGGAATTTGAATATGGGTATAAGAATCAGGGAATTTGAATATGGGTATAAGAATCAGGGAATTTTAATATGGGTATAAGAATCAGGGAATTTGAATATGGGTATAAAAATCAGGGAATTTGAATATGGGTATAAAAATCAGGGAAAAGTCAGGGAATTTGAATATTGCTATAAAAATCAGGGAAATGTCAGGGAAATTAATTTCAGTTACAAATAGGAAACGTTTTCTAAATTATAGGTTAAAAAATACAAAATCTTGACACAAAATAAGTCAGGGAAAATCTCCGGAGATTGTCAGGGAAAACCTGGAAAAGTCAGGGAATTTGATTGTGAAAAAACTGTGGCAACCCTGTTACCGTAGTTTGGATTAACTTAAAGAGATTGGCGATACTGTTAATCTCCGCCATATTGGTACTCAAAGCGATGGAACAAATAGATGTATAGTTTCGAAGTAAGACGCCGCGTCTTACTTCGAAACTATACACCATCATTTCGTAGGGAGTACGTGCGAGACTGTGCGTACACTTTTTTCTACGCGATTTCTTAAACGTGCTTAATTGCTATTACATTTATCACGCGTAATTTGCTTACTAAAAATAAAATGTAAAAGATTACCCCTAGTTTTTGGTGGCTAGCGCGAGGCGAACTTGTAGGTTAAACAGTCTATAAACTATAAAGCTACGTTTTCTAGCGCGAGCTTAACCTTGGCAATTCAGATGGTTTTACGACATCTTTCTTAAACTTATAAGTGCTTAGAAAATGTTGAGGGATTGAGCTATTAAAACCCCAGACGCGTGCCAACGTTTAGCGTCAAATTGTTGTTTTAAATTGCCCCTTTTCGGCTTTCAGGTGATGGTTAGATGGTTACGGAGACAGAAACGGCTGTTAATTGAAACACATTTTTTCCCCTGGTGTTGGGAAAAAAATTTCGACACCCACAACGCCGCGTTGAAATGGTTTTTTTGCCATTTACCACGGTAATCGTGGCATTTACTTTTCTGAAGAACAAAATATAATTACAGTGACGTTATAAAGCCAAATACAATATTATTTATAAATAAATAAAAAATCTACGTAACTGTACCTTTTACAGGGTTGCTACACGTCAGAGAATTCAGGAAAAAGTCAGGGAATTTAAAAATGGTCCTAAAAAGTCATGGAATTTTAAGAATTTGTAAAAAGTCAGGGAAAAATCGGGGAATTAAATTTTATATTGCCACTTTTTGAAGGTAATTTTACTCTAGATCTATGACAAATTCTATGATTATCATTTATTTCCTTGAACGTTAGGCAAAATTTTTCAACATTGCAATAACCCCTTTACTGAAATCTAAGTCTATTTAAATTTATTAACTTCCGAGGTATAAAATAAACATTTTGGCCTTAAAAAGTCAGTGAAAATCTCTTAAAATGGTCAGGGAATTTGAATCTGAAAATTTTGTGCAACCCTGTTTTACATTTTGAGCCATATTGCAGTGTAAATACATCCTCGGTTGTTTGGTGGAAAATTCGCACCCAAGATAATGCTCGTATAGTATTGTAAATATTAGAATATTCTAAAACGCACAGCCGTTATTTTATTATTATTAAAAGTACTTTTCAATAATTACCATAAATTATTATCCATGGGGGAAAGTTAACTTTAGGGTTAAACATACACCTTAATCGTAAATTTAAGTGTATTTAACCTTTCGTTCGTTTGCATTTCAACGCCAAACCAATGAAAATTATACCCAAAAATTGGATTTGAGTTTAAAGAAAATACTGCTTTAACCGGGGTAGGTACATTTGTTCGAATTTCATTCGTCCGAACCGCCGAAATAACAAATGTTTCAATTGTTCGAATTGGACAACTTGTTTGTTTCATTCGTCCGAATAGGTAGCATCACTTGTCCGAATTCTGGCGCTAAATTAGTATTTCTTATTGCTGTTTTTATTGTCCTTTTTTTTTAAAGCAAGAATTAAAAATTAAAAAAGTACATTGTAAATATCGTTGTTTGTTAGTAAGTGGGAATTGCGTTGAATGTTGTGGATATTTTAGGTTAGGTTAGGTTCACGTTAATGTTACTATTTTCTTATATTAACAATATTTAAAACAAAAACAACCAATTCCTAATGTTCGAAAAAACGGACAAACGATTATTCGAACAAATGAAATTCGCCAGTAAAGTTAACATAAATTGAACGACTAAATCACCAACAAAAGTTGTGATAAATTGTTCGGCCAAATGAAATAAGTTTTCGGACATACGATCCTGTTTTCCGGCATTCGGATATTTGTACCACCGTTCGGACGAATGAAATTCGAACAAATGTACCCAAATCCTTTAATCGTACCATTTTTTTTCTATGGAAAAAAGCATTGTTGACTAAAATCACTAATAAAAATGGCTAGCTTCGGTATGTCGCTTAGAAGTCAAACCCTTTTAATAGTCTAAAGCAGGGGGGATGGAGGTTAAAAGGGTTTCTGTGTCTCCTCTTAATTATTATCCTTCAGCTAATAACACTCTACACTCGGAACGAACGATTTAATTATTTAAATACGTTAATTATTATTGAGTCTTAGTAGGTATAGCTTCACCTGTCTGTCTTTAAATTCGAGGTAGAAAAGTCTTGACTTTTGTCGGGTTTAGTTTTTTTTAAACTAGCGAATACGCTATCGCCATCTCACGATAGATATAGGTACTTTCCTTCTCCGTGTTGCGCTATTATTCGCGAAATCGCAGTTTAGAAGTTCACACTTAAGTTTTGTATTAGTTAAATAGCTAATGGACCATTTTGGTCTCGCTTTTTTTTTTGCTTTAAAACTAGACTTTGTACAATCCAGATTATTATTATTATTCCTTATATTATGAAAATAAAAATTTTATTAGTATTAACATAATCTTTTTTAGGCCCGAGAATAAATTTATCAACAGAAAGTACCGTTAACTTTATGCTAGGGTAATATTAAGGTTATTACTATTATTTTTCCACGAGCCATAGGTATTTCCACCCATGGGCCCTAGGTATTTTATTCCCCACGGGCCCCACGTATTTGGTTCCCCACGGGCCCCACGTATTTGGTTCCCCACGGTCCCCGCGTATTTGGTTTTCCACTGGCCCCACGTATTTGATTTTCCATAAGGTAAATATTACAGTAACTTTATAGACAATAGTTTAGCGGTTACGTCAATTCCCTACGAAAAACATCGGGGTTTGTTCCTATGTCGTATACTTGTTTTGTTGATGGTTATAGAACAGATTCTTGGAATCCGTCTCGTCCACGTCTAAGAGTATATATTCTTGGCGCGCGTGCCAGCGCTATTTCGTCGGCCGAGCGGACAGGTGCTGGACAGTCTTTATCGCGCGCCCCACACGCTCCTCCTTCTCCATTTAGCCGAAAAAGGGCAGGTGTTTTTATACGCGGGCGGGCTGCCCTTATTTTTAATGGCTGTTCCGTTAACTACTCGACCCTCAGTCGCCCTCTAACGGAAAGTTCGTGCCCTATTTCGGCTAATACCTTTCGTCATACTAATCATAATCGGGGTTGGGTGTTTTTTTATCAGCGCGTCCTTTCGCGTAAAAATGGTCAATTTGTGTCGGTCCAGCCGGCGTCCGGCCCCCGAAAGGAGGCTCCGCCTACGCGCGGGCCTATGACGAAAGCCAGCGGCGAAAGCGTAGGCGGATTCTCAGCCGCTTAATCGCGGAGGGTAGGGACGAAGAACGCTTGCCAATGCAAATCTGATGACGTACAGCTGTGTCTTTTTCTCCCTCAGCAACACGCCGCCCTGATCGGCGGCGCCAGCTCGCAGTCGTGCCCCATCTGTCACAAGATCTGCGTCAACGGCGAGGCGCTGATGGAGCACATGAGGCTCGCCCACAAGGACCCCAACACCGGAGCTCCCAGTAAGCGCAAACGGGGCCGCGTGGCCCGCCGCCAACAACAACAGAACGGCGCCCCAAACGGGCCCTCGACTTCGAACGCCGCCGCCCGCGAAAACAACCACCACCCGGGCCACCACCAGCCCGCTCCGCAGCACCAACAGCAGCAGCAGCAGCTGCACCAAGCGGCTGGTGGCGCCGAGTCGCCCGGCCGCAACTCTCCCTCCTCGTCCTCTTGCCCGCCCGACTGCTCCACGTGCTGCTCCCCCGGTAATTCGCCGCCTTCGTCGGCCTCGGCCCTGGCCGCCACCCTGAGCGGGGCCGTGGGCCGGGCCGCCGCTTCGTACGCGGCCGGGGGCCCCGGCGGCGGAGGCGGCCTGTTGGCGGCCACCATGAACATGGGCCATTTCATGATGCCCGCCGTCATGGGCAACGCTGCCGCCGCCGCCGCCCTGGTGGCCCACTCGGGCAACCACCACCACGCGCAGAATTCCCCCTACAGCGCCCACCCGTTGGCGGCTCGACCCCAATCTTCCTTCTTAACTCTCTAAATGATCGTCGAA
Source organism: Leiobunum rupestre (assembly GCF_980474605.1). Lineage (NCBI taxonomy): Eukaryota > Metazoa > Arthropoda > Arachnida > Opiliones > Sclerosomatidae > Leiobunum > Leiobunum rupestre. The sequence continues at coordinate 35,425,677 of NC_143393.1, read as the reverse complement.
GTAATTGTCGTTAAAACCCCCCACCCCGGCTCGCTATCAAATCTCGTCGTAAAACGGCCCGTTTTTTAGCGGAAACTAAATTTTCCACGGTATCTTAGCTTCCTATTTAGGCCAAGAAATCGCGGACGATCGGTCGTTAGGTTATTAACGACGGTCGATACCTATCGTTAAAAAGGCGTTTTAAAACGAAACAAAATAAAGCACCATGAGAGATTTTTACATATGCGTAACAAAGGCTGTTTACGTTAAGCCCTAAATTACTGTTGAGAATGTTCGTAGTTTTGCCGGAAACGTTGAATGAAGGGGGAAGGGGTCTAATTACCGGTGGGTTTCAGACACGCTGTTCCAAAAAATTATAATCATGTTTTGAAAGAAAATATTGAATAGGCATTTTAAAGGCAAACTTATTTAATGTTCTTTTCCCGGTTTTTTTCCTCGAGTTTGGTGCTATTTAGTTAATCGTATTTTAATTTTTTTTAAATAACGTGCAAAGATGGCGGTTTACAGGGTATGAAAAGAAATGTGGTAATTGCGTATAAAAAAAAGTTGACTGTTTGTTACGTTGCTAAAAGCATTTAAAAATGAACAAATTTATCGTAAGGAAAGCGAATCTCATAAACTGATTTTAAACCTTTTTGCGAATATATTGTCCCTGTTTAGGCTTAGCTAGTGTTTTATTTTTCAATTTTTGTTTTTTGAGGAAATAGTTTTAAATATCGCGTGTTTAATAAGCTTTTTTTCTTTTAAAAAAAGGTTAAAATTTCTTAATTTTTTTCATCGATGAAATTTGAATATCGATATAAATTAAATTTAGCATATTCTCTATATGTTCCTAATTGTTCGAATTAAAATTTTTACGCCATAAAGGATGAAAAAAACCGCGAATTTGATTAATGTGTAAATATTTTTAATTGAAAAAGGTTTACGCTAAAAGTTAGTGGAAAAATTTCAAAGCGAATTTAACTACGGCGTTTTGAAGCTATTTGTCGTTGCTGATAATGGGGTTCAAATATCCCTATACCAGTATTATCGTTATCGACGGTTTTTATTATAGTTTTCGATCGCGTTTATTTTGTTTCAAACCTACTTAATAATACAAAATATACACTCATGGTGCTACTCACTTTAAGAGTCCTTGCCTTTTCTCCGATTCGTGGGGTCTGTAACGATTCGGTCGTTACGCGTTGCCTCTCGGTAAATATCAACGACGACAGAAATGGACGGTTTTCAACGCGCCACAAACCCCGCTAATATTGTGGGACTCACAAGGTTGCTGCTCTTATTCAGTTCGATTTTTGTTTATATTAATATCGTATCGATATTTTCCTATCGATAATATTAATATCATGTCGATATTTTCGTATCGATAATTTTACGTTATTCGCGTTTATTTTAACGACCAATTCAAAACTGCAAATCCGTTTAGGGAAAAACAAATGAACTGAATTTTTAGTTTTAACACCGTATAATATTTTGGTTGTTTACAAATATCGTTTGATGGGAAAAAAAAATATGTATACTATAGATATTTAGCTTTTAGAAACTTTCATCTTAATCCTACTGGCTCAAAACTCAAATCTTCATTACATAGTTTAGAGAAAATTGTTTAGACGATTTTGTACTGATGAAATAAAATCGTAGGTTTTAGGGTCGACGTTCGACAAATATTCAAAATCGATTAATCGAACGAATTTGAGGCTTTTAGTCGACCACGACAACCGATATATCGCGGTTCGTCGACTGGTTGTCTTTATATAGATGAAGTTCCTACGTTTATCGCCCTCCTTCGGTGTTTCTTGTAAATAGATAATTCTTGGGATCCATTTTTTCTATACAATGTTGTTTCCCCATTTCTCTGCTAATATTATCGTCGATAGATTTTATCTAGTTAACTTTTCCCACCAATAACGAAATAATCGACAAACTTTCGAAATATGTCGACGAGTGTTAAAAAAAATGAAAGATTTAACGAGAATCGAATGAAATCGATATTATCGTTCGATTCGATCGAAACTTATCGATCGATTAAAATTTATCCTCCGTACCTTGTTAAAACTAATGTTCAAACAAAAAAAATGGCAATAATTTTAGATAATTATGGATTTAAGGTATATAGAAATAAGAATTGACTGCGATACGAATGTGTGAAGTTTTTCAAATCTCAAATATATTAACGATGTTAAAATTGCAAAAAACAAAAATCATGTTAATGTCGCTAGGTTTTGTTTGTGAAACAAAAAGTTGACCCGTGGAATAGGGTCCTTGGAATGATTGACGAGGAAAATGTTGCTGTATAGTTGTATAACGTTTCTGTTTGTAACGGTTAAGTTTGTGGTGATAGTATTCGTCCAGAACAATCTGAACAATTTAGGAGGATGTTTCTGAAAGGTTATTTAGGCTGTTCACTTAACACCGAAAAATCGGTGAAGATAGCGGCGGACAACCGAACTATTACGATATTTTCACTAAACGCAACTTCAAATAGTGCGCGTCTACGTTTTCTGACTCTCGATAAAAACGAAGCGTCTAAATAAACGTTTAGTGTAAAATTTAGTACCTAAAATTGTCCGCTCGCGTCAAACAGCGTCGGCCGAATAACGTGAATAATGTATTCATCCGCGTCCTATATAATTGCGGTGATGGAAGTAGTGCCTTACGTGTTTAGATAAACAAAAAGGACTATTTATCGTGTATTTAAATTTCGAAAAAACCCTTCTTTAAACCTCATCATCTTGGCCGTTGTAAATTTTAGGGTTTCCAACGCGCCGAATATTCGTCTAATTGTTAAAAACGAATTAAGGTTCGTCATCATTTCCCCGTATTACTAGGATAAAACAAATTCTCTAATTAAAAATTAAGCCCCGCCTGTTGTTGTTTTCGGATTTTGATTGGCTTTTAAAACCGGGTTATTTCGCTCGAGGGGGTTAGGCTTAGAAATTAAGAATATCGTTATTACAATTAATCCCTGGTTTTTAGGGGACGGGTAACCAATTTAGAATAGTTTTTGTTGCCAGGATCAGTGAAAAGAAAGCGATTCATTGTTCCGACCTCGCGGGGCCCTTAATTTTGGCCGCATATATTAGCAAGATTACACTTAGATAGTTTTTGTCCCACCCCTGCTTAAGCTTCTTTTCCTAATTAATATTTTTTCACCCAATTATTTCTCCGTTAATTGTTTTTATTCCGTTTGTAGCCTTTCTGGCCCTAATTAGACTCTTTCGTTGAAAGTAATTCGCCAATTTAATCCTCTTAAGAATTATTTTTCTGATACTAAATGCTCCCGTTAAGTCGAAAGGTGCGCCAATAAACGAATGCCAAATTCGTTCCCTACTTTTAAATAATTTTTTTAATTAACTAAAAAAAAGATTATTTATTAAAACCCTGAGTCACATTTCTAAAATGACTTTAAACTGTTTTTAATAAGTTATTGCAAAAAAAGGTTTAACTTTGACTATATAAATACTGGGCTTATGATTTTTCTGAGCTGAGTTTGAAATTCGCGACAGTTAATTAATTTTCTTTCATCAAATTAATTTCATAGTGCGTAAAACGAAAGTTAGCTATTTAGTTTTTGCGCAACTACGCGTAGAAATACTATCGTAAAAAGCTGAGATACTTAGTCTTAACTGAATGTTGTTAAAGAAGTATAAAATATAATCAAAAAAATGCATTTCCATATTTACCGTAGAATATATATAATTGGTCCGTATATTTTGTGGAAAAATCTTTGCCAATTATTTTACAGTCAAAGTTTTTAAATTATCGCAAAATAGAAGTTAAAAAAAAATTCGAATTGTTTTTTTTATATTGTAAATGTTTTAAATTTTAAAAAAATTGTGGCTTCGAGTTCCTTTTTATATAAATATTTGTAAAATTTCGCTCTTCGTTGTTTTATTGTGACGCAAAAAGTTTGGCTCTCTTTTCATTTTGTGAAAAACGGCATATACTCTAATTGATCTCTTTTACATCTTCGATTTAAAATTCGTAAAAAAAAAAGAACTTGACGAAAAACGCGAGAAAAGTGTGAAAAAAAAATGTTGTTTGATGTTATATTAAAAAGTGTGAATTTTCATGTTGGAACTTGTGACGAAAGCGGAAAAACGAAAAATACGTTAGACTTAACCGAGTGATTAAACCAGTTGGACAGTACTTGGAAGACAAAAGAAACTACAAGCAATTTGTTTTTTTCGAAAAAAAAAATGGAAACTTATCGTAATTTTCCGAGTGCTTTTTTTCACGTTCGGGACTTAAGAAAGTGCGCGTTCAAAACTCAACCGCGCTCGGAACAAGAAGTTTTAGCTTTTTAACGTAGTTACTAATCTCACAGCCCTCTCATCTTTAAATTTAAAACTCTTCTTCAAACAGTTTAACCGAAAAAAAATGAAAAAAAAACTCAAAATCTATTCAAGTAATGGTAGTAGCAAAAACTTTTCTAACTGCCATTTTTTCGCGCGCACGGTCGTTACAACAACTAAACTTGTGTATCCGTTAAACGAAATATCTCGATAAATAAAAGAAAATGAGACAAAAACTATCGATTGTATCGGAAGCGAAAACTAATAGTGTCCCAATCTTTGGCCAGTTATAAACGCGACTTCGACACTTTGGCATATTTATGAAAATTGGTGTTGGGATTTATGTAGACAAACAAAACCCTGGCCAGGATCTTCAAAGCAACCTTTTGAGTCCTCTGTCGTATAACACGATCTCTCGCGATTCCCCCCCTCGCCGACATTTTAAGTTTAAGAGGACGAAGCAAATTTTGAGAGTGACAAACGCGGCGCCGTTTTTGAAGTCGATGGCCTGCGCAAAAAAAAACAGAAAATTTTGTGATGTTGTAATATAGTGAGCAGTGGTGTTCGTTGTTGGTACATTTGAAATTTTTTGATGTTGAATATATATATTTTTTTCATTTTCCGCTAAAAACCAAAAAAAAAAACAACAAACCAAAATTGGATATTTATATTCTAATTTACTTTTGTCGTTTTGAGATAATTTCGAGGAATTTAGCGAATTGGCGGACTCAAAAGGGTTGCTTTTACGATTGTAGCCGCGGGAATCCGCGTTGAATGTTTTCCAAAACCCCCCTTAGTGGATTTCCGCCCCCTTTTCGTTACAATTTGATCGTTTAGTTAGAAACGTTTGATTTGGCGATAGGCTGGCTTACACCTATTTGATTCGGACTTGGTTGGGAATTGTAACCGCGGCGCAGCAACCCTTTTGAGAGTGGTTAACGAGGAATGATAGAGATTCGAGCGTCAAGCGCAGCCTTATTTTGCAAGTAGACGAGCCTACTAGGGACTGACGTCGCCGATTGGTGGCGCGCGGCATGAGTGGGTGATTCCTCGTTAACCGTCGATCGTCGTCAGGTAGCGATCCTCACGGCGACTGAATGTGTCTGGACAATCTTGGCCGCAACTCGGTCCACTCTGTTCTCTTCTTTTTCTCTCTCCTCTCCGAATCTCTTCGAATCTGGTTTGTGTGTGTAAACGCAAGTCTTTTCGTTCGGTGCAGCGGGCAAGCGGCGCACGACGAACCACCCGTGTCCCATTTGCGGCAAGACTTACGTCAACGAAGGTTCCTTGAGGAAGCACATTTCCAGCCACCCGGAAACGGCGGCCGCCTCCGCAGCCACCCCTCTCCGGATGTGGCCCTGCTCAGTCTGCCAGAGCGTCTTCACCCAGGAAGCCGGTAAATCCTCTCGCGCTGCACTGTCCCTCTTCATCTTCTACACCACCTACTTCACCCCATTGCACTCCTATCGCTGTTTCACCATTTTACTGTTTTTTTGGGCTATTTTTTACTACTTTTCACGTTGCTTTTAATATCTACACTGTTCGATACATTTTGACCCAAATTACGTAAGTTATCGAGAAACCCGGATTCGACTAGAACTTTTACAAATAGCTAATTTTAAACGTAAATTTCCTATACTAGGTGGTTTCTTTTCGCTTGTTCCGGGATTTCGGAGTAGGGTAAGAAGAGTAAGGCTATGATGCCATTTTACACCGATTTTGTGGTGGCGACTAGTTAGAGTGGCCTTTTTAGCCGAGAAATTCTGGATCTAAGAAACTGTTGCAAAATTAGTTTGTGTAGGGTTTGCCAATATAACTTCAATGTTCGACGAAGGGCTAACCACTCTTAGACAGTCTGTACACCGGATTACGCTTAGATTAGCACTGCCAAAGGCAGGGACTTCAAAGTCTACGCGTAATCCCATTAGTACAGTCAAAGGTACGGCTCTGCACACCGATTACGCGGAGTGATCAGCCCCTCGATGTTCGAATCCTCGCCAAGCATACTTTTGCGACAGGCGCTAAGTTGGCCGTGATTCTGGCTAGTAGACGACCAAATACAATTTTCTCCTTTAACCTCCTTTTCAGAAGGAGTAAAAAGAGTAGCACTAATACTCCGGAACAAGCGAATAGTATATGGGGTAGATTAATTCTCATCCCCGGAACAGGCGAATAAAACGTTTTAGGGTAAAAAGACTACACTTTTAGTCCGAGAACAGGCGAAAAGAAACCACCGAATAATAAGAATTAGGGGGGTCAACCTGTCCGTTTTATTGTGTTCTTTTTTGTAACTCGTTTCGCGTGTGTTCTCAGGTCTGCTGCATCACATGGAAAACATGCGCATGGACCCAAAGCACCAGTTCGCGGCGCAGTACGTGCTTAGCAGGGCCGCCGCCGAGCGCCGGGAGAAGCAAGTGGCCGGGCCCTCTTCCGCCGGCACCAGCAGCGCCGCCGCACTCAGCGCGGTGGGGGCCCCGGGCACCTCGGACCAGGGCCCGCAACAACTGATGGGCCACGCGGAGCAACGGAGCAACGGCTCGCAAGCCGGACCCTCGACCTCCGGGGTCATGTCCATCGGGATCTTGCCTCTCGCCGGACACCATCAACATCCTTAACTAAGCGCTGCCGCTCTGCTAAGTACTCTTTTTAGATAAAATTATTCTAAACCCGGACAAAAAGGAAATGTTTTTGTCTCGAAACAAAAATCACGTGTTTTTTTTTTATTATAAGAATAAGCTCGCCCGGAAAGGAACCAAAAAAAATTCGAGGAAAAACTTTTTGATTTAGTTTTCTTTAAGAAACTTTTTATATTTTTAAATTGCACCGGAAGTAAAAGGAAAAAAATGGCGGAATGAAGAAAATGAAAATCAGAACAAGCCGCTCTTCGTTTTACTACGAAACACCCGTAAAGAGAGCTTTTATAAAAGAAAACTAGGGTGACCCCGTATATTGTTGTTGCGATGTTATATATAAAAAAGGTGGCGCTTATCGTTAAATAGCGCAGCGCCATCACCCGGTGGAAGTTACGCTGGTCGGCGGGCCAATAAAAATCTGTCAATTTTTTTATTATTTTGTTTTCTAAAAACCAAAAGAGAATAAGAAAAAACGGCCGATCCTAGAATGAGACCTTCGGGAAAAAAAAATTTGCCCCCTTTTTGAGAATGTTAAACCAGGTACGTCGCGGAAATTGCTGTAAACTTCGAAACGTACTTGGTCAAATGAAATATGGTTTTAAAACGATGACGATATTATCGATCTCTGAAAGAGTCGATAGTTATCGATCGACGGATATAAAGCGCCAGTCTTCAGTCGGAAAACTAACAAAAGAGATAGAAATGTCGTTCCACCGCCTAAAAGTGTCGAGGGAAACGTTTCTTTAATTTTTATAACGCGAGAAGAGGGTTAAAATCAAGAAATCGTTTTAATTAAATCGTACTTTTTGCTAAAATTCACCTATGGTTAACGACCGAATCGTTAACCGATAATTCGTACGTGGACGATTGCTTACAAAGCTCGTCTCGTCGATAAAACGGTTCCGCTCGTCGTTATCCGCTTCCTTTCATTTAAACGATATTTTATAAAAAGTTAAAATTTAACCCTCGGTCGTTTTACATTTTGTTAAACAGTAATGTTTTAATTTTTTTTACGTTTCTATGATATTAATATTAATTAATCTTCGCATCATCATCCGTTTCTTCTCTCAAATATAATAGGATGCATTCTGTGATAAAAAAATGAACCTATATTTTTCCCGGTTTTTCGAATCCAGCGATCGCCGCCGTCGTCAAACTAAAAATAAATATTCAAACATTTCGAAACAAAAAAGACCCGCATGTATACAATAAACAAAAAAAAACCAAACAAAATCAATGTACAACCACCGTCAAATTAATAGCAACACGCTGTCGATACGGCAGTTACAACTTCAAAACATACAAAAATATCTACCCGTTATAGTCTCTAAAATAATACTACCGTAGACCGTCAATTTTCCCCACCGTTGCAGTTTCCGAAAAAAAAAAAAAACTTTCGGCTCCGCCCCCAAAAATAAAACTAACCAATACAAGTTTTGGTCGTTAACCCGCCAAAATGTATCGCGTGTTTCTTAACGACAACGTCGAGAATTTCTTCCGACGCGCGCGCGTTCGCGTTTAATTTTTTTTTACACTTTTTTGTCGGCCGTCAACTCTAAAAAGAGTCGTAAGCCCGCCCCTTTTTTTTTAAATTAATTGGAGTCCCTGCTCTTGTTTTACGTTTTGAACGGTTCGGCCCCGCCCCGAATAGTTAGCCCCGCCCCCGCGTTACGCCCTTTCGTTATAAACGTCGTTATTTTTTTAAGCTACAAATTGTTTTTTTTTGTCCACACTTAGGTTTTTTTAGATAATTTTAGTGAAATTCCCGAAGCAAAAGCCTTCCCCGCCCACACGAACCGAGCATTATATTATAAAACAAATAGTGTCGGAGCCAATTTTCTACACTAGCTCGCCGGCACTCTAAAAACACATCTCCATTATACAAGTTGATATAACTAAAATCTCTTTTTTTAAAAAAATACACGCGTACGCGTACGTGTACGTGTAAATATATATAAATATAAATATAAAAAAAATGTTCAGTGTTAAAAAAAAATCCCCAAATCTCGTTTTTTTTAGTTGGTAGATAATTTATAGTTACTATATACCATGTATGCTCTTTCTCTCTCGTCAAAAGAAATAAAACAGAAAATGAATAAAAATTATCGATCGAGATCGATCGATAACTTAGTGTATCGATACAAGAGTGGTGGTCCCAGTTTTCCTTAAATTTTTGATATTATTTAAATTTAAAGTTAGATATGATTTTTCAAAATATGAAACGGTAAACCTCAAATAAAATCAAACATGGTTGGCTAAAATATATTTTAAATTGTTGGGCCATATAGTTAAAAAGTAGTTGAAATATAGTCTAAGACTCGTTGGGTCGTATGATTTCTTAGAATAATAGTTTTCTATCAATTAAATTTCGAAAATTATTCCCATTTACGTTTATTGCCGTATTTAAATTAAGGATAATTTTAGTTATTACGTGGAATTCATTTAAAAAAATTAAAATTTGATATTCTCAAGCATTGTTTAACATTATTAAGTTAAAAAAACAATCATAATTTCAGTCCACAAAATAAATTATTTCCAAAGACCACCACTCTTCGAGGAGTCTTCGAAATCTTGGAAGAAGACCCCAAAAAAACATGTAGGCTCTTTTTTAGACACGAAACCCCACCCCATTTTATATATATATATATAGAATCAGTTTACGTAGTCAAGGGTTATAGAAGAAAAAAAACATATGCCCACTAAAAAAAAAACACACAATATTTCTTAATATAAGCCCCTTTAATGCCAGTGACATTTATTAGTTGGTTCTTTTTGGAGGATTTTTCTAAATCGCGAGATAACTACGTGAATGTAAATGAGTTCAAATTTCGCCCCAAAACACAAATGGATTCGCGAAGAAATAAACGATAAAATGCCGGTACCAGTTTACGAGACACAATCGAGTCAACGAAATATGTAGTTCCAATTTTGTTCTATCGTCGTTTCTAAAAGAAATTTCTACGCTGCGAAATACTCAACCAGCAAAAAAGACGGAAGATCGAGGTTCAAAATCCCCGATTTTCGTCCCGTTAAATCAAACCACAAAGCAGTAGATCGTAGACTGACGAGAATGCCTAACTCCCAACGCGGTTTGGTCTACTCGTCCACACACTTCACACGCGGATCCGACTGGAACCGCGATGATTTAGGACCAAATGACTGTGAAATAGGACTAGACAGAGCTGGATTAACGTAATTATCGTAATATTAATAATTAAATTTGGTTAATTTCAATAATTAAATATTTGCCTGGTTAAAATTTTGGTAATTAGCATTTATCTATACTTAGAAACGTGATTGATATAATTAATAGTCTTTAATTCTTATATTCGACCCTTTAAATTCATTAGTGGAAATTGTATTATATTATTTACAAACCAAATTGTAAAAATATATTTGAATATAGGTGAAATTAGCAATTTATTTGTTAATACCAGCTCTTACTTGTCCATCTTCATTGTATTATAAAACACAGCTGAAACCACGTCGTTAACACAGTGAACGACTTCAAAATAGCCGAAAACACATAATTAATCAAGTAAAAACAGGACAAATACTCTAAAAATCAGCGAAGGAAGAACTTTTACGACTCTTATCATACGTATATATCTATGTTCAGTATTCACGAATGAATGGACAGTAGAACAAACACATTAATTCATTATCGAACCGCATCGATACCGCAATCGATCGATAAAAGTAAGAGTAATCGTTAATAAGGAATTTAAGAATTTGATGGCAAAAAAAAAACATCCGGATATCTATATAAATAATAAATTTTTTAAAATCCCATATTTAAAATAAAAAAAAATATTATCGATTTCGATTAAAAACGGTATCGAGCGGTTCAAAATGTTTTCATTTAACCCATACATACCTAATAACTCCGTAATAAAACGCCCAACTAAAAAATATATAGAATCCAAAGAGAGATTTGAAACAAAAGAGTTTAATTCGTACATGAAATCGCGCTTTTGGGAGTGGCGAAGATGTGGATAAAATCAAAACCTTTTTACATAAAAAAAAGAAATTCGGTTGAAAAATTTTTAATTTCGAAGAGGATTCACTATAAATACTCTCATAAAAAAAGTGCCATCTTTTTCATCATTTAATTTTTCTTTTCTTTACATGGTTTTATATTTTAATTTTATTTTAAGTATGTAAAAACCTTATACACGTTTTTGTCATTATGAAATTTTATCTTCGTCGCTCCGATTGGCCCGATCGTTAGAATACGTTTGTCTGTCGATGTGATCGTTAACAACGTCGTTGTCCCCACTTTACTGTGAAAATAAATAAAAAAAGAGTTAAGATTCAGCGATTTTTCGTATATAAAAAAAATTCGGCTTTTTCTAAAAAAAAGGTAAAAAAAAATGAGATGATATAATGGAAAGAGAAAATTAAACGGAAGTGAATAAAAGTTAGTGAAAAAGCCGTTGATAGGTACCAAGTTCCTACTTTGGGCTCTGTAGTGTTATTTTAGTATTCGTAAAACCAAAATAAAAAAATCACACTTTTGAATAGTACTCGTCCGCAATTTTCTATATTATATAAAGGTTTCGCAGAGAAAATTCAGTGATATGAATTTTAAAATTAAAATGCGTAAAACATAATTCCAGAAAAAAAACGTAGTGAAGAAGTCCCCTTAATTACCCCTAAAACGTTTATAAAATTTACTAAAAACTCGCGATTAAAAAATTTAAAAATAAAAATATTGTAAAAAAAATAACGTAAACGCTTCTCGTTAAATATATACCGATAGTATTGTTTTCAAAAACAAATTCGTTAGGCTTAGCTAATTATTAATAATTAACATTTGTTTGATATTACTTAATTGAAAAATAAAAACAGGTGGAAGAAATATTGGGGAAAATCGCGTTTATAATAAAATTAACGCGATTTCTCCGCTTCAACTCCCCTTATCGGAAGGATTCGTTAAGATTTGGGAGATCGATAATCGAGCGAAAACGATCACCGCGTTCGATACGAGTCTTTCACGCGCCAAAAGTTCTTACGCCTAGACGTTCGTTTGTAAAGGGATTAAATAAATAAAAAAGGCAAGAATCAAAAGAGTTATCTGTTTTTATCGTAACCCCCCATTTTAATACTCCCAGAGTGTGTAAATGATAGAAGTTTAACGATCGATCGCGATCGTGGACTAACGACATTAAAATAATACATTTCTTGAAAATTATCGGAATTTTTATATTCAATCTATGTAATTAACGATTAACCACATTCGGCCGTAAATTTCTTTAAAATTTAATTCGACCCTAAGTTTATACAAACTTAATATTATTTCCAATTAAAATTAAAATATAATAAAATGTTAGTCAACGATACGATAGATCATTAATTCGTTTTGCTCAAGATACGATATTTGAAAAATACGGAAAAAGAAAGTTTAAAATTAAAAATTGTAATCGCTCGATGAATCGAAGGTTCACATCGGATTGAGCGGGAAAAAATTAAGGTCAAAACCATTTGGAAAAAAAATATAACGTAAAAAATTGCAAAGAAAGTGAGCTAAGAATATATTTTTGTAACGAGAATGTCATCGATTGTAATTGGTTAATACCCTTCCCTGTTTTCGATAGCGAGTAGAACTCGATTGCGAAATTTCATTCCCCCCTTTCACCCCTTTCACGTTTCGAAAAAAAAAGTCTTGTTCAAACGTGTCCCCTATTTTAAAAATTTCGAAATTATTAAGTTTTAAACTAAAATCGCTCGAAAAGTGCCTAAAAAAGAGTAAAAAAAATAAAAGGGATAAGGGGGAGTCACCCCCCAGAAAACATTCGATTTGTTTTTAAATTCGTGCGTGGGGGACTTGTCTAATCTACGAAATAAAAAAAAGCATTTTAGTCCATGTAAGAAACTATAATTTCGAGAAATCTTTCTGTCGTTCTTTCGTCATTTGAAATACTCCTTGTCCATGCGTCTATGATACTATGAATGAGCCCCGCGATATATTACTTTGTTTTTTACTCAAAAAACGGATCCCCCAAAAGCCCAGGGGGAGACGTGAATGATGTAAAAAAAAATACAAATTTTCGGATGATTTTTAAGACAATAAGTCAAACACTGTGATGTTAAAATTCCTAATCACTCTTACGATGTAAAAAAAAGTATAAACAAAAAAAAACAATGGCTAGCAAAAATTAACATTTGAAAACTTAACTAAAGAAACACTATCTCCATCTAGGTTAGTCAAGTTTGCTAACCTAAAAACTTAATACTCTATCCATCGTTAGAGCTGGCGACTGAAATATAGTTTACGTATTACAGGAATTATCCACGAAATAAAATTAATAATTGGAGAGAACGCGGTAGACCCCCTCCGCTGGAAAATCGTTTAAGTCGATCGTGTAGAGTACCTGTAAACGTAACGCTTATTTTTGTTTCAAAGCGAGTCGTTAACTAAAGGTCGTTACTGCCATTCTAACGACACCCCTAACGACAATTGACCGAATTTAGATCGAAGGCGTTGTTATTAAAAAAAAATACACGCCCATAAACGATCGACTAATACGTAACTATATGATCTCTATCGACCGCGTCAAGTCGATAAATTTTTATTGAACGATAAACGCGTTAAATGTTTACGAGAACCGGAAGAGGAACTGTAACGCCGCTGTCGTTAAATACTAAACAATTCGGGCTCGGGAGCGTCGATAATAAAAACGCTATTACCCGAACTCTTCCTTCCAATTTAGTATTACGATTAATATTGTTTTTTGTTATTGTCGCTTTAGTATTTTACGTTTACTCCTAGAGTAGCCTCACTATGCAATATCGCGTGCTTAAGTAACGCATCACCCAAAAATGCTTTGTTTGTTTTTTATTATAGATTTCTGTTTTGTTTCGCGCTCGGCTTTTTTTTGCATTTTGTGTCGCAAAATATTCGCTGTTACGATCAAAAATAAATTAAAGAATAATACGTAATTTATTCTTTGTCATAGATAGTTATAAGGAAGGCTTATTAAATCGTTATTATTGTCGCTTTTTCGCTCAATGTTGTGTTTTTGTTTTGATCGCTTTTATAGTATTTTAGAATATTTAGGCACGCTGTGCTTGGCAAAAATTAAAGAAAATTATATATTATAGTGAGCTAAATAAAATTATAAACGAATTAAAAAAATAAGGAGATAATTCCTGGCATCGTTGTATTATTAAAATTAATGAGAAAATCGCGGTTAAATAATAAGTGAGTTTCAATATTAAATTGAATTTCGACGTCATGGTGACGTCGCTGAATACCGAAAAATAATTCTTTTAAAAGCCGATAGATGACGTCTCGAATATATTGAAACTCGCTTATTGTAATGAAAAATTTTATATATAAGAAAACAAAATTGCGCTTGTTCACGTTTACGCATTATAGCTTTTGTTTATTTGTGTTTTTTAAAAAAAAAAGTAGTTTAGCTTTCAAAGTATTTGAAAAAATGGCTTATAATCGTTTTGCTTTACTTAACCGTCTTTCTCTAATGAAAATTGAGAACAAAATATAACCTATATGAAAAAAATAAAAATGTCGAAAATCTCATCTCTGTTTAAGAAATAGAAAAATTAAGAGCTTACGTTGTGAATATCAGTCATTATCACGGTTAAAATATTAACGATGATAATGTTGAAATTGAGTATTGGATGGTTTCTCTAGAAACCTTAAAAAAAAAAAATGACCGTCGTTACGAATTAACGATCAGGTCGGGGGAAAAAATCACGAGACTTTTTATCGATTAAAAATATACTTGAAAGTCGTTACGGACAAAAAAAGTATATCGGAAAGTTACTATACTATCGCTGCTCACCATTTTAAGAAAGAAAAATTGTATAATTTAGTAAATAAGTTTTTTCAAAAGTTTAGATATTTTTTAATATTAAAATTTTCTAAACTTTTAAATTAGAGTTTATTGAAAAAAAAAATGGGAAAAAATTTACGCCGTGCCAAAAAAAATTTAAAGCAATGTATTAAAAAAAATTATCCTGTTATTGTTTAAAGTTGTTTTACATTTTGATATTCCCTTAAAAAAAGTAATTAAAACCATTTTTTGCGTTCGTTGACGGCATAGTTCGCGAATCGTGCGTTAATTAAAGTTAAAAATACAGCGAATCGAACCAACCAAGACGGCCGCGTAACTACACTGTAGTTACTACAGTAACGCGCCACAAGGATCTGAGTTATACATACACGAAACAAAAACAAAAAAAAACTAATGAAGAAAATAATTAAATATTAATTATTAAGACTGGCTCGTAGCACTGGTAAACTCGGTTCAATAACAAGAAACAAAAAAAATGAACTCTTTCAAGATTTTTTTCTTACAGTACATTTTTAGCAATCTCTCGATAAATATCATTGAATGGATGTCATAGTTTTATTAGTGCTTTGTATACCTGTGGTAATCATTCAATAAAGTTGTCATAAAGCCAATGTTTGTCCTATCTCTGTCAAATCTGCCGAAAATTCCTTCGTTTCGCAAATAGTTGAAAGGTTTTAAAATCGTGGTAAAAGTGGTAATTTATAAAATTTTCAGTTAAAACACATAAGCAAGCCTGAGGTCGTATTTTGAAGAAGGATACTTTCTTTCGACATTAAAGACGTGAAAATGCGAAATATGTGTCGTGTCTGATAAAGTTGAAGTCTAGTTCGTATTGTCAGTATCATACTTACCACAATTCTGTGGGTCATATTTTACGAGATTGTAAAAAAAAGTTATGTTTCAGTTACGAAAGACTCTTTGTGGGTCACGAACGCTTAAGGCGACATTTTTATTCCAGACACGGGTCTCGTAGATCAAAATCTTCCCAAGTTTACTCTTCGCTGTCCTCGGACCTGGTTTTCAGGGGTTATTTGCTTCTTAATACTCGATTCTATTTGGAAAAGGCTCCATTTCCATTAGAGCGACTTTATCATGAAGTTGTATTTTCAGGCGGCGAGCTGTACGAAGCGAGTTAGACGCTTCCTCCACACTGGAGTGTCCGCTTTTAAACGTTACAGTTTGTCCGTTGAAATTCCCGCCATTCTAAACGGAAGTAAACCAGAAGGCGTGGTGCTACTCTTCGGGTGGACCGGAAGTACGGAGAAGCAACTGAAGAAGTACTCGGATATTTATTTAAAAAGGGGAGAAGCCGTGGTCAAATACTGTCCGTCTGCCGCGTTGATTTACAAACTGGACGTCAGACGGGACTACGACGAAGCGACCCGGGACTTGTCGCGACTTCTCCAAGAGAATCGGTTGGACAAACGACGCGTGCTATGTCATTGCTTCAGCAACGGAGGGTTGTTCATGTTTCACGCGTTCGCGCGTGAGTTGCTTAGGAGTGGCAATGTCTCCAACTTTCGCGGAACCGTCTACGACAGTACTCCGTCTCTTACCGGTTACTACTTGGTCAAGGGTTCCATTAGTTGCGTGGCGCCCGGAAACGCTTTGGTCAAGAACGTCTTCGGAATCGCTGGACTGAGTTGGGCGTCTTTCGTTCTTGGCTACAATTACTTGGTCGATTTCGCGCGCGGTCGGGATTTATCGCTGACTGAGAACTACCGCATTTTCGTCTACCAATCCGTGGTCGAGTTACCCAACCTGGGTCCGGAGTTGTTTCTCTTTTCCAAGGCGGACAAAGTGACGCGTTACCAGCACGTTATGGACTTCATGGAGAAACGGAAAGCGTTGGGAGTGGACGTCCGCTACAGAATGTGGAATGACTCTGTTCACGTCAAGCATTTTTTAAGCCATCCCGACGAGTACGAGACCCTTATTGACGATCTGTTGCGCTTGAAACCCAGTCGACTCGATGACCAGCGTCTTTTTCCAACACTTAGCTCGAAGAACGAGCGAATCGCGTTTCGCTAATGCCTCATTTCAAAGCAAGCGTCGCCTCTATCATTGCCACCTGTATTATGATAAGGCCCTTGTTGTTAGAGATGGCAATGTATCTAACTGATTCTTCGAAAAAACGACTTTACTGGAGAGCGTGGTGCCATCTATTAATGGCCAAGGAAGCTAAAATTCAAAATAGCGAAACATTCTTGAGTATTATAACTAGACAACTTGTTAGTGTACTTTAATGTAAATTATATATCCCATTTAAAATATATTGTAAAATTAATATAATTTAAGTTATTGGGAAATTTACCAACGAGCAAATGAACGCGAAGGGTACTCTTATGACCCGAATTTTGGATCAAAAAGTAACTTAAGCATCCTGTTTGGATTTGGACGCTAGCGACATCTGTTGAAAAAAGAGCTACTTCACGTGGAGCCGACGCTTGCTTTAAATACACCTTGAAACTGTACATATTTATAATTGTAAGTAAATTGACAGACTGTTACTAATTCCATTCAGATTATTTTATTGAAAAAAGAATAATTATATCACACAATCATACCCGAATGTAAATCTTTAATATAAAATAAAACGTTACGTATTTGACAATATGATTGAATCTGTTCCATTGCGCCGAATCCCATTCGACTGAACCCAATCCCATTCGACCGAAAAAGCCGCCCTTTGGCGGATTTAGGATTCGGTCTAATGGGAGTGTCCCATTCGACCGAAAAACCCACACTTCTCTGTCAGAACAGCATGCAGTGTTACCTAACCTAACCTAAAGGAGTAGAAAGAAAAACTATTTTTTTTTTGCGGTCGCTCAATTGTGAATATTGCGTCGGTCGATTAGAAAAATACAAAACCCGCCTTTGGGCTAATTTCATCAAAAACATTGGCGGAATTCGGTCGAATGGGAAGATACCATATGATTTAGGGTGATTATCGCAATATTTGGGTTTAATAGAAAATGTCGGAGCTGCAGTCGTCATGCCTGCAGGGCATTTCGTGGGCCAACGCCGGGCCGGTTGGTTCCTGTCCGAAATCCACCAAGAAACGTTGGTTGAGGGTCAGTCCGCCCTTATTGGTGTCCACGTCGACTTGCAGCATCATGGAACCTCCTCTGAAGACAAGGACATCGAAACCGTTCCATTTAATAAAGGATTAGTCTCAAATTTGACAGATGTAATAATTAAACAAAAAATATTTTGCTTCGCATTGCTTATAATGTGCATTTATGTAAGGTTAAAATGGTAAATGGACATAAAATTAAAGTAAATTAATTTATAATATTTCAGAAATAGTTATAATTGTCTTCTTCAAAGACAATGATAACTGATTTTGCAAAAACATGCACGAATTTAGTATTATCAAAAGTGACATAATTACCAAAAGTGTGACAATCCCTGTACTTTCGTATGCTAAAGGTTTAATGAATGCTCGACTCGAGATCGACCACATAAAAGACTATTTATTGTCGCCTTTCTGGATCTTTTTAGTCTATGGTATTATATCGTAGCTAGATGGCGATAGCATCTCCACAGAACGACGAGAAATAAAAAAATACACTAACTTTGACCAGGCTACTTAATTCCTCCGTTCCTCACTACGAGGCGTTATTTGTTGGTTTTAACTTCCTTCCCTCCCCATGGCATACTTTCCCTTCTCCCCTCCCAACTTGTATTTCGCTCGTAACATTCATTACGAAATAGGTCCGATTGTCACACTTTTGGTAATTATGTCACTTTTGGTATTATTTCAGTAGCGGCGCTAAGGGTGGGCTGAAGTGGGCTATAGCCCCAATGCATTTCTGAGAGGGGCCACATATTTATATTAAAATGGCCACATGTTTATAATTAAGAAGCCACATATTTGAATTTATGAATTTTCTTTATCTCTAGAAATTTGTTTTATTGCGAAAAAATCTTTGAAAATATTCGTTTACTCAAGAAGATAGTAGACCATTAACAGACAGATTCGGGAGGAAGGGAGCAGAAATTGAGAGAAAATTGAATGGCCTATAGAAAGAAAAGAAAGGGGCTTATGGGAATATAGGGAAATACCCCTCCAGGTCGAAACAAGGTCAGTAGGGGTCCAGTAAATGCGACGAGAGCTGCCACAATAATACGACCTTGCTCATCTCGCTTCCTGGAAAATATTGGGTTTTTTTTATTTCACCACTTTTGCGAGATATGGCCAATCCAAGGTTTCCGCTAAGGGCCACAAAATAATAAGCCCACCTTTGAAAAAACCTTAGCGCCGCTACTGTATTATTTGGGATGGTTTTGGATTTTTTTAAATAGTTTTGAGCAATTTTGACGACATCTTGGAATAGTTAATGTCCTGCACGTGTTTGTACCCCAATAACTATTTTTAGTTATTTCGCGTTATAAAAATCGTCGTTTTTAGGAAAAATGCTTGGCCAGGCTGCCTAAAGGATCTTAATCAGTTTAGTATTACTTCTAAACTTGTTCCTAGCTGTTTGGATCTAATATCAGAACTAGGCATTTATAATAAGGTTCAATTCTATTGGGTGGCTGGTCATAGGGGTATTATGGTAATGAGAAGGCAGACACTGTGGCCAAGGAAGGTGCGGAGGCTAGTTTCTATGACGCCTGGTTCTCAGCCATTTGCGTGGCTACTTGGTTAAGAGGCAAGTCAAGCTTTGGCTTGAGAAGGTGAGGTAGATGTTCAGAGGCAGGCCAAGGAGTTCATCCCTACTCCTTTAAGACTCTCTAAGGTTGGTAAATGGCCTACTTCTATGACATTGCCAGCTTAACAGGCATCTACATCAGTTTGGCATAAGTATGTTTAGGGCTTGCGTTGCGGTTGAAAGATTTTAGCGAGACCTTGCCAACATCTAGGCGAAGTACATCTGGCGCTTCGTTTCCGTGACAGGGCTTTTCACCTCTAATGGCTGGGGTAGCGCAATGGACCTCAGGTCGAAGTGCTAGGTTGGGCTAGGTCCTACCACCCATCCCCTCAATATTAATAGTAATA
Source organism: Leiobunum rupestre (assembly GCF_980474605.1). Lineage (NCBI taxonomy): Eukaryota > Metazoa > Arthropoda > Arachnida > Opiliones > Sclerosomatidae > Leiobunum > Leiobunum rupestre. The sequence continues at coordinate 35,405,924 of NC_143393.1, read as the reverse complement.
CGGCATTGTATTAATTGGATAAATTGACTAGGTACCTAGTTGTTTCAAGGTAAAACTGTTTGCCCCACGAGGAATACAAGGATATGGTGACATACAACCTTTTGCCATCGAGACTTAGCTGCATCATCTGTGGTCCACCTTCAGTTCTGATTGCGTCTTTGCCTATAAAGTAATATTTTAGACAATTTATATCAAGTTATTTTAAACATTTTGAATACGTACATCTTCCAGTACCGTGAGTACAACGGCTCCACCTTTACAACACGACCCTCCCAAGAAAATCTGAAATAAATGGCGTTATTAATTGGTTTCTCACGCTTTTCAGATCAGCGGATACATACTTGTCCCACCAGTTTTGGATTGTCCGAGTCGGTGATGTCGTACTGCCTGATGTCTCCTTGCAGCCAGTTTGAGAAGTAAAGGAACTTGTCGTCCATCGAGATTAGAATGCCCGTTATGAGTCCTGTAAACCAAAACAAATGTGGTCTTTGAGGTATTTCCGAAATAGTCCGTAATTACCGGGCATTTCAGGCAACATCCAGTACTGGCACGGCTTGCTCTTGACGCTGATGACTTTCTTAGCCTCCCACTTCTTGGTCTTAAGGGTGGAGATGGATTGTCATTGTGATTAATTAATGATTATTCTGAATTAACCTTACTTCGTGATTCAGGAAGTATTTGAATACGTTGGAAGACAAGGCGCATCCAACGTATCCGTAGTCCTTGTCGGGGTTGTGCAGGAAACGCACTTCGAGGGGCATCATGCCCTCTGCTCCCAACTCAATGGTCTGCTTGAGCATTCTTTTCTCAAAATCCCAAATGTAGAGGATGGTGCCGTACAGTGCTAGTAAAAGAACCGCGTTTTAGAATAGTGTTCCTATAACCATAGCTGAAGTATTGGTACTTACAGATCTCGTCCGGATTGAATCCTTTTCGCCAAGCATTGGGTGGTCCCCAGGTAGAACTGACCATGCCGTTAAAACGAAGATGGGACCAGAAGTCATAATTCCATTCAGCGTCGTCACTCCTTTCCCAATGACCTAAAGTGTCGCCGTCCAGCAAGCTGAAGCACCCTTTTCCATTAGCATCTCGCAACAAGAGGAGCCGGGTTCGATCCCAACTTGTGGCACTGGGTGAAAACTCGGAACAACTCCTTCTGCGTAGAGTTTGCAAGTTCTCTCCCCACTAGTTAAAGGGCTTGCCACCACCCTCTTACGCATTGTAACCCGGCCACCTGAATTAATGGCCTTAAAAGTCGCATGACGACTTAGGCCTAGGGTGGTGCCTTGGGTTTTAGCCTAGCTGATTATTATTATTATTATCTTCGCCCACATTTCGGGGAGTTAATATAATTGACTGCGGATATTTTCATCTGGTTCCTTTTTCGGGGTCTATGGAACTCGGGAATTCATGTCTAAGTGCTGTTTTCCGTGCTGTTTTGTTTAGGTTAGGTCAGTTTAAGGTTAACTGTCGGCTTGGTTTAAGTTAAGGTTAGGTTCATTTAGGTTTTTGTTTGAAAAATTACTTTGGATTGCTAGAGTTGTTTGATTAATAAAAGTAGGTTTAGTTCAAACGTGTTAGTACATAAATAAATGTTGCCCCCTCAAATGAAATTTTTATCTGCCCCCTCAATTAAATCCATTCCCCTTCAAAGAATATTATCTGCCCCTTCATCTTTATTAGTTTTTTAAACTTCTATTCGTATAAATTTTCCTTTTGGACCACTTGTCTTTGTCTAAGGTTTAGATCGTTATTTATAGCTAACTATTTCTTAATAAAATACAAGTTGTAGAATGGTCTGCTTCAGAAAGCAAGGGTTTTAATGTTGAACACCAAAAACATTTTACGGCGCCACTTATGTTAATTTTCGAAATTAGGTAACGGAAAAAATGTGCCCCCTCACAAAAAGCTACTGCCCCCTTAACGAAATTTTTCTGGCTACGGGCCTAGGAGGGACCATGTTTAAAAAACCAAGACACCTTGCCGATTAGGATATAGTCGCTCGCCCCTAGAATGGGGTTATTAGGCGTCCAAGCAAAAGTCAAAGGGATTAATTTAATTAGTAATTTAATTTTTTCGACTAGGATGGTAGGACATATGGTTCTAGTAACAGCAGGGTTGCTTACTTGACTGTAAGTGGGAGACAGTGGATCAAAGTCGACGGTGGACAGGTAGTCGCCGACACCCGCGCATTCCGGATATGGGCGAATGCAAGTGACGTACAAGAGCGTTTCTCTGGGGGATTTGATGTCTTCCAACGGGCTGGAGTAGTCGCACTTCCTCGATTCTAGTTCCGGTCCTATTGCTAGCGACGGTCACGTTGAGGCACCTCTAAAAATTGACGAATAATAAAATAGAGTAGAGAGCAATAAATTTAAATTCGAAAACGCAATGAAAATATTTACTTTCATTAAATGCGAATATGAACATTCACAAAATTGAAATATTAACTTTCATTATATTAGAATATGAAACCTCACTAAATTAGAATATGAAACCTCACTAAATTAGAATATGAAACCTCACTAAATTAGAATATGAAACCTCACTAAATTAGAATATGAAACCTCACTAAATTAGAATATGAAACCTCACTAAATTAGAATATGAAACCTCACTAAATTAGAATATGAAACCTCACTAAATTAGAATATGAAACCTCACTAAATTAGAATATGAAACCTCACTAAATTAGAATATGAAACCTCACTAAATTAGAATATGAAACCTCACTAAATTAGAATATGAAACCTCACTAAATTAGAATATGAAACCTCACTAAATTAGAATATGAAACCTCACTAAATTAGAATATGAAACCTCACTAAATTAGAATATGAAACCTCACTAAATTAGAATATGAAACCTCACTAAATTAGAATATGAAACCTCACTAAATTAGAATATGAAACCTCACTAAATTAGAATATGAAACCTCACTATATTAGAATATGAAACCTCACTAAATTAGAATATGAAACCTCACTAAATTAGAATATGAAACCTCACTAAATTAGAATATGAAACCTCACTAAATTAGAATATGAAACCTCACTAAATTAGAATATGAAACCTCACTAAATTAGAATATGAAACCTCACTAAATTAGAATATGAAACCTCACTAAATTAGAATATGAAACCTCACTAAATTAGAATATGAAACCTCACTAAATTAGAATATGAAACCTCACTAAATTAGAATATGAAACCTCACTAAATTAGAATATGAAACCTCACTAAATTAGAATATGAAACCTCACTAAATTAGAATATGAAACCTCACTAAATTAGAATATGAAACCTCACTAAATTAGAATATGAAACCTCACTAAATTAGAATATGAAACCTCACTAAATTAGAATATGAAACCTCACTAAATTAGAATATGAAACCTCACTAAATTAGAATATGAAACCTCACTAAATTAGAATATGAAACCTCACTAAATTAGAATATGAAACCTCACTAAATTAGAATATGAAACCTCACTAAATTAGAATATGAAACCTCACTAAATTAGAATATGAAACCTCACTAAATTAGAATATGAAACCTCACTAAATTAGAATATGAAACCTCACTAAATTAGAATATGAAACCTCACTAAATTAGAATATGAAACCTCACTAAATTAGAATATGAAACCTCACTAAATTAGAATATGAAACCTCACTAAATTAGAATATGAAACCTCACTAAATTAGAATATGAAACCTCACTAAATTAGAATATGAAACCTCACTAAATTAGAATATAGAAACTCACTAAATTAGTATATAGAATCTCTGTAAATTGGAATACTGAATCTCTAAATTGGAATACTGAATCTCTAAATTGGAATACTGAATCTCTGTAAATTAGAATATAGAAACTCTGTAAATTAGAATATAGAAACTCTGTAAATTAGAATATAGAAACTCTGTAAATTAGAATATAGAAACTCTGTAATTTAGAATATAGAAACTCTGTAAATTAGAATATAGAAACTCTGTAAATTTGAATATAGAAACTCTGTAAATTAGAATATAGAAACTCTGTAAATTAGAATATAGAAACTCTGTAAATTAGAATATAGAAACTCTGTAAATTAGAATATAGAAACTCTGTAAATTAAAATATCAAATCTTTCACTTAATTAGAATATAGAAACTCAGTAAATTAGAATATAGAATCTCTGTAAATTAGAATATAGAATCCCTGTAAATTAGAATATAGAATCTCTGTAAATTAGAATATAGAATCTCTGTAAATTAGAATATAGAATCTCTGTAAATTAGAATATAGAATATCTGTAAATTAGAATATAGAAACTCAGTAAAGTAGAATATAGAAACTCTGTAAATTAGAATATAGAATCTCTGTGAATTAGAATATAGAATCTCTGTAAATTAGAATATAGAATCTCTGTAAATTAGAATATAGAATCTCTGTGAATTAGAATATAGAATCTCTGTAAATTAGAATATAGAAACTCCGTATAATTAGAATATAGAAACTCAGTAAATTAGAATATAGAAACTCAGTAAATTAGAATATAAAATCTTTAACTAAATTAGAATATAAAATCTTTAACTGAATTCGAATATAAATCTTTAACTAAATTAGAATATAAAATCTTTAACTAAATTCGAATATAAATCTTTAACTAAATTAGAATATAAAATCTTTAACTAAATTAGAATATAAAATCTTTAACTAAATTAGAATATAAAATCTTTAACTAAATTAGAATATAAAATCTTTAACTAAATTAGAATATAAAATCTTTAACTAAATTAGAATATAAAATCTTTAACTAAATTAGAATATAAAATCTTTAACTAAATTAGAATATAAAATCTTTAACTAAATTAGAATATAAAATCTTTAACTAAATTAGAATATAAAATCTTTAACTAAATTAGAATATAAAATCTTTAACTAAATTAGAATATAAAATCTTTAACTAAATTAGAATATAAAATCTTTAACTAAATTAGAATATAAAATCTTTAACTAAATTAGAATATAAAATCTTTAACTAAATTAGAATATAAAATCTTTAACTAAATTAGAATATAAAATCTTTAACTAAATTAGAATATAAAATCTTTAACTAAATTAGAATATAAAATCTTTAACTAAATTAGAATATAAAATCTTTAACTAAATTAGAATATAAAATCTTTAACTAAATTAGAATATAAAATCTTTAACTAAATTAGAATATAAAATCTTTAACTAAATTAGAATATAAAATCTTTAACTAAATTAGAATATAAAATCTTTAACTAAATTAGAATATAAAATCTTTAACTAAATTAGAATATAAAATCTTTAACTAAATTATAATATAGAAACTCAGTTATATTATACTATAAAATCTTTCACTAAATTAAAATATAGATTCTAAGTAAATTAAATTTTCACTACCGTACCAGAGCCAATGTCGGAGGTTAACGAAGTTATACTTTCTAGTGCGAATTATTTTCGTTATAGTGAACCGTCTAATTACTTTAGCAAAAGATTAGGATAGATAATAATGTTTGAAATTATAATTTTGATATCGGGAAAGGGAATTACTCTTTCTGAAATATTTTTAACTGACATAATTTTAAATTAATCGCGAAAACCGATGATTCTACATGTACCAAGTTGTAGGACTATTTTGTTAGCTTTATATTTACATAAAACTATATTCTAAGCAAATTATAAATTAAGAATGATTTAATTTTATTGATTACCATAATCAATATATATCATAAGTATAAATCTTCCATAACAATTAATCATGAAATTTAGCCAAAATTAAAACTATACTGATTTTCGGAGTTATTGCGCAATTAAGATTTAGTTCAGCGCACAGCCCCATAGCGTCTAAACAAGGCAAAATATACTTCCAAAAACGATAATAAACAATTCAATTTGGTTGCCAGTCTAAGTTGGAGCTGGTGAGAGAATCAGTGTCGAGAAAAGGTTAATCGATTCTTAACTTAATTTTTAACGCCCTCTATTGCGGATAAATAGAAGTTCCTAGAAAATAAATAATCAATATTGGGTTCGATTAATTATGAAACTAATTTAACAATATTTATTTAATTTTTTAACACTTTAATTTATTTTAATATAAATATTTTAAGTAAATATTTATTTTAAATTATGGCCCAATGTAAATAATCCAGATGGCGCTCTCACGCAGTAATGATTCAAAGCATCCGCAACGCAACCTCCTAAAGTCGAAAAGCCCTGGTACCTCTACTTTTAAAGGTAAATGTATTCAAGCTGTTGTGATAAATTCGGTGTTACCGTTTTCGATAGCAAAATATGCCGACACAAATATTATTTGAATTACTCAATACCAAAAGTAAATTTTAAAATTTAGTTAATTTTTTTTAAATATTACCACAAAATGGTGGCCTTTGCCAAAACTAGGGATTGGAGCATAGATAAAATAACTTCGTATATAGATAGGAAACTTCATGTTGTAGAAGTGACGCCAGAATTTGGGCCGACATCTGGTGGCAGCACCCGAATAATATTATTTGGTGAAGTTCGCACTACACGAAGTCCGTACTAGAACCTTGGTGTAACGCAATCCCAATTGCAAAGGCTTAAGCGAGCTATATGTATTAAAAAACTTTTTCTTGAACTGAGAGCAAATTTAAAAAAATTGCACTAAAGAAATAGCATTCATTAAAGATTTCAAGTTTGTTTAAAATGCTATTTCTGGTATATTTGAAGACATTTGCCTTGCAAAATACGTTTATTCCCAAAACTCCGACCTCAAATTTCTCAATACGTTCTACGCTCTTGAGAACACAGCCAACTGGCGCAGTCACTAGATGTCAGTTGGCCCCATTGAAACATTTTCGGTTGCCATAGCAAATCGAATGGGTAGTGCAACGTCTCCTTTTGGGAAATTCTATATTTCATATAGGTCTACATTACGCCCGACTTTGAACAAAATCGGCAATAAACACCTCTGGTACTCTCCTTGTGAGTAGAAACCATTGAGTTGGGAAATATTAATCTAGAGATCCAATCAAATCTGCTCCCCGCGAAACAAGTTTTTGAAAATTACGAATGTGCCGTTATCATGTGACCCGTGGCGCCATCCATTATTTTTGAAAAAGAAATATTTTTGCCGGAAAACGCGTCTTATTTGAACGAAAGATTGAGAGATAGACGGCGCCACTGGTAGAATGATAAAGTTTTCTCGTCATTTGGGAGCAGACGGCAGTATTCTCATTTTTTAAAAACTTGTTTCGCGAAATACTGAAATCCGACGTTTTGATTGGACCTCTAGATTAACATTCCCAACTCAATGGTAGAAACAGTGCTGCCCCACGTTTCAGAAACGCATTATCTCGAAAAATGGAATTTTTGTAATTCTTATGAAAAATAACAATTCTACAGTATTAGGTAACTGAACACTAGTTTTTAGCGGTTTGTTTTAGCCTGCAATCTAAATATGACAACGACTACCGCCAAAATTAAGTAAACCTTAGAATAATTTGAATTAATGCGTTTTGTTCGTTTATATTTGGCTAAAACTCTTGGCAGAAACGCATTATGTGGTATAATAATACAGAGTACCGGCCATTATGACTGTTACCCTGGGAATGCAGCTGAAGAAATTAGAGCAGACGAAATTATACGAAATGAAGACTCTTATTGGTTAATAACGACATAATGCGTTTCTGCAAATTTCCGACGGTCGTTAATGCGTTTCTGCGGAGTATTTTCGAAACTTTTCAATTTTACTGCGTTTTTGCATTTTTATATCTCGGAAACAAGACCAGATAGAAAAAAACAGACTTCAAATTTAGAATCAGCGTCCTAAAGTTAGTATGACGAGCATTCAAACTCAAAAAGGCAAAATGGTCGATAATGCGTTTCTGAAACGTCGGGCTGTGTGTTTTCAAATCACCTTATGTAACTTATTTTTCATTAACTTAAATTAAATATTAATATTAAGGCTTCTATTTGGATAATTATTACTTATTTAAATAATAATTATCCGATTATAATAAATTAATTTCATTATTTTTAGAAATTATTTATTAAGTTAGGTTCGACGTACACCTTAATTAAGGTAAATTAAAAAGGAAAATACTGCAGTTATTTCTTTGGAACTTTAGCATTATTCAAATCACATCAGCCATCTCGTCTGTTGCTCTAGGTGAGACGAACAACTACTGGTTCAATTCGCGCATACCCCTTCAACGGTTAGGGCTAGAAGAGTCAATGATATCTCGTTCGAATGTACATGCATCGCCATTGATAGCCTTTCATAAAGTTTTGAAATCGAAGCCCAAGAAGTTGGGCATTTGCCCAATTTACCGTTTTCGGTAGTGTGGCTTTGTGTGGTTGATATTTTGTTAAAAATTAAGTCCGGTAACGTTAAAAAAATATATTCATCTGAACTACAACTTCGGTTATATCAGTAAATATTAAATTTAAGTATAGTTTTCGGGGTTATTTACGGGACCCCAATGTTCGTGGTTTTATATTTCCGCCTGAAAGTCGACATAACGTTCCTTAATTTAAGTCCGATTTTTCATGAAAGTTATATTTTTGAATAGCTGTGGTTTCCATATATCCTAGAATTGCAATTTCGTTGCTTAATTTTAATTCTTAGTAATGTTTTTGGACAGCGTATAAGTACCCCCCTCAACTTCCAACATTGGAAATACGCGTGGTTATAGAGACTTTACGCGAATTTCTCTCTGGCATTTTCCAAGGCCGTTCTAATATGACCCAAAGTAACAAATAAGTGTGACACTTATCGGAGTAATACGCGATGCTTACAACGTGTGACCTGAAGTAACAAATAAGTATGCCACTTATCGGAGGCCGTTCTAATATGACCAAAAGTAACAAATAAGTGTGACACTTATATTTCCGCCTGAAAGTCGGCATAACGTTCCTTTATTTAAGTCCGATTTTCATGAAAGTTATATTTTTGAATAGCTGTGGTTTACATATAACCAAGAGTTGCAAATACGTTCCTTAATTTTAATTCTAAGTAAGGTTTTTTGGGCAGCGTATACGGAGGCCCGCAATTTCCAACATTGTAAATCCGCGTGTTTATAGAGGTCTACGCGCCCGTTTCCCTCTGGCGTTTTTCAAGGCCGTTAAGAGTGCGCCGCGCTTTCAACGTATGACCAGAAGTAACAATTAAGTATGACACTGATCGACCTAGTCTTTGGCGTATGACCAAAAGTAATAAGTGTGATCAGAAGTAACAAATAAGTATGAAACTGATCGAACTAGTCTTTGCCTAAGGTGATGCCTTGGGTATTAGCCTAGCTGATTATTATTGTTATTATTAACCAGAAGAAATAAGTGTGACACTCAAGGGCTGACTAGTAGTAACAAATAGGTGTGATCAGAAGTAAAAAATAAGAGTGACACTGATCGAAGGAATCTTCGATGCTTTCAAAGTATGACTAGAAGTAACAAATAAGTGTAAATATGTATATATGTGTGACCGTGGATATATTTTGGTTGTGATACCGGCGTGGCAAGGTGCTGTGAATAGCTCAAACAAACTTAACACATTAGAAGGATTGTGTGTATTCTGACCGTCGTACGTCTTGTTGATCTCCTCGTCCAATACTACGAACCTCCAATCTTAACCCAAAGGTCACGTGACCTGAATCACCCTGGTTGGAGGGTGGTTAAATTGGGGCAGACAATAAGTTTCTTCGAGTACCGTATTGCGCGTAGCCGATTGGCTCTGATTAGAAAGACCAGGATACACCATCGTTGTGTAACCCCCAAGGTCAGAGGTCAATGACATCAACTTTAAGGGACGCCACTAGGTACGATGTCACTAAATGGGATGCCACTATTAGGTACGATGTCCCTAAATGGGACGAGACAAGGTACGATGCCAGTTAATGGGACGCCACTAGGTAAGACATCACTAAATGGGAGGCCACTAGGTACGATGTCAGCTAGGAGCAACAAACACAACACCCCACACAAGAAGAACGCAACCCGTCAAAAGTCGTGGATTTTCTTGTGTACGTTTATCATTGGCTAGACGCTTTAGGGCCGGCTGCCGTCGGAAGGGAAAAATTCGGAAATTGTCTTCCCCCCCCCCCCCCGCCCGTAAAACGTTCAGCGTAAAGGTTCGTGACGCTCGTCCAATGAAATTAGTACACAACCCTTCGTTAGCGTGTTTAAAGGCTAGCTGCGTTCTCCTTGTGTTTGTTGCTCCTAGATGTCAGTTAATGGGACGCCAATAGGTACGATGTCACTAAATGGGATGTCACTTGGTACGATGTCCCTAAATGGGACGAGACTAGATAAGATGTCAGTAAATGGAACGCCACTAGGTACGATTTCAGTAAATGGGACGCCAATAGGTACGATATCACTAAATGGGACGCCAATAGGTACGATATCACTAAATGGGAAGCCAATAGGTACGATATCACTAAATGGGAAGCCAATAGGTACGATGTCAGTAAATGGGAAGCCAATAGGTACGATGTCAGTAAATGGGACGCCACTGGGTACGATGTCACTAAATGGAACGCCACTAGGTACGATGTCAGTAAATGGGACGCCACTAGGTACGATGTCAGTAAATGGGACGCCAATAGGTTCGATGTCACTAAATGGGACGAGACTAGATAAGATGTCAGTAAATGGGACGCCAATAGGTACGATGTCACTAAATGGGATGCCACTTGGTACTATGTCCCTTAATGGGACGAGACTAGATAAGATGTCAGTAAATGGGACGCTGCTAGGTACGATGATACTAAAAGGGCTGAAAGAAAGCAGGATAAAAATCCGGCATGCCCGCCGCACAACAAGCAGTCAGTATGAGAATATCCATCTGGACTTCCGAATCCGTAACGGGGGTATGGCCGCCTTGGTCTCCACCAAGGATGAATGAGGGACACAAAAAATAGTGCTAAGCTCTACATTTTGAACTTTGTCTAGCGTAGCAGGCTAGGTAGATGTCGCCTATGCGTAGATTGAGCTCGAGGCTTCGAAATGATAGTTTACGATATGATTGTATAGAATCCGGTGGGTTTTTACGATGGCCGTATGCTTTTGATTTAAATGCTTTAACGAGGACGTCAATAGAGCGGTGATGTGAGAAAATCAGAGAGGCAATTGTGCAGGGTGTCTTGTAGTCGCGGAACATTCGTGAATGTCATCTATTCACACTTTAGTGGTTGAAAATTGAATTCCCAAATGACTCCATCCGGTTCAGGGTTATCTGCATAGTCGAAAATAACCGTGGCAAAACCGGACCACGACGAGATCTGAAGAACTGCGGGACCCCATCCAGCAAAACGTTGAAAAGGATGGGCTAACGGTACTGCCCTGATGAACCCTCCCTCAAAACGGGATAGGACTGCGAAAGGTTCTCGCGGTCAGGAAATGTCAGGAGAGTGGCACCTGTAAAATCACAGCGTTGTATTTTGAATAAGATTCCTTGATGATAGGACTCTCTTAAAAGCGTCCTTAAGGTCCAAGAAAACCAGATTGCTCTGGAGGACCACTAGGAACTGAACCAGATGACCACCGCGCAGTTTTTACCGAGGTAACAGAGAGATGGTGCGATATGTGTGTAAATCCGTGGTGGATTTACCCGACTTCAAAATTGAACGCAAAATGGCATGTTTCTACATCCAAAGAGCCCAACGAGTTTTTAATAATCAAATTAGGTACATTATGCACCTCCGAAGCAGTAGAGTGCAAGCCCGAAAGGCTCCATAGAGTTCCTCCTCCGAAAAAGGAGCATTGTAATAGGTATGAGGCCCCACCAGGAAGGGTTCGCGAACATCGCTGATCCAGGCCGAGTGCCGAAGTCGATGAGAATCGGTACCACTCTCCAGCTCCAAACCAGGGGCGTAGGAATCGGAGGGGGGGTAATTCCTCTCCCAAGGTATTTGCTGAGAGGGGCAACTACTGTTATTGCCCCCTCCAACTTTTTGGCCAGTTGAAATCTTCAAAAGTCTCAAATTATCATTTTAAAAGCATATAAAGCTTATAGAACCTCAACTGTGTTTACAAAAGTACACATGCATTCGGAAAAGCTACACTCCGTTAAAAATTCAAAACCATTCTCCAGACCCATTTTCGTTTCACTTTTCCCCCTCCAACTTCTAGACCGTTCCTACGCCCCTGCTCCAAACACTCGATGGCCACCTGTTTCTGGTCCGTGATCACTGCGTCGCCATGGTGAATCGTCAAGAGTTTTTGATAGGCTACACCAGTCTTAAGCCACCGCACCTAAGACCTAACTTGTCACTTTTGTCAAAGACTTGTGAGCGTGCAACCTTTCACCGTACGCGCACCAGGAGGTCCCTTTTCATATCCTGAACCATGCTCCTATGCATAGCCCTCTCCCTCTTGTAAGCAAATGTATATAACCGCTGGATTCTGTGGCAGGCCGCTGTACAAACTTGGTCCTTGACGAGCAAGCTGAATCTCACAACAGTTGCTGCTGACGACTAGTGTGACCTGACCCCTTGATAGTGGCAGCCTCCTAAAGGAGACGCTCCACCGAGATAACCACGAGAGGCTGGGCGCCCAGATATTGATCCAGGATAATCCGGAAACGTTTCCAGTCAATGCGCCGGATCAGTCGGACCAGGAGGCGGAGAAGGCTCAGCGTTTCTCAAAAGGAACAATGGTCACTATTATCTCTATTGAGAACAGCCCAAGAGATAAGGAGTGCCAATTCCTTGCTAGGAAGAGCGAGATCTAGCATACCCTCTGGACGACGAGTGCTGTAGCCTGTATTGAACAGTTCATCCCGGTCTTCCAGCCAATCGTAAATGCGCCGACCAGCCACTGCTGGTCAAAGGGGGTTGGTGAGTGTTAAAATCTCCGAGAATGACAACCGCCGTTTCCACTCTAGGGTCGTAAATGTTGAAAAGTACAACTTGAAGACATTTGATTCCTCGTGAAAAACAAAATGAAAAATAATAGTAACTGAACAGGAGATAATCTTACGTCCCGACTCAAATGCTCAACTTTTTCAAAGACTATGTTAGTGTAGGGAGCTGTTGGCTCGCGTGGCATGAAGGGCTTGCCACCACCCTCCTACGCATTGTAAACCTGCCACCTGTTTAAAGGCATTATAAGTCGCTAGATGACTTGGGCCCAAGGTGGTGCCTTGGGTATTAGCTTAGCTGATTATTATTATTATTGTAGTCGCTAAAGTTATCTTTAGATCCCTAATTTTAGTTGATGATGAAATTCTGTTGTTCGTGATTTTTAACTTAGCAGGTTGTTGTATTAGCTAGCATATTTCCCCGCAAAAGGAGTATATTATATGAGGTACATTTTAACGAACGAGGCGATTTGATTCTTAGCTTGGGATTCATGAAAAATGGCTCTCTGATCTGGAAATAATAAGGGGTCTTCAAAGAGGTCGGTTTAACCTTTTCGAATGAGACAAGATATCCCCTGATATATTAACTAAATTTTAAATATTAAATTTAAATTTGAACAAATTTCCAATCATCTGGTTTTGGATATAAAGTAGCGAACGCGAACACGATAATTCAAATTAATTTTTAGACAAACCTTCGAGTTACCTGGTTTTGGAAATAAGGTAGCGGCATGCGAACCTAATTTTTTTTGGTTATGAAATTCAAATAACACAATAACACGTACGCGGATTTGTAAGAAATCTCACTTTTAAATTAAAATTTAGTAATGCAACCGAAAACGAAGTTCACAAATTATAAGTACTACCTAAAAATATAATTTTAGAATTATTAATTTTCCAGAAAATGCGGAAACATTTCCATAAAGTTTTCCGGAAAATTGACATTTAATGTTTTTAACTATTTTATCGATTCAAAATGTCTAATATCAGTAAATATACTGCAAAACATTACTAGTGTTACATTGTTAATCAGTTTTAACTAGTCTAAAGGTTAAGTTTTACTATTAGATTCGAAAAAATATGGCGAAAATTTCGCTTTATTTAAATTTGCAAACAATATATTAGACTAATCATGGAATTAAAACCTTTTCAATGTTCAGGCTTACAACTGTAGAAAATTTACAACAAAGTCGTACTTAATTTGAATAGGCTATGTGTATTTGGAGTCGAAAATCGCTAGAAATTAAATCGCCTACAATGACTATAATGGGGAAATGCCCACTTCCGGGTCCCCGATCACTCAAATTCCGTTGAGGGCCGGATATTTGCAATTGATTGACGTATCAGGTGCCTTTGTACTTGTAACGTATCGCCGGAAATCGTGCGAATACCATACGTGTGTAAAAAAATTATGTTTAAACCAGTTTAATTAAATATATGTTTTAGCATTTTTTTTTAAATTCGTGGAATTAAATATGTTCTTGAGAAACTGAAGAGTAACCGACATCCCAATTTTTCTTACAAGGTAACAGTTGGTACCTTTGTGGGTCTTGACTCTTAAAAAGTTTAAACCTCGCTTTTACCTAAGCAACGAGGGAACCGAATGTCTAACTAAAATGCCAGAATTCAACTGAAACATTTGCCCTGCAAAGGCAAAGATAATAGCATTCTGATTTAGATCAAATATTTATAGTTGCAGTTAAGAGCCCAAGTAAATGAAAGAACTGTTTCAAATTCCTCTAAGATTTATTATTGAAAAACAAACAAAACAATTATATAACGCGTATCCATGTAAATATCCAATACAATATATGAGGTTATGCGCATGTAGTTAAAATACGATATAAGTTGACCATTCCCATATTTGGATTTAATAGAAAATATCGGAGCTGCAGTCGCCATGCCTGAAGCGCATTTCGTGGGCCAATGCCGGGCCGGTCGGTTCCTGTCCGAAATCCACCAAGAAACGTTGGTTGAGGGTCAGTCCGCCCTTATCGGTGTCCACGTCGACTTGCAGCATCATGGAACCTCCTCTGAAGACAAGGACATCGAAACAGTTCCATTTAATAAATTATACATCATAGTTTTAAATAAGACAGATGTACCTAGTTGTTTCAGGGTAAAACTGTTTGTCCCAGGCAGAATGCAAGGACGTGGTGACGTACAACCTTTTGCCATCGAGACTTAGTTGAATCATCTGCGGTCCACCTCGGATTGGTTTCTTCTGAATGCACTTCAGCTCTGGTTGCGTCTTTACCTATAAATTATGTCGAAAGTTACAGTATAACAATTGTTTTAACGCAAAATGTTTTAACAATAGTCCGTTAAGAAAATAGACGAGTAAATCATAGCATGTTGACGACTAGCCGGTACTCGAATTTGGAATTGTGAAGAAATTTATAAACCACGGACCAGTGCAGGATAGTTGAATAGTAAAAATATTGCTTAATTTGGCCGGATTATGATGAACTATTTTATCGGAACATAAATTGGCTATTATTAAAACTTCGTCATTGAAGATAGTTATTTTCGAATTTGAATCCTAAACGCGATCTCGCACGTACTTCTTATCTTTAATCTTCGTGTCCTTATGGAATTAAAATAATTATCAAGTTCTAATTTTATAATTTTGAATACGTACATCTTCCGGATCAGTGAGAACAACGGCCCCACCTTTACAACACGACCCTCCCAAGAAAATCTGAAATAAATAACGTTATTAATTGGTTTCTCACGCTTTTCAGATCAGCGGATACGTACTTGTCCCACCAGTTCGGGATTGTCTGAGTCGGTGATTTTGTACTGCCTGACGTCTCCTTGCAGCCAGTTCGAGAAGTAAAGGAACTTGTCGTCCATCGAGATTAGAATGTCCGTTATAAGTCCTGTAAACCAAAACAAATGTGGTCTTTGAGGTATTTCCGAAATAGTCCGTAATTACCGGGCATTTCAGGCAACATCCAGTACTTGCACGGCTTGCTCTTGACGCTGATGACTTTCTTAGCCTCCCACTTCTTAGTCTTAAGGATTGAGATGGATTGTCATTGAAAATAATGATTATTCTGAATTAACCTTACTTCGTGATTCAGGAAATATTTGAATACGTTGGAAGACAAGGCGCATCCAACGTATCCGTAGTCCTTGTCGGGGTTGTGCAGGAAACGCACTTCGAGGGGCATAATGCCGTCTGCTCCCAAGTCAATGGTCTGCTTGAGCGTCCTCTTCTCAAAATCCCAAACGTAGAGGACGGTGCCGTACAGTGCTAGCCAAAGAACCACGTTTTAGAATAGTATTCCTATAACCGTAGCTGAAGTATTGGTACTTACAGATCTCGTCCGGATTGAATCCTTTTCGCCAATAAATAGGTGGGCCCCACGTAGAACTGATCAGGACGTTGAAACGAGGCTGGTACCAGAAATCATAACCCCATTTAGCGTCGTCACTCTTTTCCCAATGACCTATAATGTTGAAATTGACGTCGTCCAGCAAAATGAACGAGCCCTTGGCGTTGCCGTTCGCGTCCCCCATGGTACTGATCATGACCTCGCCCGTTGCCAGACAGTGAGAGGTGTGAGGCGCGCTGACGTTGAAGGAATGCAATTTCTCGCCTTCGATTACCTGCAAGCCATACACTTAGCTGGTTAGAAATGTACCACAGTGCGGTAACCCTCGAGAGATCTTACTTTCCAGAGAGATGGTGCTCTCGGATCGGATCCCATGTTGGCGATGTAGATTCTGTCGCTGTTCAAGCAAGGCATGATGAGGCGATCTCGGCATTTCTTTTTATCCGGACAGCTACTGCACACGTTCCATCCGGTGTGATGCAGTTCGTCGCCCACATTCGGCATCACGAGACGGTGAATCACCTGTCCGGGTTAAATATGTTAGTACATTTTTGGACTAATTAATGAATTTCATAAAGGAATGTTTCGGTGCCATTGCATTTCCCGCGCAAGTACAAAAACACTTTTCGGAAACAATACATAGGCATAACAGCGACCGAGCACGTGCTAAGATGTCACAAGGAACGACCTTTCCAGAAAGGATATCTTCTTGTGACATTGTCGCGCATGCTTAGGTATTGATAGAAAACGTGCAACCATAAGAGTTTCTACTTTTAATACGTATCATAAGAAATTCCCAACTTCCTGCGGCTACGAGTTACGTCATTCCTTTCTGCGGTCGTTTACTTGCTAGGACTAGGCTTAATATTGACGCGGGTTAAGTTACGGCTAAGGATAGGATATGTCTGGTTTCTAAAATGCTAAGGTCACATGATTGGTATTTGTCTAGAAATCCTTTTAGTTGTGATAAGATTTTTAACCTTGAAAATCGATAATTGTTTCTACAGTTAACCACATAAGGAGGACGTTATAGTCGCGTATTTTTAACACTAAAGGCAATATCAATTCAACGTCACATATATAGCTAGTTATTTGTACTAAACGACAGGTTTGTCGACTAGGATGGTATAGTAACAGCAGGGGTGCTTACTTGACTGTAAGTGGGAGACAGTGGATCCACGTCGACGGTGGACAGGTAGTCGCCGACACCCGCGCATTCCGGATACGGGCGAATGCAAGTGACGTACAAGAGCGTTTCTCTGGGGGACTTGATGGCTTCCAACGGGCTGGAGTAACCGCACTTCCTCGATTCTAGTTCCGTTCCCATTGCTAGCGACGGTCACTTCTCTTACGGATTTGAATACGTTGGTGCACTTCTAAATATTGACGAGCAATAGATTTGATAAAGCGATCAGTTACCATTTTATACTTTTCGCGGCGTAATAAAAAACATAATTTGAATAATGATTTGTTTATTATAAAAAAAACCCCGTCAACAGCCAACGGGGTTCACGTTTTAAATAAACTAATCTTTAATCAACTGACGTGATCAGAAAAATACCAGAATTTTTGTTTATCTGTTAAACTTGCCCTCTTGACAATTTAAATAAACTAATTTAAAATGTCTATAAACATTTCGAATTATTAAGATCAGCTTAATTGACTTTATACGCCTATATTAAAAGGTGAGTAAAAAGGCCGAGCCATCCAGCAAAATTTATATGAAAGACCAATAAGAAACTGCTATTTCGTTACAAGTCATCTGAAACGCGGACGGTTTTAAACCGAAAACACGAAACTGCGCAAGACAGGAAATTCGTCTCCATATAAATTCAAATTTCACAGGGTGGGTCAACATTTGAAGCCGCTCATTGGGACAAGTTGAAATTTAACAAAAGATTTCTCGACGCCATTGTGTTTTACTTCATCTAAATTCAAAAATAAGTATGAAGACTGAAAATGTTGGAAGTAGCAAAAGAGAAGAAAAATTCTAAAAACACTGATAGATATTTGACCTTTGCTCTTGCTTTGGAAATATAAAAAACATGACCTTCTTGGCAATAAACACAGCACCCTACAAAAGGAGAACGCAAACCGTCACAAGTCGCGCGTTCTCTTGGTGTTTGTTGCTCCTAGATGGCAGCGACCGATGGATTCCAATTTTCCGGAGATCACGTGCCGGAAGTGGGTAATAAAATCGAGAGCTCTCGGAATTCGAATCTAGGGCACGGATTTCTATATTACCTTTGGTTTCACGTACCGCGTACTTCGCCACCCTAACGATTCAAACCGTTCGGATTAAAATGGTGGTATGGTACAGCAATCCATAGCTAATCATGACACCTCGATATTTCAACATTGGCAGCAATGCGAAAAATCTTCTCAATATACTAATTATCCCTGAGTTGAAATAAATTTATCAAAAGGGACGGTAGTCCCTATGCAAGGTCCGGGTATAGAGTAGAGCACCTACCCGAGCACTTGCTATATTATCTCGAGTCAGAATGAATCAAAAGGGATGGTAGTCCCTATGGAAGGTCCGGGTATTGAGTAGAGCACCTACCCGAGCACTTGCTAAATTATCTCGAGTCAGAATGAATCAAAAGGGATGGTAGTCCCTATGCAAGGTCCGGGTTTTGAGTAGAGCACCTACCCGAGCACTTGCTATATTATCTCGAGTCAGAATGAAGCCGATTTTACCCCCTCGTATCTCAAAAACTATAGGTCGTATCAAAACAAGTGATGTATCGTTTGAAAGGTTACAGGCACGCGACAAACATATACGAATTCCATCGAACAGGGTTGAGGTGACGTTTCGTAGTAATGGGGCAAAGTAAGGCTTAATTTTTCATCTTCTTCTTCTTCCATCTTCTCCTCGCAGACCGCTCTACACCAAAAAACTACAGAACCGATTTAAATGAAATTTGGTATACAGTTTCAAATTAAGCTCCCATTGTGTCCTTCCAAAGGAGAATTTCATATCTGGTATAGTTCTTGAGCTACGGCGACAAATGTACAGTTTAGCGAGTCGGTAACGAAACCATGGAGTAATAAACACATAAGAAGTACTAAACCGGAGCGACCAGCGATTTAAAAAAATTAATGCAAAAGGCTTTAGGGTTGATTCTAGGTGAAAACGTGGCGCTGTGTTCGAAAAAAATAGTCTTAAAGGTTAAAATGCCCGCTATAACGGATATACTTGAAAATTATGTATGCAACATATTTATAGGTGGATTGTAGGAAAAAAGGGGCGCTGAGTTCCGCTGAGTTCGACAACAATAGTCTTGCGAGTGTCAGGGTGGGGGTTGTCCGCCATAGGGCTTGTCGATAAATAAGTCCAGTTTATGACGTTTATGGGAATATAATTACAGAAATAGATTAAACATTCGAATGCTACTGATTTATAGGTTGTTTCTTAGTGAAAGAGGTGCAGTGAGTTCGAAGTGTCTCGCCAGTGTCAGGGTGGGCAGTGTGCCGCCAGAGGGCGGTAAACCATGCCAATGAGTAATAAACACAGTACAAAACGTGTAAAGTTTAATAACAATCGTACAAGCCTATTTATTAACATTGAAAAATTAATGAAAGAGCATAATGACGTCACGTTTTCAAAAAATTAAAGTAAACAATATCTAAACGTACACAATGTTGGCGAAAGAGCTAGGCAGTTCTCAATATTCCAAATAGGTAAAAGTTCACTCTCCAATTTTGTTTATAAACATTATTTCCGCTTTGTTACAATTAAAGGTATTATAATAACTTCACTTCTATTGTTATAAGCAAAAAGGCGTAAAATACACCCAAAAACCATTCGGTTAAAAATTGCAAGGTCCTTTAAACAAAAACGTCACGTCCTATATTACTCTAGGCTATAAAAGTAGTGAAATCAATTAACGGGCAAGATCTGTAATTATATTCCCATAAACTGGACTTATTTATCGACAAGTGATGTGCTCTGAAGTAATATGCTAGACCTTGCGCGTCCTAAGTGTTTTACTGAGTTAAAATCCTTTGTACAACCATAAAACATTTCAAAGAGAATGGCTAATATTAGAATCGCAGTGTATCAAATATATTGTTTAGATCGAAATATATTATCTTCTTTGTTTAAATTTACTTTTTTACCTTAAAACCATAATTAAATAAAGCAGACAAGTTGTTGACTGCAGTAATTACGTCACTGCAGTCAACAACTTGTCTGCTTTCAGTAATTTGCCAGTTTCAGTTGTCGCACCGCCACCTATCGATAATGTACAGAAATGTTCGAATACCACTAGTACGGCAGTTTCAGTAATTTTATCGAGTGCTTTTATTTTGCGAGAATGAAAGAAAACTGTAAAGTCGGGAGGTTGAAAATTTCAACCTCCCGACTTTACAGTTTTCTTTCATTCTCGCAAAATAAAAGCACTCGATAAAATTACTGTTAGATAATTTACCAAGTTAATTAAAGAAAAAGGTCAATATAAGATAAAACGTTTTCTTAAGAATGTATAAAGAGTGAACAAATCATAAAATTTACAACATAACGGACGAATGGCAAGCATAAATATCAAGAATTAGTTCCTAAAAACGATGTAGATGGCAGCATTACCTAATCACGGGACCATTTCAACTTGAAATGGTCCCGTGATTAGGTAATGCTGCCATCTACATCGTTTTTAGGAACTAATTCTTGATATTTATGCTTGCCATTCGTCCGTTATGTTGTAAATTTTATGATTTGTTCACTCTTTATACATTCTTAAGAAAACGTTTTATCTTATATTGACCTTTTTCTTTAATTAACTTGGTAAATTATCTAACTGATATTATATCATTAGAATCGTTACAGCTAAGCTAAGAAATGGTTGTACAAAGGATTTTAACTCAGTAAAACACTTAGGACGCGCAAGGTCTAGCATATTACTTCAGAGCACATCACTTGTCGATAAATAAGTCCCGTTTATGACGTTTATGGGAATATAATTACAGATCTTGCCCGTTATTTGATTTCACTACTTTTATGGCCTAGAGTAATATAGGACGTGACGTTTTTGTTTAAAGGACCTTGCAATTTTTAACCGAATGGGTTTTGGGTGGATTATTGTTATGTGACAATTAATCGATGGGAAAATGCCAAAATCCTAGCTACCCCAATACCAATTTTTGCAATCGGATTTCAAAATTTTCTCTAGAGATCTAGGTGCGTGTCTTTAATCAAGAATGTATTTATTAATGTTATTGAGTTGGGAATATAATAATTAGCTCAAATTTATTCTTTGCGGGACACAGAATTCTGCTAAAATATGAAAAAAATGTTGTAAGTCGGAAAATTACCGAGGCCATTTTCCCGGAAAATTTCCAGTATTTTCCCGAAAAAAGAAAAAAAAAAGGTTTTCAATCCATGATTAGCCTAATATTTTTCGCAAATTTAAATTTCGCGGCATTTTTGCCTCATGTTTTCGAATTTAAAATAAAAACTAAACCTCCAGACTAGGGTACGTTCAGTAACGTCAATCTGGAAAAATCGGTTGTTACTTGATGTTTGCTTGAAGAGCGCTTATCGTCATAGTGACGTAGGAAGTTACTGAACGGTGTTTTTTCAAGTCAGTGCTGTTTGACGTCAAGAGAGAGATGGTTTTTTTTTGATGAGTAACAAAATGTTGGCATCGATTACTCAGCGATGTTCTTGATGAGCGTTACTGAACGTACCCCTAGTCTAAAAAAACTCTTATAAATTAATAAATATCTAAAGCTAGGATTTTCTAATTTTTCAAACGCCATTCTTCATTTAACGTTTTTAAGGGCGAGGTAAAATAATCTCCCCACTTGATATAGCGGATTTCCATGTGTAGCTTAACGGCAATAGTGAGGGTAGGGAGCTGTTGGCTCCCGTGGCATAGAAGGGCTTACCACCACCCTCATACGTAATTTCAGCCAGCCACCTCAATTTATTGCATTAAAATTCGCTTGATGACTTGGGTAGCAGATTTTTATAAAAGACTAGCTGGGGTACCCAATATATAACTAGAGGTACAATTACGGCTCAGAAATCGGGGTTTCGCGGGACAAATTCTTCACAGACTGTAAACTTTATCATTCGGTGGTGGCGCCTTCTATATTTTCCCAAAAACTATATTTTTGCAAATATCGTCTTCTTATATACTTTTTTTGCACGTGTTAGTGGTAATTTGTATTTAGATATTTATATTACTGGGAAGAAGCTCAAAATATTGTTTAATATTCTGATTATATTAAAAAGTAAATATTTTATTATTCTAACATAACTCCAAACTGTTCGAATGAAAATAACTTTTGGCCTTTGAACAATATCAATTTAGTATTATCCTAATGGATTCCCTTTTCACTTTCTCATTAATATGCTTCGCTATTTTACCGAGTCTTAAGATGGTGTAAAAGTTAATTACTTTAGGGACGGGGAAATTTAAATGATATAGTTCTAACCAACCTCTTAGTCAAACATGTGATCATTCGAATCTGGGAGAAGTGTTTCATCATGGTCAAATCATTGAGTTGGGAATATTAATCTAGAGGTCCAATCAAAACGTCGGATTTCAGTATTTCGCGAAACACGTTTTTAAAAAATAAGAATACTGCCGTCTGCTCCCAAATGACGAGAAAAACTTTATCATTATACCAGTGGCGCCGTCTATCTCTCAATCTTTCGTTCAAATAAGACGCGTTTTCCGGCCAAAATATCTTTTTTTCAAAAATAATGGATGGCGCCACGGGTCATATGATAACGTTTTCTCGTCATTTTGGAGGAGACGACACACTCGTAATTTTCAAAAACTTGTTTCGCGGGGAGCAGATTTGATTGGATCTCTAGATTAATATTCCCAACTCAATGGGTCAAATATGATCATGGTTGAGGCACCTTCGAACCAGCAACTCTTTTTTTAAGGTCAGGCGTTTATTTGAGGCCCCTTGATTTTACAGATTAATGCTTCTTATGCATTTTTTCTTTATTTGATGAATTTTAACAACTCTATCAGATGGATAAATTAACCCTGTATGATTCTTCAGCTAAAGCAACATTACCAATGACCAAAGTATGTCCTTAAATATCAGCTTATTTTGGAAATTTTCTATTTAATC
Organism: Leiobunum rupestre; assembly: GCF_980474605.1. Classification (NCBI taxonomy): domain Eukaryota; kingdom Metazoa; phylum Arthropoda; class Arachnida; order Opiliones; family Sclerosomatidae; genus Leiobunum; species Leiobunum rupestre. Next base: position 35,382,635 of record NC_143393.1, on the reverse strand, counting down.
TTATTTTAATTTTTTCCCCAGGTTGTGTAATTTGGTTTATATTTCAATTGTATTTATGGATTCCTTTGCCCCATGCTTTACTATTTTTCAAAATTTACTTTGCATTTTTTGTTGCAATTTTCATGTATCAACATTATTTTTCTTTCAGTTTGATCTCATTTATGAATGTATTATTATTTTGTATCTTTTTGGTATGTTTGTACACAAGCCGGGAACGTCTTCACATTAAATAAATAAAATTTAAAAGTTAGCACTGCATTTTACCTGATAAGAAGACTGATCAAAATGAGCCCCGCAAATCGCGTCTTTCTGTTGTGGACAGGGGGGCACAACAAGTTGTCTTATAGCCTCAAGCCATTTCATTACTAAAGTCGGTTCTTTATTTGGGAATCTAAATATTAAATCATTGCTTCAGATAAATCCCTTCTATTCCTTATTATACACTTACTTTTGCATTGAACATTTTTGTTTCTCCCGGTTTATTAAACAATTACAATAGCCTATTAAAAATAATATTTTTACATAAATTTACTTTGTCTAATAAATCACTGTAACTTCGAGAAGCACTTATTTTGCTAAGCCTAATTCTCCGTTCAAAATTTTGCGTCACTTTCACGTGATACAATGTCATCCGAAAGTAAAATCCACGTAACTAAATACACAAATCAGAATGATATACGAGGATTTTAATGATTCCCACCGCTAGAGATAGATGGCAACATCGTCGATTGATAACGTTTCAGATTTGAAACAAAATTTTTGTCCCGCGACTATCAGATAAAATTGTACCTCTATTTATTCCCAACTCAATGGGGTAACGGTATTTCCCGGAGAAATATGGCTATTTGTATAACCAAGGAAAAAGCGCCAGTGACGAAACTTCAAACTTCGGTATTTCCCGGTGAAATATAGCTATTTGTATAACCAAGGAAAAAGCGCCAGTGACTAAACTTCAAACTCCGGTAATTCCAAGGGAAATATAGCTATTTGTATAACCAAGAAAAAAACGCTAGTGATGAAACTTCAAAATCTTATGCAAAGGCCTCTCTTTCTTGTAAGAAATGTGATTTTAGTAGAGACCCGACTGCCGGATTCCGTGGTGGGCCACTGCACAAACCTTGTCCTTGCCGAACTAGCTGATTTTTACCACAGTTGCTGCCGAGGACTAGTGTGACCTGACCCCTTGATAGTTGTGGCGTCCTAAAATAGGCGCTCCACCGAGATAACCACGAGAGGCTGGGCGCCCAGATAATGATCCAGGATAATCCGGAAACGTTTCCAGTCAATGCGCCGGATCAGTCGGACCAGGAGGCGGAGAAGGCTCAGCGTTTCCCAAAAGGACCAGGAGATGGTCACTATTACCTCTATTGGGAACAACCCAAGGGAGAAGGAGTGCCAATTACTTACTAGCAAAAGCGAGATCTAGCATACCCTCTGGATGACGAGTGCTGTAGCCTGTATTGAACAGTTCATCCCGTTCTTCCAGCCACTCGTAAATGCGCCGACCAGCCACTGCTGGTGAGCGTTAAAATCTCCAAGAATGACAACCGCCTTTTCCTTTTGGGGTCGTTAATGTTGAAAAGTTCAACTTTTATACAACCGATTCCTCGTGAAAAACAAAGTGAAGAATTATAGTAACTGAAGAGGAGATAACCTTACGACCCGACTAAAATGCAAAACTTTTTTAAAGACTATGTTAGTGTAGGGAGCTGTTGGCTCGCGTGGCTTGAAAGGCTTGCCTCCACCCTCCGACGCATTGTAAAGCTGCCACCTGTTTAAGGCATTAAAAGTCGCTAGATGACTTAGGCGGTGCCAAGGCTTAGCTGATTATTATTATTATTATTATTATAGTAGTCGCTAAAGTCATCTTTAGAGTCTTAATTTTACAGTGTATGATGAAATTCTGTTGTTCGTGATTTTTAACATAGCAAGTTGTATTAGCATATTTTCCCGTAAAGGAGGTACATTTTAAGCCTAGTCATGGTTATTACAGTGGCGTAGCCAGGGGGGGGTACAAATATTTTTATTTTTACTTCTTTTCAATGGTGTGTCCCCCCCCCCCGAAACAAAATCCTGGCTACGCTACTGGGTTATTATATTATTAGCTTACCTGATTATCTCTTTTGTAACCATACAAATACCTGAAATTAGGTATCACTACACTTCTTTCGCGAAGAACATTACGATTACTTCAAAATATTAAGTACGATAACAAATTGAGGTTTTTAAATCCATCATATTAAAAGCCTTTTTTGGGCGGGAAGATCGCCTATTTGTTACCATAACGACACATTCTTTTCACGTCAAACCTCGACCAAATGAATTTGAAATGTCGTTTTACGTCTTACACTTGACGTAGTTAAGCCCCGCCTTTTTCTCTATAGTTTAATGGTGGAACTAAATACTTTTTTGAGAAGCTGAAGAATAACCTACATCCCAAATTTGTTACAAGGTAACATTTGGCACCTTTGTGGGTCTTGACTTTTGACAGTTTAAACTTTGCTTTTATCTAGGCAAGGGGTTCAGATACGAGAGAGCCTAAGGTCGGAATTCAATTGAAATATTTGCAACGATAACATTTCGACTTAAATGAAATATTTATAGTTAAAAGCCAAGTAAATGAAAGAACTGTTTCAAATATATCCAAGATTTATTAAAGAAAAAAAACTAATCAATTATATAAACGCGTATCTATGTAAATATTGAATACAAAATATAAGATTAAGCACATGTATTTGAAAATACGAAATAGGTTGGCAATTCCAATATTTGGGTTTAATAGAAAATGTCGGAGCTGCAGTCACCATGCCTGAAGCGCATTTCGTGGGCCAATGCCGGGCCGGTTGGTTCCTGTCCGAAATCCACCAAGAAATCTTGGTCGAGGGTCATTCCGCCCTTCTTGGTGTCCACTTTGACCAGCAGCATCATCGAACCGCCTCTGAAGACAAGGACATCGATACAGTTCATTTAATTAAGGATACATCATAGTTTTAAATATGACAGATGTACCTAGTTGTTTCAGGGTAAAATTGTTTGTCCCAGGCGGAATGCAAGGACGTGGTGACGTACAACCTTTTGCCATCGAGACTTAGTTGAATCATCTGCGGTCCACCTCGGATTGGTTTCTTCCGAATGCACTTCAGCTCTGGTTGAGTCTTTACCTATAAAGTAATGTCAAAAGTTAACAGTATAACAATGGTTTTAACGCAAAATGTTTTAACAATAGTCCGTTAAGAAAAAGACGAGTAAATCATAGCATGGTGGAGGACTGACGACTAGCCGGTAATCGAATTGTGAAGGAACTGATCAACCAAGGCCCAATGAACTTTGAAAAGTAAAAATTTATGCTTAATTTTGCCAAATTATGATTAATTATTATATCGGAACATAAATTAGCTATTATTAACACTCTTCGCACGTATTTATCGCCGTCAAAACTGAGTTAGCGATCATTTTGCTAAAGGAAATAGCAAAAGTAACAGAGTTTTCAGTTAAAAACATTCGATTCCGCAATCTCTCCGTGACAAACCTATCTTAAAGCTTCGTGTCCTTCTTATGGAAACAAAATTATCAAGTTCTAATTCTAAGAATTTAGAAAACGTACATCTTCCGGATCCGTGAGAACAACGGCTCCACCTTTACAACACGACCCTCCTAAGAAAATCTGAAATAAATTACGTTATTAGAATTTGTTCTCACGCTTTTCAGATCAGCGGATACATACTTGCCCCACCAGTTCGGGATTGTCCGAGTCGGTGATGTCATACTGCCTGATGTCTCCTTGCAGCCAGTTCGAGAAGTAAAGAAACTTGTCGTCCATTGAGATTAGAATGTCCGTTATGAGTCCTGTAAACCAAACAAAGACGTGGTCTTTGAGGTATTTCCGAAATAGTCAGTAATTACCAGGCATTTCAGGCAACATCCAGTACTTGCACGGCTTGCTCTGGACGCTGATGACTTTCTTAGCCTCCCACTTCTTAGTCTTAAGGGTTGAGATGGATTGTTATTGTAACAAATTAATGATTATTCTGAATTAACCTTACTTCGTGATTCAGGAAATATTTGAATACGTTGGAAGACAAGGCGCATCCAACGTATCCGTAGTCCTTGTCGGGGTTGTGCAGAAAACGCACTTCGAGGGGCATGATGCCCTCTGCTCCCAAGTCAATGGTCTGCTTGAGCGTTCTCTTCTCAAAATCCCAAATGTAAAGGACGGTGCCGTAGCGTGCTAGCCAAAGAACCGCGTTTTTAGAATAGAGTTCCTATAACCATAGCTGAAGTATTGGTACTTACAGATCTCGTCCGGATTGAATCCTTTTCGCCAACAATTGGGTGGGCCCCACGTAGAACTGATCAGGACGTTGAAACGAGGCTGGTACCAGAAATCATAACCCCATTTAGCGTCGTCACTCTTTCCCCAACGACCTTTGATGTTGAAAGTGTCGCCGTCCAGCAAGATGAATGAGCCCTTGGCGCTGCCGTTCGCGTCCCCCATGGTACTGATCATTATCTCGCCGGTTGCCAGACAGTGAGAGGTGTGAGGCGCGCTGACGTTGAAGGAATGCAATTTCTCGCCTTCGATTACCTGCAAGCCATACACTTAGCTGGTTAGAAATGTACCACAGTGCGGGAACCCTCGAGAGATCGTACCTTCCAGAGAGAAGGTGCTCTGGGATCGGATCCCATGTTGGCGATGTAGATTCTGTCGCTGTTCAAGCAAGGCATGATGAGGCGATCCCGGCATTTCTTTTTATCCGGACAGCTACTGCACACGTTCCATCCGGTGTGATGCAGTTCGTCGCCCACATTTGGCATCACGAGACGGTGAATCACCTGTCCGGGTTAAACATGTTAGTACAGGTTTGGACTAATTAATGAATTTCGTAAAAAAATGTTTCGGTGCCATTGAATTTCCCTATCAAGTACACCAACGCTTTTCGGAAACAATACATAGGCATAACAGCGACTGAGCACGTGCTAAGGTGTCACAAGGAGCGACTTTTTTTAGAAAAGGATATCTTCTTTTGACATAGTCGCGCATGCTTAGGTATTGTTGCAAGTTTTCTACCAGTAGAGGGACGTTGTAAGCGTTTTTACTTTTTATAGCAATCGAGACCTCAGTGTTAATTACGTATCACTAGAGTTATTTTCCGCCGGTCCGCTTGTTAAATCTTCAACGAGAGTAATTGTTAAAATGGTCAACCGCGCATTTTGGGTGGCCAACTATAAGTCATTACGCTTCCCAACTTATTCGGCTGCGAATTACGTCATTCTATCCTGGGGTATGATTTATTGTTAGGCCTAGGCTTAATATTTACGCAATATTAATTGAACGTCACTCGACTTATAGCTAGTTATTTGTACTAAACGACAGGCAACTGGATGTAGGGCTTATGGTTCTAGTAACAGCAGGGTTGCTTACTTGACTGTAAGTGGGCGACAGTGGATCCACGTCGACGGTGGACAGGTAGTCGCCGCCAGCCGCGCATTCCGGATATGGGCGAATGCAAGTGACGTACAAGAGCGTTTCTCTGGGGGATTTGATGGCTTCCAACGGGCTGGAGTAGCCGCACTTCCTCGATTCTACTTCCGTTCCCATTGCTAGCGACGGTCTCTTCACAATTTCTCTTACGGATTTGGATACGTTGATGCACTTCTAAATATTGACGAACAATACAATCGATACAGCGATTAGTTACCATTTTATACTTTTCGCGGCGTAATAAAAAATAATTTGAATGATTTGTTTATTATAAAAAAACCTGTCAACAGCCAACGGGGTTCACGTTTTTAAATAAACTAATCTATAACCAGAAAAATACCAGAATTTTAGTTTATCTGTTAAACTTGCCCACTTGACAATTTAAAATAGAATCTCTGTACATTTTCGTTCTTATTGGTCCATACATTAGTTCAAGGTCCACAATTGTGCTTTATACACCTATATTAAAAGGTGGGTAAAAAGGACGACCCACCCAGCAAAATTTAAATTTATAGGAAAGACCAATAAGAAACGGATATTTGGATTGACGTCACCTGAAACCGAAAACACGGAAAAAAGACAGGAAATTAGTCTCCATATACATTCAAATTTCACAAGGTGGGTCAACATTTAACCGTAAAAGCGCGAAATTTGAAGCCGCTCATTGGGACAAGTTGAAATTTAACAAAAGATTTCTCGACGCCATTGTGTTTTACTTCATCTAAATTCAAAAATAAGTATTAAGACTGAAAATGTTGGAAGTAGCAAAAACGAGGGGCTAACCACTCTTAGAAAGTCTGTACACCGGATTACACTTAGATTACCACTGCCAAAGGCAGGGACTTCAAAGATTACGCGTAATCCCATTAGTACAGTCAAAGGTACGGCTCTGTACACCGATTACGCGGAGTGATCATCCCCTCGAGCAAAAAAGAAGAAAAATACTAAAAACACTGATATTTAGTTGACCTTTGCACATGCTTTGGTCTTTTTACCCACACCATGGACACTGTATCTCTAACCGGACGGGAAAAGCAGCCTAAAAGAGGTACCCCCTCACTGTCCTACTTCGTATTAGCTGAAATAGTCAGCCGTACTCGATTCGCAGGGCCGTCAAGGTCATTCGAAAGAATGTAAACCCCCATTTCAAACGGAACGTTTTGTCGAGCACGTGACGAATTATATGGCCTTGACAGCCCGAAACTTTCAAAATTCTTGAACCCCCCCCCCCCCTTTACAGAGAGACGGTGGCGGCGGCAGGTGATTTTGTATCGTGGAAGATACAGCTTTTCCCGTCCGGTTAGAGATACAGTGTCCATGCCCACACTCCCTGTTCGGGATTTTTGTGCAATCGTTTCACCAAAGATAATTTAGACCTCGTACCTTAGATTCGAAATAACTGCGCGTAGTCAATAGCGTTTACCCACTTCCTGCCGGAACTCCCATCAAAATGGGCTCCATGGTTACCATGGTAAGCAACTATAGATAAGACGACGCGACGGCCAGCTTCGATGACCACTGTTCGCGCAACAGCGCGTCATCAAAGTTGGCCGTTATAGGACTATGGCAGCTAGGAGCAACAAACACAGCACCCCACACAAGGAGAACGCAACCCGTCAAAAGTCGCGGATTTTCTTGCGTACAATTTTTATTGCTTAGACGGACGGGGAAATATAGGAAATTGTCTCCCCCCCCCCCCCCCGCCCGTAAAACATTCAGTGCAAAGGCTCGTCCAATGAAATTTATACACAACACCGCGTTAGCATGTTTAAAGGCTAGCTGCGTTCTCCTTGTATTTGTTGCTCCTAGATGGCAGCAACCGTTGGAGGCCGGAAGTGTGTAAACGCTTCGTTACAAAACCGTCAATCAGAATGCTCTCAGAATTCGAATCTAGGGTACGGAGTTCTATATTACCTTTGGTTTCACGTTTACAACTAACTCTCCTTGCGTTTAGGTCGTTTTCGGTGATATATTCCAACAGAGGCCGAAAATACACTTTCTCGTCCCTGTATATACTGTCCTTGGTGTAGGGAGCTGTTGGGAGCTGTTGGCTCGCGTGCGCGCGGCATGAAGGACTTACCACCACCCTCTTCCGCAATTTAAGCCGGCCACCTCAATTTATTGCATTAAAAGTCGCTCGATGACTTGGGTAACTGATTTTTTATAAAATATTATTATAGTTGGTCATTCTCCCGGTAGAAGCGCTGGTGGGCGATGCAATTTTAAGAATGGGGTTTTTATTTATAATCCCTTAATTTACTGGTCCAAGCTGAACTTTGTCGGTAGGGTATTCTACTAGTCCGGTAAACTAATACCGTTGGAATTTCTGGCTATTTAATTTAATTTAATTTTTCACTCGAAGATCGATTTGGTCCGAGTTTCGCGTCTTTTTGTTTGCTAGAAGTCCTATCGGTACGAGCTATTTGTAAGTTTTTAAATTTGCTTAGGGTTTAGCTTTATTATCTCTTTTCATAATGGACTAATCTACTTATTCGCTAATTTTATCATCCTTTACAATGCAGTCCATAGGTGGTTCATTTTAACTTAACATTTTAAACTAAAGGAAAGTCTTACCTGGTACCACTACCAAAGATTTGATGACCTTTACATTTTGTTAATTTTACAGTGATTTTTAGCGCAACTGTGACGGTTCTTCATACGTTCGGTGCTCGTGCGGCCGTAGCTTTGGAATCATATAAAAAACTTAAACAAGCTGCCATACTAATGCCAATAGATGTCTCTACCGTCTAATGATAAATATGACTGCCAATTAAGAATTTGTTAAGCGAAACCCTGATTTCTGAACTCCGATATATGTAAATCTAGTTATTCTATTCCCCAGTAAGTGTTCCCTTTTAACCAGGTAGCTTTTTATGACATTTTTAGACTTAGCAAAAACTCGACGTTCTGTTTACAGGATAAAAGTTTCCATTATTACAACAAGCACTTTATAAGTATTTTCTGGCAGCTAGGAGCAGCAAACACAAGGAGAACGCAGCTAGCCTTTAAACACGCTAAGGCAGTGTTGTGTACCAATTTCATTGGACGAACCTTTACACTGAACGTTTTACGGAAAGGGGTAAGACAATTTCCGAATTTTCCCCTTCCGACGGCAGCAGGCGCTAAAGCGTCTAACCAATGAAAATTGTACACAAGGAAATACACGACTTTTGACGGGTTGCGTTATCCTTGTGTGGGGTGCTGGGTTTGTTGCTCCTAGCTGGCAGGTCCTGGCTCTCGGAAATATTATTTCTAGACGGTTTTCTTGAAAGTTGTTTCATTTAAGGGCCTATTGGCACCAATAATATTGCATAATCTAACCGTTACTTGAGTCTTATTTTCCCCCGAGTTTCTTGACTCAGCGACTCATAATTATAATGAGCTATAATTTATCTCTAATGCCTGAAGGCCAGGGTATTACTTATCTGTAATTATTTTTTTTGCCAGTTAATTACGTGAAAGGACAAGCTGATTTTAAAAGAGCCAATTTCGTTGTTATAGTGCGCTTATTACGTTAATGTACGTGGTAATTGATAATTGTTCAAAATTAACTTTAATATTCAAGCTGTACTTTACACGTCAACGGGACTGTGTGAACTGAAATGTCCGCGTCTTCTTGTTCACTTCTTCGCGTCTTCCAATATTTTATTACAAACCAGTTTCTTCAATCATTGGTACTCTATCAAATCGAGATTATCGTACGTTATATTTTCTCTTATCGCTCCAAGGTTACGCGTAATTGATGACCGTAGTTGGAAGATTCACAAATGTGCTCTTCCCTTAGAACGAATATTTTTATATGTCCTTAATTATACAACGAATACGAGGGCAGTTATACCACAAAGGCAATAAGTACATGTAGAAGAATTAGCAATAAGATCTTTTGTCTTACCTCAAAATCTCGCTCTCCTAGCACCACAGAGATCTTATAAATAAATAAAAGAGATGCGGAAGGTCATAAATTTCCCAACCGTTGCCTACCAGCGCCAATGTCTTATTGCGGAGAATAGGGAAAATACATTTTCTAACGAATTTTGTAGTTTGAATTTGTTTGCATTGTTTTTGGTTTATTTTTTATAGTAAAACTTCAAATTAATTTATTGGAAGTTTTAGAAGCAGGTGCACTATATTGACAAAATCGTACGTACAGTCTTTAAATAGTGTTTTTGAAATTATTATTTTGTTACCGTCGAAATCTCGGATATTAAAGTGAAATATTGTTATAAATTTAAATACCTCAGAAAATAATAATAAAACGTAACTCTCATCGGATAAAAACCTATTTTTAAGAAAATGTTCGGAAACTCGAAATGCGTAAATAAGAATCCGGGACTCAACCAATGAGGTAGAATATTAACTAGATATACAAACAAATCTGGGATTCGTGGGACACGTTTTATTTGAGTAGAAGAAATAGGCTTAAGTTTATAGTTTATCCAATGATCCAATCGTGTTGGTGTTATCTGTTTCTATAAGCAGACACTTTTGCAAAATATGTTAAGGTTAAGTTTTCCAATAACATGATAGATGGTGTTAACACGATTTGATTGAGTTCATTTACTAGGCGGATTTGGATCTCTACTTATTCTACCTCATTGGACTCAACCACGGCCAACTTTGATCTCTCGCGCTACAGCGGCCATCTTCCTAGATTCGTTGACGTTTCTGTGTTAACCTATGAGCAAAAGATGTGTATGACGTGAGCGCCCCTAGCGATTATTATTTTTAGAATAGGTTTTACATTGAAGCCAATATAAAAACCGAGCGTGGCGCTGAACTCCTACACGTTATAGTTTATAGGGGGAAAATCCTTGCTCGCGGAATTTCAACGAATGTGTTGGCCGCTGTAGCGCGAACAGCGCATGATCAAAGTTGGCCGTGATTCAACACATCTTAGGCTCTTAGCTCTCTGGAAAATTAACACTGACAAGTGTCGTCGTCAAGCTCGTGCCACTTAATATTCAGGATGTTGCCGATTTGCCTGCGTTAGTTCTGGATCACCTTTCACCAAAGATACTGTATCTGTAAAAAATGTGCTATGTTTATGATGCAACCTACTACTTTTATTATTATTTTATTTTATTATTTTTAAAACTCTGTAAAGTTAAGAATTGTTTTGTGTTTTTTTGTTTTTTTTTCTCCGACTGACAGTGCTCCCATTTTGGGTGTACTTGAACAAGTCAAAAATAAAACCTTGAACCTTGCAGCTACCCAGGAGCAGGCTTGGAAATAAGTGGTGGTCACTGGGTCAAAGACCAGTTTATTAATTGCTCAGACCAGTTTTTTTATTCAAAAGCTAGGGGTTCACTGGTCCAGGGTCCAGTTTATTAATTCAAAATTATCTACAGTATTATTAACCAACTGGTCTACGTGACCACTTAAATAATTCAAGAGTTGGGAGTCACTGGCCAAAGAGACCAGTTTAGAATTAAACCTTATTTCCAAGCCTGCCCAGGAGGGTGGATAGTCTGGCAATTCTGCTTAAGAAATTTAGCTTTCAATCGGCTGCTGCGCGGTCTGAAGCTTTTTAGCCCAAAGAACTTAATACCTTCTATCACCATTTTGTTATCGTCATATTTCCATATCATTATATTCTACGCAAGTTATAAAGTTTAACCATATCCACTAAATCGTAATTTCCTGTACCTAAATCAATTAGTTATGGAAAAACGTAGGTATTTAAATTGAAAATAACCGTTGCCACCATTAAAGTATTGTTACGTTTAAAGTAATTTTAGTTTTAATGTTTTTTAGACGAAGAAGAAGAAAATGAAGATAGTGACGATGAAGAAGTGTGTACACCCAAATGTACTTTTCCAGTAGCTATGTGGGAACTTGGTCATTGTGACCCTAAACGGTGTACAGGAAGAAAGCTAGCAAAGTTTGGGCTGATAAAAAACTTGCGTATAGGGCAGAAATTTAATGGTGTTGTATTAACACCAAATGCCACAGTTTGTTTATCTCCAAACGATAGGTAAATAGTATTTCTTGGCTGTTTGATTAACCATTTTATAGCGTAATTTCTTACAAGGAGTGTTGTTGAAGCTCAAGGTGTCGCAGTTGTTGATTGTTCGTGGGCTAAATTGGAAGATACGCCATTTAATAAACTTAAAGGAAAAGAACCTAGGCTTCTGCCATATCTAGTGGCAGCTAATCCTGTAAATTACGGAAAACCTTGTCAGTTATCTTGCGTTGAAGCAATTGCTGCAACTTTCTACATCACAGGTTTGTCTGTATAATACTTAGACATTTATTTTAATGTTGGAATCTTTCAATGTATTTTATTTATCTTTTTACTTCCTTTGCAGGATTCAGCAACTATGCAGAGGATTATTTGCATAAATTCAAATGGGGCGAATCATTTCTCAATTTAAATAGAGAAGTTTTGGATTTGTACAGTTCCTGTAAATCATCCAGCGATGTTGTAGCCATTCAAAACAAGTACTTGGAAGATATCAAGGAAGAAGATAGAAAAGCAAAAGGTGTTATTATTTTCATTAGTTAAGTGTTTGATGAATTTTACAATTTTTATATTTTTGTGTTTTTTAGAATCTGCATGTGAAATGGATCTACCCCCTTCATATTCCGATGATGAGTATAATCATAGTAGTGAAGATGAAGAAAGTGGCGATGTTAAAAATTAATTGGTAAATACATAAAAATTTATAATATCTCAATTTTTTAAATTAAACAAGTTATTATACTAAATTTGTTGTTACATTTTTTTCAAAACAATTTGCGAATGTCAAAAGGTGGCATTATTGAAAGGGGTGGAAAGCTGCGCACTTCGACCCTAGGTCCATTGTGCGACAAAAGGTGGTGTTATTCTAGGTTATTCTAGATAATATTATTTGGGTGAGATGATAGTCGGGGTTGCCACAGATTGTACGTGGAAAGCCTGCAAAAGTCTGGAAACTTCATTTTGGTAAAATATAAGCTAAAAATTGCCTTATTTAACTTGAAAATAAGTCAGGGAAAATCTCTGGAAATGGTCAGGGAAAACTTAGGAAAGTCAGGGATTTTGAATCTGTAAAAAGTGTGGCAACCCTGATAGTGAATCAGTGAGTGCAAAATTAATGGTAGGCATATTTATGTAACACAACTTTTGGGGTGAGCCTGGCATGGGGAATTATTAAATTATTCTATAGGGAGCGTCCATAAATGACGTGAGGCGTTTAGGGGAGGGAGGGTCTCGAGCTTAAATTGAATATAACCTCTGGTATTTCTGTCGCCCTCCGAGGGTTCCAATATTGTCCGCTGCCTCCCATGGCTTTTCACACTTGCGGCGCTGATAATCGCTGATTGTGAAGGAAATACCGGAAATTGATGGGGTCTTCCATAAAGAACGCGTTGGAGGTTCTATTCCCTTTAAGCTCACCCAATCTCACGTGGAGGGGAGGGGGGGTTTCACGTAATTTTTGTTCCGCAAGAAACAGTGTAAAATTGTGATAAAACTGGGTGAAATTTTAGTAGTTCCTTAAAGGGAATATAACCTGCAAAGCAATCTTTATAGAAGACCCCCTCAATTTATCAAATTAGGCTGTACAGTGGCGCCAAATATTTCTAAAGCCAAAGGCTAGAGTGGCCAGATCTGCAAACGTTGGTGTTCCACACTAAATACGTGAGGTTATATTCCCTTTAATACTTAAAATTTAAGTATTTTATTGTTAGATTTTCTCACTGTGATTCTAGACTACGTTCTATCTAAAATACTAGTCTTGACTAGTCTTAAATATAAATAATTAAGCAAATTATGTTTTGTTTTAAATAAATCCAACGCAATCAAACACAGATTAACGTATTTACACTAAAAATACGCATTTTGAAAAATCTCACGTGATATTAGGGGGGGGGGGGGGAGGGGTGTATCCAAATCTCAAGAAATCTCACCAAGGGGGGAGGGATGGTCGAAAAATCTCCAAAATTGCCTCACGTAATTAATGGATGCTCCCATATCTGGGTTGCCACAGGCCAGGAAATTTGAAAATGGGCCTAGAAGATCAAAGAAAGGTCAGGGATTTTTTAAGAATTAGTAAAAAGTTAAGGAATTAAAATTGATATTGAAATTTTATTAAGTTAATTTTAGTAGAGTTCGGTGATATTAGTATTTAGTACCTTAAACCTTCTGGCCCTTTTTAAATGTTGTAATTCCAAAATTTCAATAAAATCTTTTTTAGAATCAACTGATAAAAGTGAAATCTAACAATTTATTTTTTTTTCCTTAAAAACATAATTCTCAGATTTTTGTGTAAAAACAGGTCAGGAAAAGGAAAATTTGGAACTACAAATCATGTGGCAACCATTTATTTTTACAAGACTCAATAGTATAAAAAAAAACAAAGCTGGAGGTATTCTACCTGTACCCTCCAATTATTTTAGGAAATTGGCCTGATGAAACTGTTATAAGAGCAAACCAAGTTGGTACAGTACCTTGAGAACATGGAAGAGTCAGGTAATTTGAAAATGGGTCTAAAATTTAGGAAAAAGTCAGGTAATTTTTAAGGGTAACGCAAGTGGCCATGCAGGGGGTAAATTATCTTATACAAAATAAAAAGTAGGGCAATTATTCAAAAGAAATAATATAACAAAGATAAATTTTCTGTCGGTGTGGGAAATTGTTAATGGTGACCACATTTTAATTCACATTTCTTATTATTTTCGCGACCGACCATCAGTGTTCAGCAATTTGGTATCTAGGTAAAAGATAAAAGATACTAGGTAAAAGATATTTGTACCTAAGGTTAAAGTATCTAGCATATCTGTTGATTGTTAGTTTAAAGATACTTTTATCTAGTTCCGCTATAATTATCTAAACGTGCTATACTGTTTATCTTCTCATACGTATTCAAGAGTTATATTCGCGTATCGGATATTTCCTCGAACACCTTTTAACTTAAAATATAGTACCCAGTAAAAAGTGATTTTATCTAAAGGTAAAAATATCTGTATCTAGATAATAGGTACAGTTTAGATATACAAAACGATTCCTATGTAATTTGAGTAGCGACAAGAAATTTAACAGAACATTTCAAAGAAGAGCAGGCATAAACCGAATATCCACAAAGCTAACTCAAGACGTGAAACAGACCGATAGGTAGATTCAGAAAGCCAGTGGGTGGGCGGTCACCTTTGTCGCTATGCCCTAGCGCCGACATTACTTCCCCTAAGTCATATCGTCGACTGCTTCGTCGTCTTCATTTATGATAGGATAGTAGCGGAAAGATGGAGAAACACTGAACTCAGCGGTAGTCACCATACTTTCCGCATTAATAGTACCGACACATTTATACGAAATACTAATTAAATTACATTCATCACGGCAAACGACGATGTTAAGAGTAGGTGTTTCTTTTAAAGTCTGACCAGGGGCGGATTGTGCCGGTGGGCTTGTGAAAGTTATCTCACGGGGCCTCGGCCAAAATTACCCTTTAGTTCGACTGGGGACTGCCTACAGTACCCACTTCACGAAAAAGGCGCCTGTCCGCCCCTGAGTCTGACTCTTGCGCTACAAACGTAAATAATGCTCAGTGTTTCTCTCAGAAACGTTTCCTCGAGGGAAGGTAACTTGGCTGAGGGTGGTTTTTACCAGACAAACGTGTGTGTGATGTCCATTGGCAAGCTCTTAACGCCCGGGAGGTAGACTTTCCCCCGGAGAGATGCCTAGATGCTTATTCAAACTAAAAACATAATTAGGTTCGTTTTCACTCTTTGTAGCTGGTTTATCTTTTTATCGATGTATTAAAATATAACTACCAAAACAAGAAAGATACAGATAAGGAACGTCGCAGATATAGCCCCTGAAAAAAAGATATATACCAAAGGGCAATAAATAATTTAGATACATAACATACATTCTTTGCAAACAGATACGGAAAAAAAGGTATGTGTAAGAGTTTTTTATTTATCTGTGTTCGCCTGAAAAAAAGTTAGTATCTTCTACCCACAATTGTATCTTGTACCTAAAGAAAAGTACCTAAAAACGTAGCTAGATCCGTATCTAAATATCGTGTATCTAGATATCGCTGAACACTGCCGACCATGGCTTGATAAAGTTTCCTTTGCAATTGCAGAAAATCCCCATATAATAAATAAATTAAGCTAAGCTTAAAATCCTGGGTTCGTTTGCGGTGAGAGAAATTGCACCATGTGGCTACACAAAGGATAATAAGGTTTTCGCGCGGTATAAAATCCTCCTTGGAAAAGCAACTTACGACAACAAACGCCCCCCTACATGGTCACTTGCGTTGCCTTTAAGAAATAGTGAAAACGACAGGGAATTTAATTTTGGTTGCAAATGGTAAACGTTTACCAAAATATTGGTTTAAAATAACTCGGTGAAAATCTCAGGAAATGGTCAGGGAAACCTGAAAAATTCGGGAATTTGAAAAACCTGTAGCAACTCAGGAGTTAAACGCTGGAGAAATTTTCATGTAACTTAAATTCAAATAATTTGGTTCAAAGTATTTGTCTACAATAAATGTTTAAAAATAACTTTTAATTTCAAACTAATTGTACTAGAGTTAAAGCTGTCGAAATATAATCTGGTTTACCTTGACCTTCGTAAGGCTTTCAATACAGTCCCTAATTCGCTGCTCATTCCGATATTAGAGGGCTAAGAGGTTCCACCAATGATTGTAAACTGGATCGCGAATTTTTTGAGTGGACGAACCCAGCCTGTGAACCTGCGTGCAGTCTGCTCGAAATGGTGTGACGTGACCAGTAGGGTACCTCAAGGATCTGTGTTTTTCCCTATTCTAATTGTAATTTTTATTAATGACCTTCTCCTGGTAATCAAGGAGACTTTCCTCAAATTGTTTGCTGATTGGTCATAAAATTGCTTATCAGGCAGATTCGGTATCCTTCCAACGAGGCATCGATGCTTTAGACCATTGGGTCTCCCCGAACTGCATGGTCTTCCATAATACTAAATCGGACGTTCTTCACTGCGGGGAAAATAACCCTCGTTATAAGTACAGTTTATGTGATAGAGGTCCATGCTGTGGTTCGGGACCTGGGGACCATGCATTCTGGTCTTATGTTATTATTATTATTATTGACCGGGGTGGAAAGCGCGTTCACTTTGACCCTAGGTCTATTGTGCAACCCCCAACCTGTTACTTTAAGTAAAAAGTCCTATTTCCGACACAAAGCTAAGAATCCACTTGGCCGGGATGTTGAAGAAGTCACGCGTCTCCAACCGGTGCACACCGATATCCCCAAACCTTTGAGCCGCATAGTAATCACAGCTACAAAGAATGTGAGGGGTAGTTTCCTCTTCAGCTAGACAAGCCCTACAAATTGGAGTAACTCTTTCGCTCTCTGCCTATAGAAGGGCCTGGGATAAACTCTATGGCCTGCCTTTGACCATCCATCTCAAGCCAAAGCTTGAGTTGACGATCCGACATATACTTGGAGACCAGGCTGCGTATCAGGCCACGGGGTATGGGTAGAACAGGTTCTGGCCCTTTATACCCACCCTTTGCAACCTCCATAGCCAAGGCGTCAGCCTTTTCGTTCCCTTGATGCCCTTTATGACCAGGTATCCAATAAAGTTGAACTTTATTGTGCTTCCAAAGAACAAAAATGAGATCTAAACAGCTAAGAACCAGTTTAGAAGTGATACCATACTGGTTAAGAGCGGACTGACTATCCGTATAGATTTGGATAGCCTTTCCGCGATTCTTTTTTTTTTCAGACAATAGTCGGCGCAGAAGCAAATAGCAGCGATTTCTGCATGGAAAACAGTAGCGTGTTCGCCCAGGCTTTCGTAAAAACTATAGTTATTATTAAGGCAGTACATCCCCGCGCCTGTATCTGAATTGGTCTTGGACCCATCGGTAAACCAGACCACCTCACCTCTGCGGCTTGGGAAGTTAACCTCAAAAGGCTTATTAAAGTGTAATTTAAAATACCCATCTTAAGTACCGGTAGCTGACTAGAAATATCTCGGTAGAGCTTGGTGTGGCTAATTTCCCAATTATTAGTCTTTCACCACCCATTTTGGTTAAGCCTATAGGGACCAAAAGCTTCTTCTATAAAAAGATGTAGAGGAAGAATATTCAGGAGAACTTCTAGAGAAGCACTGGGGGCTGTTCTCATAGCTCCTGTATTGCCAACACGAGCTATCCTTTGTAAGGTGCGAAGTTCGGACTGTACGTTTTTTAAAGTAACCCTTGACCACCAGACCACAGCTGTATAAGACAGTATACAACTCTGGGACTAAGGTCCCAGGATTTACTAACTGTACTCCTAATTCTCCAAAATAACATTTTGCCCTTTTTGATAATATAATCAAGATGTGGTTCCCATGTTAATTTACCGTCAAGGAGGACACCGAAGTATTTCACCTCGGTGCTTTCCACTAGGTTAGTTCCAAATGAGGAAATACCGTTAAACGATCCCGGGATTATTTTACGAGTAAATGGAACCAGGACCGTCTTGCTAGGATTAACCGTGAGGTTGACCTCCTTGCCCCAGCAATCGACTGCTTCCAGAGCTCTCCTCGTTATATCCTTAACTGTCGTTGGGAATTTCCCAGTGACAATATCATCGACGTAACCGACACATAAAGTTATGTATTTGTACCCCGCCGTTCCGCTGGGCACTACGGCGGCACACAAGACAAAGAGTCATGCCGGACAAAAATGCACTTTGCGAAACAAACGTTCGGCCAGTGAGACAGCCATAAAGACAGGCTCACATATGGCAAACAAACGCCCTCATCATGGCCCAACAAAAGGCGACACCATGGGCTGCCCTAATTCCCACCCTCGCACAGCTGAGGACTAGAGTGACTTCCTCTTCCACCACAAAAATCCTCCCCAGTAGGATATTGAATGTCAAGTATGGAACACCCCCGAGGTTCCAGTGACCCAGCGCCCCGATTACGAGACACCCCAAGGACTCCAGTGACCCAGCAAACCAGGTGTGGACCGCCCCCAAGTGCCCCGCGACACCGAACGCCGGGTGTGGAGCCCCTCAAGAGCTCCAGTGACCCCATCAAACCACTGGATAGGAACAGTGTACCTGTGCAAATCAGCCGCAGGTTATTAGCCATACGTTGCCCGGCTCTCGCCACGACACAGCGACATCCCCCCTTTTCAGCCTCCGTGAGAGCTCATCCACCACCAGGCACCTCAACAAGGGAGAGAGAATCCCCCATGTGGGCAGCCACGGCTGGTGGAGATCATAAGGGAGTCTCTGTCAACATGGATTTGATCCAAAGACACAATGTGTCATTGATACAAAATGTCTTGGCAGTCTTCATTGATATCAAGAAAAACCGCGAACCCGATTACCCTGAACTCTATTGTCTTTTCGAGGCAGTTGCTTATGCAATGAAGGGTGTTCTCAGTAGACCTACCTTTCTGATAGACAAACTGAGCAGAAGATAGACGAGATTGATAGTTAACCTTCTCTCTAATATAACTGTCCAGTACCTTTTCTAAAATTTTTAAGGGAAAAGAGGTAAGACTTATAGGCCTAAACGCCTTCGCCTCGAGGTAACTTGACTTACTGGGCTTGGGAATGAATATGGCCTGAGACAGTTTCCAAGTGCTTGGTTTATGCCCTAAGGCAATACAAGCCCTATAGATCCTTAACAGCAATGGGCAGAGTGTATCAATGCTCCACCAACTTAGTCTCACCAGAGGTAGACCTTTGCAGGTTGAGCCGGGTCGCATCAGTTGTTGGCCCTAGGCCTGGTTTGGTAAAAGGGCGGGTTGAATCAAAATATTTACTGTTCCCTTGTTTTGAGCTGGGTTCTGTCGAACACTTACCCGATGTGTTTTCGTTGTTTTGTTGTTTTTGTGCTTCCATGATGGTCGCTGCCCTTAATCCTCTGTCCGGGCGGAAGGCTAGTTACAACAGGGTTTCACCTTGTTCCCCGAGGGGATCGTTAGTGATACCGTATTTTCGCTTCCCCAGTACCATTCAGCCTTCACCACGATACCTTACACCACACCTTGGCTTAAGCATATAAGCTTGAACTCTACCCTTTTTAGATATTAAGTAACCTTGGTTTTGATGAACCTAATGCGGGATTTTGAAAACTACGGTAGTTTAACAATTCGAACACCGTCCCCAATTGAGTTTTCACTTTGACTTCCCCTTAAAAACGTTCGGCAGCGTTGCCAGATCGAAAATCTGAAATTATCGTATCTAGGCCAAAAAATTATCGATTTTCCTGGAAAATTATCGTACATTTCTTTTTGGCGATAAATTTTAATTCATACATAAATGCGTTGAATTTAGATGATTTTTTAAAGCACTACAGGAGTTTTATTTCAGGGAAATAAACAAAATGTCTATTATCATTATTAACTGAACTTAATATGTTTAAAAATGTTTTAAAAAATGCGGTAATAGCTAGGAGTAATAAACTCACACTCTGGACTACGCGTACATAAAATGTATATCATTCATTTTTAAGTAGAAAAGTTATATAAATTAATAATAAAATATAAATCGTTCGTAGTTTTTTAAAAAAATCTAAAGATTATCGTACATTATAGTACGTTGAGGCAGAATTATTGAAATAATGGTACGATATCGTACGCCATGAAAATTATAGTACGCCCTAAAAATTTTGATGAAATTATCGCACTGTGCGATAATTATCGTACGTCTGGCAACGCTGACGTTCGGGTACCCCTTCGGTATGTGAAACAGAATCAAAATCAGTGGGAAAAAAATATTTTTCTTTATTAATAAACACAAATTTTGGATATGTGTTTTGTTTTTGTTCAGAGTTTTTCCACTTTGACCCAAACGCCGTTTTTTGGAGATACAAACAAAACCGTCCAGCTGGTTTCGATTTTACCCTAAATTAATGGTTATCGATGAATAACAATCTTAAAAATACAATTTCAGTAACTCATGAAAATGCGTAAACGTGAACGTCTACGTTAGATTTGAAAATTAGTTGGGAAGTCGGGATTAAGGCATTTGCAAAAACAGGCGACGAATGATCCCAAAAGGCATAAGCTCGGGGAATTATTAAAACAAGTGCCGGCTCTATAATATTTTGACTGAACAAATATAAGTTACACCAGCGCCAAATTTGATCTCGCGCTATGTTAACCTACGAACAAAGATATCTGTATGAGTTGAGCGCCCCTAGCGGAATATTATTTTAGAATAGTTTTTGCATAGAAGCACATATAAAAAACTGTATGAGCCTGGGCCATCTAAAATTCTTACAAGACTCCAACCTGACAAAACAGATCATTAACTACATACGCCAGCATGGTGTCAACACGAGCTGGACCAGACGAATAGCTCGACTAGACCGTGAAATAGGTATCGGTACATCTAGGGGCCAGGCCCCGACATATAAGGAATGGAAACAAGTTGTGACAATTGAAGCGAATGATAAGGCTATTTCTAATTGGCATGCTGCCGTTAGATCAAAACAGAGTCTCCAAGTGTACGCTAGTAAAACCAAACCCCACACAGAAGAGTTCTATAAAGGGACTTGGTACAGTGGTCTGCTATTCCAGGCTAGAACGGGGGCTCTGCTTACCAGTTATAGACAGTCCCAACTGTTTGCTTTTTCCCCACACTGCCGCCTGCGTGGGGAACCACAGGAAGACATCCGCCACATATTATTAGAATGCCCCGCGACTTCAACTGAAGATAGCTCTGAGTGGAGGGTAGCGCACACAGACACTAATATGAAACATATATTGGGACTTGACCTGGAACCCAACCAGACCTGGCACCCGCAGATGGTAGCCTCTATCCTCGGCCGTTGGCAAGTGAAGAAGCGGATTATAAACACCTAAATCTTGAGGGATACAACCCGCAATTACCACCAGTACATCATATGTTTTGTAAATTGTAATGTATCTAAACGAAAATCCAAAATTGTTCAAAAATGTTAAAAGAATGTTAGAAAACTTTATATAAATTTTAAAATAATTTCTGAAATGATAAAGTATGCTAAGTCAGCTGAGCTCACGTATGTAGAGCCGCCCTGTTTCAAAAGGGTGTCTTAATGACAGCTCCAATAAAAACCTTTAAACCTTTAAACCTATGAGTTCAGCGCCACGATTGTTATAACTGGCTCACGGAATTTCGGCCGCTATAATTAACGCGAGATCAAAGTTGTTCAAATTTACGAAAAACGATGAGGAAGAATTAATAGCGTCTGCTTTAGCCGCAGCCTATCTAGCTTTCAATGGCGAGCCCAAGGGGGCGTTGCGATAGTTTTCGGTTGCGAAATGGAAACACAGATTGAAACCAAAAATGGCGATTACGAAAGTCAATGGTTGAAAAATTCATTTCCATAATCTTGTAAAGAACCACTTCCTCTACATCATAAACTCAATTGTTTCGTAGTTTTCAAGCTCAAGAGAAGACGACGAAACTGGCGAAGCTGTGACGTAGGGGAAGTGAGACTTCGCATTAAAAATTTACCCACTGACGTAGACGTTTGAATTTTCGTATTTTAATGAGTTTCTGAAATTGTATAACGTATTACAACAAACCTTGTGCGTATCTCCGGGAAGTAACCTGTAGCGTTGCAACAGGTAATACAAGGCCAATTTAATCTGAAGTTTTCCAAATCTTTGACCAACGCACATCTTGGGTCCCGCCCCGAAGGGTTGAAATGCCAACTTATCGAAAGTACCGTCACCTTTGCTTTCCGCCGAAAATCTTCAAGATAATTATAATAATATTAATAATTATCAGCTAGGGTTACTTTTGGTTATACCCAAGACACCATCTTAGGCCTAATTCATCGATCGACTTAAGTTTAATGTTTACGGTCCGCCTTGGACGAATAAGCTACTGAACGCAAATCATAAACCAAGAATGTATTGAAGTTACTAAGAATATTTCAGCATAGCATTAACACCTGGTACCATCCTCACAGCTTTTGTGGAGAAAGTTCATCTGCATTTAAGGCGCATTCAAGGTCATACCATATAGCAAACTTGAATGGAAAAGCAGACGAAATTAACCTACAAAGGCTGCGACTCTGCGAGAATGGGAATCAGAATCCTGTAGTCCAATATTCTTAGTAACTTCAATACATTCTTGCTAAAACCCAATTTTTCAAATGGCACCGCCCACCAACGCTCCTACCGAGAGAATCGTGAAACGTTTCCAACCAAATAAGTTGCACGTACGTATAAACGTGACATCGAACGCAGTGGCACTACAAGAGGCGCTGCTCTAAAAAAACAAAACTCGCAAATTAGATTCGAGTCCAGTAGATTAATCGTCCAAGGCTTAGCAGTAGTCAGGAGTAGTTGCCATGGCCACACGCAGATATTTTCTAAGGGGGGGGGGGGACAATCTTCATATCTTCATTAGTGTCTTCATAGTTCATGAAAGGTGGGCCATTTGCTTCCCCCCCCCCTTCTTCTGCGGGAGCCCATGCTGATTGGTGCTAATTATGTTAAAAACATAAGTCCAATTTAATTTATATTATCTTTAAAGGATAAATGCTTGTTCCGTATTTTACCCAGCCACGCGAAACTTTCACCACAGACCACCTACCCCAAGAGGGACTTGTATCGCTGGTAGTAATTTCAATATTTTTATGTCACGAATGTGATGCGGCTTTTATTTCAGAGCGCGGCAAGTAGATTCAAGTTTTATTTATTTATAACTTTTTATTTTGAAGCAAGTGTCGGCTCTATCATTGCCACCTGTATTATGATAGTGCCTTTGTTATTAGAGATGGCCATGTATCTTCGATAAAAAGACTTTACTGGAGAGCGTGTTGCCATCTATTAATGGCCAAGGAAGCTAAAATTCAAAATAGCGAAACAATAACGTCATCGGAGAACCATTGCAGAGTATCGTAATTACTAATTAGATAACTTACAAGGAGACGACCCGAGGTGTTAGACACCGATTTTGTTCAAACTCGGGGGATTGGTAGACCTTCATGTAACTTGAAAAATCCTAAAGGGAATTTATTCAATGGGCAACGGTTTTGCCATGGCAACTAAAAATGATTTCGACAACATAAAATGGAAATTTTTCCTATTTAAAGGGAATATAACCTCAGGTATTTGGTGTGGAACACCAACGCTTGCAGCTCTGGCCGCTCTTGCCTTTGGCTTTAAAAATGTTTGGCGCCACTGAAAAATTGAAGGGGTCTTCCGTAAAGATTGCTTTGCAGGTTATATTCCCTTTAAGCCATATCGGTTCATTTTCACCCATTTGGTTCAAATTGATCAAAATGTGATCAATTTTGATTTTCTTCGTCAATTTTTAACAATTTTTTTAATATTTTGGTATTTTAAATTTTTTTAAATTTTTTCAATTTATTCACATGGGGGGACCCGTGGAATCGGTCTAAATCCCATGTTATTTTTAATGGGAAAATTTCCATTTTATGTTGTAAAAAACATTTTTCGTTGCCATGGCAAAACCGTTGCCCATTGAATAAATTCCCTTAAGGATTTTTCAAGTTACATGAAGGTCTACCTATCCCCCGAGTTTGAACAAAATCGGTGTGTAACACCTCGGGTCGTCTCCTTGTTAGTGGACTTTAATTTAAATTATATATCCCATATAAAATATATTGTAAAAAATTACTATAATTTAAGTTATTGTGAAATTTTCAAATGAGCCAATCAACGCGAAGGGTACTTTTATGTTCCGAATTTTGGGTCAAAATGTAGCTTTACCATCTTGTTTTGATTTGAACGCTAGCGACACCTGTTGAATAAAGAGTTACTTCATGTCGACCCGACACTTACTTTAATTTCGTAAAATAAGGAATTTTCACGCGCTATTTTCTCTTTGCTGTAAAAAAGGTGCATCACTTTTAAGATACCTTATTTTGAGGTTGATGCAAGTCCTTCTTTGGGTAGGTGGTCTGTGCTTTCACTTACCTGTCCGGGTTGAATTCTTCGGGATTTTTCCAGTAGCTATTGTCCATCTGAAGCGAATATATTGGTATTTGAACTTGCATTCCCTTGGGTACGTTGACATCACCTATAGCGGCGTCAGCAGAGGCAATTCGAAAAGTCCTAATTTTTTTTTATTAAAGATACTTGTTAGCATGGGATTTATAAGGCCGCACAAAACGTGCCTTGGTCACGGAAAAACAAATATTTCGCGTCAAATGGTTTAAAACCGGGAGACTGATATCTGTAGTGCCCTAATCCGAGAAAACAGTACCTCGCATGTCCACAGACAGAAAAAGGGTATCTCGCTTGTCCAAACTCCTGAACAGGGTACACCGCTTGTCCAAACTCCAGAACAGGTTACACCGCTTGTCAAACCCCTGAACAGGGTACATCGCTTTTCCAAACTCCTGATCTGGGTACACCGCTTGTTCAAACCCCTGAACAGGGTACACCGCTTGTCCAAACTCCAGAACAGGTTACACCGCTTGTCAAACCCCTGAACAGGGTACATCGCTTTTCCAAACTCCTGATCTGGGTACACCGCTTGTTCAAACCCCTGAACAGGGTACACCGCTTTTTCAAACTCCTGAACAGGGTACACCGCTTGTCCAAACTCCTGAACAGGGTACATCGCTTTTCCAAACTCCTGATCTGGGTACACCGCTTGTTCAAACCCCTGAACAGGGTACACCGCTTGTCCAAACTCCAGAACAGGTTACACCGCTTGTCAAACCCCTGAACAGGGTACATCGCTTGTCCAAACTCCTGGACAGGGTACATCGCTTGTCTAAACTCCTGAACAGGGTACATAGCTTGTCTAAACCCGGGGAAAAGTGTTCCTTGCGTGTTTAAAGCTGGAGCCGAAAAAAGGTACGTAGGTTGTACAAAATCCCGGAAAATCGTACCTCGCTGGTCTAAACATGGGAGGAGGGTATCTCACTTGTCCAAACCTAGGAGAAGGATACGTTGCTGTTCCAAACACGGGAGTAGGCTATCTCGCTAGTCTATAGCCGGGAAAAGGGCACCTCGTTTTCACAGACCCAGGCCCCAGTTATTGGTATCGGCTACCCTTCTCTCGTTGGCTATGTCTTCCACAGTTCGCAGCTAAAAATGGCAAACTTTGGCTTAGCATTACATAACTTACATTGGAACTGGTGCGTAAAGACGCAAAGCTTCGCATAAAACTTGATCCAAATATGTCATTTCCATGATAATATCCAGCAAGGAGGACGTCTTTTCTTTGTACCTGACCGATAAAATTTCCTTCCTCAGTTTGTCTTGGATTTCTGGACAAGTACTTAAATGATAAACAGTAAATCCCAGCGTACTGGACGATGATTCGTATCTGGAAAATTTTGTTTCGTAAATATTCCAGTAAATAATTACTTCGTTGAATTTTGGGGCGTACCCTGCTAGAATGAATATTAAGATATTGGACAGGATTTCATCCTCTTTCATGAAGTTCGTCGGAGTTTTAAATTCTGTTTCTACTGCGGGATTGTCGTAAACAATGGTTCAAAGCTTAAAAAGGAATCGCGAGTTAGGTTCCTACCGTTGTTGCCTTCGTAAGCCTCCATTTTTTGTGGTTCTTTTTCAATGGTGCGATCGAGCATTAGCTGTAATAAGTCACAATGCACGGACGAGTCTTCTTCGGTGAGCGTTTTCCGGTGATTTTGAATCGTGCTACAGTGATTCACAAAAGCCCAAAGGCTCTTGTCCGACACGGAAGAAAACAACCATTCGCAGAACTTCCTCGTTGGTAATATGAAATTTTGGAATTCCGGAAAGCAAGCTGGAAAATGAACCGCTTAATTAAAGTTGACCTTTTACCAACGCTGGACTACGTACTCGCTATTATGTACAGCAACGGCAGTTCCCCGCAAGAGATGCGATTAATCGCTTTTAAAACGGGGTGATCCACGTGATTTTGGATGTTGAGGTGAACTCCCATAGTCACGACGAAGGAGTTGTCTATGATAAAGGGTTGAATCATTTGGTAAATGTCAAATTCCACAGAATCCTTCGCTTTAGGCTCGACTTTGTCCAAGAAAACATTGATGCATTGCATTAAACTCGGCATAAGCTATAGAGGTATAATATTTCTCATTTTATTTCAACTACGAAGTTGGCGTCCGATATGATTTTTACAATTTGTACCTTTTTGAGATTGAAGTTGTTGAAAAAAGGTTGTAATGTGGCTCGTTGGCGTTTCCACACGTCATCTTCAGCCTCCAACATACTTTTCTGAAGATTAGGGTCCCCGAAAAAACCCCCTGGCGTCGTTTTCTGAAAATGACTAACTGACGTCAAACGATTTTAAAATAATTAAGTAACGTTCAGACTAAGCAATTTCATTGGTGCCAATTAATTGTTCGTGACTATTGTAGACTAAGGAATTTCATTGGTGCCAATTAATTGTTCGTGACTATTGTAGACTAAGGAATTTCATTAGTGCCATATCCATTGTACCAACTAATTGGTCGCCATATTCTGTTCACACCATTCCACCAAATTTTTTTTGGTATCGTAGTTAATTTGGAATAATTAAAATAAATAAATTTTGTGTTTGAATTTTTGCTTCTTTGGTGACGTCAGCAAAACCAAGCTCTCTCATTGCCCGAAACTTGCTAGCTTCCACAACAAACTATAGACACTACCGTTTTTGGTGCCTTAAACGAAAATCTCCTATCGGACAACGGAATCCTACTACCGTAGTTCCTCTCCATTTCGCGCACCGATAATTCATCTTCTCTGGCCAAACCGTTTAAAATAATAATAACGAAATACTTAAAACACCTTGAATGATAGGAGTACTTAAAAAAAGTCGGGACTTTGATGAAAGCAATAATAGCAAATTACGAAAGGAGGGAAAATCGTAGAAAGACCGTAGTAGGATAGGTGATACTAGAAATTATACCAGAGAGCAGTGGAAATATTTAAAAATATACCACGGTAGTAAACGTAAACAACCACGATAAATATAATTATCGTTTTCAGAAAAGGTCGCTGCTCGGCGCCGGGTATAAATTTAATTTTAAATTAACTTAAAGATAATTTATGTTAAATGAGTTACATTTTCGGAAAGCCCAACATTCGATTAATAAGAAAAATATCAAGTTGGTATTTAGGTTTGAAAAGGATGATAAAATTAGCGAATTAGTAGATTAGTCCATTAAGAAAAGGGATAATTAAGCTAAACCCTAACAAATTTGAAGAAATTTAAAAACTGACTAATTTCTCGTACCGATAGGTCTTTGAGCAAACAAAAAGCCGCGAAACTAGGACCAAATAGATCTTCGAGTGAACTGCCTATGGACTGCATTGCAAAGGATGAATAGTTTTGACACGCGCGGATTATAACAAATTCGGGATGTCGAGGCTTAATAGGATATTCTATAAAATACGGGAGGTCACGTGTTTCTGTTTTATTGTACCATGGACCAAGAATTTAAGGGGACTCACTGTTCCCAATATTTTGACACGGTAGGTGTGGCCTAACTCGGAAGGCTTACTGAGGTACATCAACCTCTTTGAAGCACCTCAAGAATTCTGTTCAACTATCACTGCGAATTGGAGCTTAGGAGACAGTACGTGCTTAGTTCATTAAATTTTTAAGTTAAGAAGTGAAATGGATTCCAATAAATTTGATTAAAAAACTTCAGCCATACGCGGCTTACAGGTTATTTTTACTTAACACAATGGTTAATTCCCATTACTTAAACTTTTAAAGACCTAATTTCCAAAATAAAAGATCAAAAACTTACTAAGCCTAATCATTTAGCCGACAACAACGGCGCCATTTTGTCAAAATTGAACGTGAAGAATCAAATCTTCACGTCGTTTCCCAATCGTTCAAATAGTCGGTCTCTTTACCGAAATAAGTTGCGTGTTTTGTGACAAACCTAGTTATTCCTTAAAAGTTGTTTAGTCTGAACGTCAGTTTAGTTTGAAAAATCTTTTGAGGAAAAACTAACGGCTATATTAGTGAACTTGGGAAATTCCAGAATTTGAACTTTTTTCACGTCATCCGTGTCCATAAAAACGAGCATTGGACTACCTCCCAAGAAGTACCTGCGGATAAATTTTGTATAACCAGAAGCATAAATTTATTCAACCATGAATATAGAACAGAGGTTATATACCTGGTACCATCATTATTATGTAAAGGCTAGACTTTCTGCCGACTTACGTCACAACGACTGTTTAAATGAACCAATCGGAGGTGAAAGGAAATGACGCCAAAAATCCCGCACGAGCTCTGAAGTTACAGTGAATCAATTTTGCGTCTATGATTGCGTTTCGTTTTTAGACTCCCTAATAGCGTTTTCCATTTGATTGCTCGAGATTCGCTCCGAATCTGTCTCTGACGTCATAGATCTCGTCCCAATCGATTAGAGTAAAACCGCAAATGGAACATGCCATGAACATATTCCCGCGCTTTGTGGTTTTTCGTCTGCTAGTAATTTGAATTTTCGCGTCTTGGTCTGCTATTTTGCCAAAAAATCTAAAAGAAACACGCAAAATTTTGCTCCGAGAGCGGGAAATGGAACGCGGGAAACTTGATCGGAGCAGATCCGAGCACGCAAATGGAACATAACATTTTTATCAGAGCGATTTCGAGCACCCGAGAACGGGAAATGGAACGCGGGAAACTTGATCGGAGCAGATCCGAGCACGCAAATGGAACATTAAATGTTGATCAGAGCAATCTAGAGCGCTCGAGAGCAGTCAAATGGGAAACGCTATAAGGTTTACATTAATTATGGTTTAAAAAGTGCTTTTAAAATGTCCGTTTCTACTAATATGACTTGTTCAAAAGTGAATCTTTTGAAAAACATTCTTTCGGCCTCTTGTGATAATTTGAAGAATCTATCATTAGTTCATTTACGTAACTTATAGAAAGTTGTCGTCTGATACGATTTTGAAAACTTGTAACGTCACAGCTGTAGTGTTAATAGTGGCCGCCATGACAGTTACCGTTTTTTATCAATAGGCAAATTACAATGGTGACGTCGCATGGTTTCAAACAACAACACTCTATTGGACCTAGGCTTAGCATCATTTGAAGTCAGGTTGAATAATTTTTATATCCTTGGCTACAGCTAGGAATTGTGTTTGAATTTTTAAAATAACATTTTCAATTCAGCCAAAATATTTGATTGAAAAGTATCACAGTCAAGACTGGGTTTCACAATCACTTCTGTTAACAAACGTAAACCTATCAATTCTTCACTCGCTAAAACTAAAACTAATTTCACGCGCAACTTTCGCGTTTTTCTTACCCATGACTCAAACTATTTACGGACGCGAAATTTGAGGCAGACGACTGTATCCGTTGACGCCACTGTCGGCTTGGTTTCAAAGCTCAGCCTTTTTTTGAACGTGATGGCGCCAGTATCATAGGAGATCTATATTCATGGTTGAATATGAATAAATTCATGCCAGTAATCCATAACGCGAGCTACGAAATGTACGAATGGTTATCACGGCTGATTCCCGTCTCGGTTTCGTACTAAAATTGTAATCTCCTCAACGTTACTCCCCATAGAGGGGTAAGTCAGTCTCAGATAATCTGTACACCGAGCTCGTGCATTTAGCACCGTTAAAGGTACATATTTTCAAGAGTTCGCGAGTTCCATTTAGCACTGTCAAAGGTACGGCAGTGTACACCGAGTTCGCAGAGTGTCTTACCCCTCGCTCTCCATTTAGGGTGGAGAAGGGTATGAACCGGAATTGGGTACAATATCCGGCTTGTTTTTCAGTTTGGTATTCGTCGGTATAAAAATTCCTGAATTAATTTATTATGTAAGTAGGCGCTTCAATAAAACACCTTCAAGGAAATTTCCACGAAGTAATATTTCCGAGACCTGCAAGTTATTTCTTATACAGGGTGTTAATTAAAAAATGGACCAGGGCGAATATCTCAAAACGTGTTTTCAGGGCCGGATTAAGACTTTATGGGGCCCTAGGCCCAAGTTAATTTTGGTGCCCCCTTTCAATAGCGAGCGAAGCGAGCTAGGCGCTTCCTCAATTTATAATTGAGAAATGGAAGGAAAATTCATTTTGCTGCCAGATTTAATATGTCGTCAGGGGCTACACGGCAGTCCGTCAGAGAATGTGACAATCAAACGTTTTTGGTTCATAGGGGTGGACGCATTTACTAAAATTACTCCGGAAAATATTTTGTGAAAAGCAAATGATTAAAGTTTTGTACTTTTATTTTTTTTTCGATCCCTCTTGGTGCCCCTTGTAGGCTTGGTGCCCTAGGCCCAGGCCTATTCGGCCTATTGGTTAATCCGGCCCTGCGTGTTTTGGCTACGATTTTGAAATTTTAGGGTGTTATAGAGCGCTCAGGGGGTCAACCGACTATAAAATTTCAATGACCTTGAACCAAGTCTTCAAGGTCATTCGAAAATTATCTTGAGAACCGTATGAGTTACGAAGTTGGTTCGAATTAGAAAAGTGTTCCACGTAACTAGCTTTAACCCGATCTGATTTGCGAAATAGGAAGTCGAGATCAAAGACAAGTAGCCCTAAAACGCAAAATCTTTTAGGTTATTAGCCTTTCAACCTGGTTTCTGACGCAATTCATTTTCGGGCTACTTGTCTTTGATCTCGACTTCCTATTTCCCAAATCAGATCGGGTTCAAGCGAGTTAGCCATAAAATGTGACGGGAAACACTTTTCTAATTGGAACCAACTTCGTAATTCTTACGGTTCTCACGATAATTTTCGAATGACCTTGAAGACTTGGTTCAAGGTCATGGAAATTTTCATAGTCGGCTGACCCCATGAGCGCTCTATATCACCCTAAAATTTCAAAATCGTAGCTAAATCGTTGAAATAAACCGGTAAATAGAACGTCGTGTTTTTGATAAACCTTAATATGTCAGAAAAAAGCTACCTGGTTAAAAGGGAACACTTGTTGCATACCATAAAAACTTGTTGAGGTTAACGGTAATAGTTAGTGTAGGGAGCTGTTGGCTCGATCGCGTTTCATGCAGGGCTTGCCACCACCCTCCTACGCATTCTAACCCGGCCACCTAAATTAATGGCTTCAAAAGTCGCTTGATGACTTAGGCCTAAGGTGGTGCCTTGGGTATTAGCCTAGCTGATTATTATTATTATTAAGTTGCCATTATTTCAACAACGTAAGGCTCCGCATTAGCAAACATTTTCTGGAAATTCTACGAAGCCGGAACATCCCCAAGAAGGTAACTATATTTATCATCTCAAAATAGTCATTTCTTGAGCGATATAGTTCGAAGTGATATGACGAAATCGGACATTCACCAAAAATGTGTACAGGATTTTGAAATCCGGATTTCACGCTGGATTTTAAGATTTTTTGTTGGATTTCAGATTTTTTAACTTTTCTCCCGGAATTCAGTATTTCTCGTCAGATTTCGGAATTGCGCGATTTCTCGATTTCTCGTCGGATTTCGCCATTTCTCTTCGGATTTCTCGATTTCTCGCTGGATTTCAAGATTTATCGTCTGATTTCGAGATTTATCGAAATCTCGCTCCATTTAAAGATTTCACGTCGGACTTCAGGATTTACCGTCAGATTTCGCCATTTTGTAATTTCTCGATTTCTCGCTGGATTTCAAGGTATCCCGTCGGATTTCTGGATTTTGAAAAAATCCAGGCGGAATTTCGGATATCTTGGAAAGTGTACGGGATTTCTTTGAATGTCCGAGCCCTCATATCTTACAATAGGGAATATGCCAGGATAACCATTTCCAAGGTCGAGGCATGGATTCCTGGTATAACTTACGACGTTAGTCGTGCTAAAGAACTCATTCGACTTACCCAAACGTCTTACCATACTTTTTTCGCCAATATCTAATAGTTTCCGGATGTCCCTATAATTGCAACCATCGTCACCTTATTGATGTTGGACGGATATTTATTAATATATACTTACCTTCTTGTGAATTGTCCAAAGATTTCCCAGAAAAAAATTCGGTTTCGGTCCGGGTACGTTGATCTTTTCAAAAATGCGAAAACGTTCCAGTCGCATTCTGCCATTTAGTTTCGGATATGAGCCTTTTTTAATTAATCAATATTTTTTTAAATCTTAATGGATTAATGTTACCTTATCCAGAAAAATATAAGCAAGCCCAAAACGGTACAAAGCAGATAAATCATAGTTGCTGGTGTGTATACTTTTCACATTTACAATAATGTTCATGTTTTCCATCAACTATGTCGATTTTGAATGCAGGACGTCGACCCGGAAGTGAAAATGATAAGGTACATCTCGCGTTATTTTTCTATTAAGCTCGTACGGCCACGCGTGATAGTTATTGGAAATAAAAAGCTGTCTACACTGTATGTGACATTAGTGTGATGAAGTTATGCGCCCTCCGTACACAGACAGTGAAATTCGCAGTTAGCCTTTTCAGGCGATTGACCATTTTCAAAGTACAAATCTTTTATTTAAGAGACGAAAATATAGCCCTTTATCAGCTTCTCGCGTTGGCTGCTATATGGCTAATTTCGATGTGAAATGTAACGGTACAGGAATCCATACCTCTACTGGGAATGCTTATCGCAGATTTTCGTCTCGATGCGGCTGACGGTTTTTATGACGTCACTATGTTAACTTAACAAACGATTACGTGAGAGGGGAGCGCGCGCAGAGGGGATTTTTTTATCTCGTAGGCGTGGCCAAAGCCGTCAGAGTGATCTCACCATACGCGATGCGGCAGGACAAGCATTCCAAGTAAATGTATGGATTCCTGATTACAATTACCATAAGTAACATAATAACGATAAGTATGACACTTCCTATTGCTTTAATGCTAATTTTCTAACCAAACCTTTTTTCGGCACTGATACTCTCTTCAAGCTGTGATTTGAACTCAAGACTTACCGTTTTGGATGACTAATTTTTGATAAAAATTTAAGCCTAATATCGGAGAGCACGTTCTGGAGTCGCGAGGGGCTTTGTTTCGAAGCCCGCGTGCGAATCACGCGTGATAAAAAAACATGAGCTCGTGGCGCCGAGAAAAACATTTTTAATTTTTATCATTTTAGCCTAATATTCCGCCTATCTATCGGAAACCAGATATTTCGGCTTAGCGGAAGTCTCGCGTATTTTAGACACCAGAGGGCTCTGTGCTGAGAAAACATCTTGATTACGCAATAACTATGAAAATCAGTTTGGTTGTAAATCTTGTTAATTGTCATACTTATAGTTATTATGTTACTTATGCAATTACTATTGCCTTAAAGACCTGAATTTGATGTGAAAGGTCAAGTCCCTCGTCGGAAATGATTTAATTATTGAAATTATCGTTTTGAAAGCCGTAATTTTACGTCAATACTAGATGACTTGGGCCTAAGGTGGTGCCTTGGGTAATAGCCTAGCTGATTATTATTATTATTTCGTTTATTTTTTTTAAACAAGTGCTGGCCATATAGTACATTACAGAATTCGAGGCGCTCTTTCACGTGGTGCAATCTCCCCAATCAGCCACCTCAGTAAAATCCGCCATCTTGGAAAATGGTGGCCAAAAATGAAAAAAAAACGTCACAACTAATGATGACGTCATCCGATTTTTATGTGTCATACCTTTAACGATTCGTTATTACGTTACCGAAAACCTTTTATCTTAGACATTTTGTAGTAAACCTAACGCCTAATTAATTACGATTAAAAATATAATTTATTAAAACAAAAAAGTATACAAATTCGTGAAAAAAACTATTTATACAATTTTCTGTTGAACGTGAACGTACCTTTTTGCATATTTCATGATAATCTTTTAAATTGGTTCAGATTTGGGGTTCAAATCTGCCACTAAAAACGGAACCATTTAAAGTTCACGTAACCACCCACAGTAAGAGCACCTCTAAACCTCTTTCGGTGTAATTAACCACCTTCGGAAAGATCAATATCGATCCTCTTTACTTTCGTTTATCCACCTTTATTAAAGGTATCCCTCACTCACAACAGGGGAAGGCATAGGGGTCACAAAAAAACTGGTTTTGGAGCACACTGCAAGTCTGGATTTTATGTTACCCCTATGCCTCCCCCTGTTGTGAGTGATGGATCCCTTTAAGCTCGATACTGAATTTGTTTATTTAAATTCGTTGTCAAGTTTACAATTGTTCACGTTATTAAAATTTTAAATTAGCGCGAACATTGTCAAAACATTTTTTTAAAGATTTTTACAGGTTTTCAAGGTGTACAGTTTTTTAAAGGTAAGTATATCAGGTAAGTTTTTTTTAAAAATAGTTTTTTTTTCTATTTTTCTTTTCGTTAATACAGGGTAACACGGTTCCACGGTAAGTATCAGGTGAGTAATATTACATTGAGGGCTTATTTTTTCCCTTTCTTGGCGAGCGCTCCAGATGGTGAAGTCTGCGAACGTTTCCTGCGATTTTGCAAGATGATGTTCGCATGACGCAATGATTTTGTACGCCATCTAAGGATTCCTGGTGATGTGGTGACCAAGTCCTGTGCACGACGGCAGAAGTCCTCTAATTCTTGGTTGGACATTTCCCACCAGGTCCACTCTTGTTTGTATATCGGAATTTCTGTAACTGGATGTTGTGCGATTGGAGAAGACTCCAAATCTGGGTCTTGACGCGGGGGAGTTTTAACTGCGTTGGAATAACCATTTGATTTTACTGGTGTATCGAGTACGTTGGGGAGAGAGCCTGGTGGGGATAGGCGCCAGCCGTCTTCGCCCTCCTCGAAGTGACCTTCGCTTGAAATTTCGCCGTCCATTTTTTCTTGGATTTCACTATCGCCAGTGAAGGCTACCGGGTCTGCTGGTGGTGGTGTCGAACTCCTTAAATTTTCAGGATCCTCAGGTGCAGGATTCTGCTCTTGCATTTCCGTATTTTCAGATATCTGACCTGTTTTTTTCCTCTTCTTCGGACAATCCCGAACCTGATGACTGTCCTTTCGGCAGTAGAAACACATACGCTGCACTCCCTGATATACTATCTGAATGCGATGGCCGCTAATGGTCATCAGGTTCGGGATTGGGCTTTTAATCTTGACTTCCAAGCGCCGATTGCCATTACGGACATCTATGAGTGCACCTTTCTGGAAGGTCTCCCATGTCTGCGACAGGACTTCGCAGTAGTTCTTTAAGGCGTTTCTCAAGAACGGTAAATCCCACCAGCTGGGCGCATCCTTTATAGTGATTTGGGCCACCGGATCCGCCACTCCCACGATGCTGAGATGTCTTTCGCCAATGACAATTCCGGCGTCAACAGCCTTCTGGTAGCAGATATTGTCTTTGAACGTTATCTGCAACTCAGATTTTCCGATCATCTGAAAAACTGAGATACTCCTGGGGCCAATGTGGTCGAAAAGGGCAACAGCCAAATCTTCCACACTGACCCCGTCGAACTTGATTTTTGCAGTTGCCTTCTTCGAGGACGAGGGCATTGACTGCGATGCTGACGGCAACGATTGTACGGCAGGCATGGCGATAGTTGGTGGAAACCGCCGAAGCGGAGACCGGAACTCAGGAACCGTTGGTTTGTATCAAGCGGCAACAGGAAGACAGGAACAACAGCCGGAACTGGAACTGGGCTGGAGACAGGAACGGCAGCGACTGACGATTCAGCGTGGCAGAGAGCAGGCAAACTCGCCTAAAGGCGTAAAAACACTTCTCGCCCCCCGACTAAGATCTCGGTATAGCACTGATATTAGAAACAGATACTACACTTTGATCTTAGCCAAAACGGAACCATTTAAAGTTCACGTAACCACCCACAGTAAGAGCACCTCTAAACCTCTTTCGGTGTAATTAACCACCTTCGGAAAGATCAATATCGAGCCTCTTTACTTTCGTTTATCCACCTTTATTAAAGGTATCCCTCACTCACAACAGGGGAAGGCATAGGGGTCACAAAAAAACTGGTTTTGGAGCACACTGCAAGTCTGGATTTTATGTTACCCCTATGCCTCCCCCTGTTCTGAGTGATGGATCCCTTTAAGCTCGATACTGAACTTCCGTTTATGTTCAGTCCTGTTTGGTTGGTATTTTCTAAGCCGTCACTCAGAAAGTTGATTGTTTTTATAAAGCTAAGGTAGACTACGTGAAGCGAGTATATTTCAAAATGTAGCGAGTGCATAACTGAACTATTTACGTAATCAATGATATATAGTTTATTAATCATTTACAGTATTGTTTCAAATTCTAAACTTTAATTGAATAGGGTTTTGAACTAAAATGCAATAGTATTTGAACAACTGAACATTCGTTAAGAGAATAAACCTCCGTCGATATATTCTTGAACTCCGTTTGAACCTGTCTTGAAGAAGGAACCTCTTATGATTCATTTTTGAACTCCTTTGAAGTTTGAACTTTGGATGGAGTAGGAGCCTCCGATGGCTAATATGTGAACTACTATTGAACCTTTTTTGTACACTGAACCTTAATTGGTTCAATGGGGTAGGTACATTTGTTCGAATTTCAATCGTCCGAACGGTGGAACAAATGTTCGAATTTCATTCATCCGAACCGCCGAAATAACAAATGTTTCAATTGTTCGAATTGGACAACCTGTTTGTTTCATTCGTCCGAATCGGTAGCATCACTTGTCCGAATTCTGTCGCTAAATTAGTATTTAGTGGGAATTGCGTTGAATGTTGTGGATATTTTAGGTTAGGTTAGGTTCACGTTAATGTTACTATTTTCTTATATTAACAATATTTAAAAATAAAAAAAAACAACCAATTCCTAATGTTCGAAAAAACGGACAAACGATTATTCGAACAAATGAAATTCACCAGTAAAGTTAACATAAATTGAACGACTAAATCACCAACAAAATTTGTGATAAATTTTTCGAGCAAATGAAATACGTTTTCGGACATACGATCCTGTTTTCCGGCATTCGGACATTTGTACCACCGTTCGGACGAATGAAATTCGAACAAATGTACCCAAATCGGTTCAATACTGAGCTCTTTTAAAAATTTAACCTTTCCTAATAACAGTGTATGATCCGAAGTAAATAAACCTTCTTCGACTTCGAAGAAGCGATAAAGTTCGACCTCAAGCGGCCATGAAAAACGTAGTTGTTTTAGAAGTCGAAGAGCTACATTATAGTAGTAGATCCACAACGATCATTCAATAGAATAGCTTGCGCGTTGCAACGTGGGGCAAATTTGAAATGGTTTATAATCTACGAACTTTCTCCGACTGCTATTCGACGAAATATCGTTTCGAAAAACTAATAAAGCAGCTTTGTCGATTATTTTACCGACTCTCGATTCTCACGTTTGTGACGATTCCAAAACCAAATGAAGCTTAGAACACACATACGTAAAAAGGTGACGTAAATGAAACTGAAACAAAATATTTATGTAAAACTCAAATAATAATTATAGCATACATAATATAATAATGTATTCATATAATTATATAAATTAGGAAAGTGATTTAATTAAATACTGAATTAGATTCGCTATTTGCTAAACACTGCTTTATTATCGTGAAAATCACTAGCAAATATGCCATACAAAAACATAATTGTTTCCCCGGATTTTTACTATTGTACCACACCAAATATTTTCCTTCTGCCGCCACTGTAGAACAACGACCATCTAACGTCAGCATATGATGTATTTGTACGTTTTGGCTTCGATATTGGCCAAAGTTAAATAATTATTTCCAAGAAGGTCGTTTTTATATTTCCTTTGTTTTGATTTTCTTGCATCTAATCTCAGACTCACCTTCTCTCACCGCCGTTAACTAACTTATTAGCTGATCTACTCTCATCGCATTTCGCTAATTAAACTAACCTCGCTCACACTCCAAATGCATTCTTTGAAAAATTTTATTTCCTCTCACTCTCCCTTAAATTCATAGCTTGGAAACTCATCTCACGCTCCTCTCCATTGGAAGCTTAGAGCATCTCACCTCCTCTTAATTACTCTCACAGTCTCACTGATCTCACGGTGATAGGAGAATGCCCATCACTGGTTGAACGCAGCCTAGGCTCAACCCTTCAGCGACTACTTGTTTAAGAGAAGGCAAAAGGTATCTTATGATTCCGTTCTTCGTGGCTATCTTTCGGAATAAATGGTGTTTAGTTTTGTATTTTGCATAACTTCAATTTAACTATTTTTATTACTGTGCTACGTTATGATTTCTTACATAATGCTACAATGATCTTGTAATGTACAATATTTACAATAATTTACAGCACCGCAAAGGAGTTAAAAATCTAGTATTTTTCTTATAATTTTGTGAGAATCTAAAGTTTTGTAAACAAAATTTGAAACATTCTATTAAACCTTCTATAGATCTTTCGAGACCTTTGCCCATCATAAGACTAGTTTGAACTTGAGGGCTTATTTTTTATAAAACTATTTACATAAAAACAAAACAAATAAATACGTTATCTAATCAACATATTTAACTTAATTTTTCTCCTAAATATTTTAGCCTGTGTTATTAGTACATATACAATGAATTTTTTTTTTATCACATCCAATAAATATTTTTCCAGAAAGATAAATGGAAAAATAAAACTTAAACACAGCAAATAAAAGGGAAAAGAAATCACTAAGCAAAACAGTCACCTTAATTTTTTTTAAAGATAAAGGAAAAGAGTCAAAAATATACACTTCAAGCAAATCTTAAATTTTAACTAATTTAAAATTTTAATTAGGCAATCCAAAAAATAATCAGGATGGTTTTAATTTCATAGCACGAGGCCGAGTGTCACGGAATTGTCTCACTAGTTAATTTCAGTAGTGGTTAGATGCCACGTTTTACAAATTTTTACGCAAATTACGCTAAAAATGAAAGATTTAAATTTTTGATGTATAATTCAGAATCGCATAATATTCTTTAAGTAGAAAGGAAAATGATAAAATGGTCTTCTTAACTTTTAACCTAAATTTAGGATGAAAAGCTGCATTTTACCCTTTTTAATTAACTCACACAGAAGATAGAATTTCAATAAAGTCCAAATTCATTTAATTTTGTCATAAGCTTACTAGTAAACTGAAAAAGCTGAGTACGTTTAATAGCCTTTGGGTTATTTCTTAGCCTATACACTTATAAATAATGATGGGGCGGGAAAAAATGAAACAATCCAATTGGACTTTTTGTTTTATAACCGGTTCAATGTCATCTTCATCTTTGTAAAATTTAAATGGAGGGAAAATGTTTGTCCATAGTTCCAAAAAAAACAAAACTGCGGTGTTTGGTAAATTTCCATCTTCCTCGCGAGGGAGAGAAAGCGCACACTTCACTTTGTAACAAGTTCGCTATTGTGATTTTAAAATGTTGTAACTCACGTCCATTTTAGTCTTTTTAATGCGAGTTGTAAGATTTTTTTTTTTACAAATTGCTCGCCTCCTTCTAAATGAAAGTTTGTAGATGAACAGCACTCGACACTTAGGAGCCTTTAAAGAGTTTAGATAGAAAAATTATCCAAATGATTTGACACAGTCCCAAGAATTATTATTTCCATTTTCAGTATTGCAAAAAATTAACTTTAGCAGAAGTATATAATATCTTTGTTCTTGAGAGAAATGTCTATCTAAGCCAGCGTTGCCAGAAATACAATAATTACGGTGAATGTTGAAAATTTCAAGCAAATTTAATAATGGCATACTATATAGTACCCATTTATCAATATTTCTGCTTGCGCATACAATAATGAAGGATAGTTTTTAAATTGTCTGAAAAACTGAGACATTTAAACATAAGTTTTCAATCCGTCAAACTTAGTGTCAGTATTTCAGACAAAATTCAAATTTACCGCCAGTTTTCAGACGTATGATAATTTATTTCTAAAATCGATAATTTTTTGGCTCCGATACAATAATTTGAGTTTCAGCAACTAGCAACGCTGATTTAGGCTATGAATTTTCAGCTAAGCAATCTAAGTAATTACAATACTATCGCTTAAAATTTTGAATGTATTACTCCAGTTGCAAAATGTTATGATATTTACTTAATTATTAGAAAGTGACTGTATGAATTACCTTTTCTTTTAAACATATTTGAAAAAAAACTTCTCAAAAGCAGAGCGAACCTGCAATTGCATGTTTCAAGCATTAGCTGTATAAACAGATAGAACTTCTCTCATAGGGTATATTATGTACTTCTGGCATTAGCCTTAGACCACCCCCAAAATAAAAAATGAAATCTTTTTCTAGAGAATTACTGTGTGAAAAGCCTGGGTATGAGTGGACGGCAGTTACGATGAAGTTTTCTAGATAAAAATATAGTTTTAAGTTGGCGTACCTACGTTAAAATAAAAAATACGTCTGACGAATGATGGCTACCACATATGGTGCAAATGTAAGTTCCTGCTTAGCAGGGAACGAACGTCGCTCGTGAATCTTAAAGCATCTAAGACAGGAAGTAAGTTGAGTAGCGCCGTGTCAGTAGGGTCTGAAAACCACGACTTTATTGGGATGGCATTGTCTGGAAAAAAAATAAGGTAAATGCTACATTTAGTAGAAACTTTTAACAGTGTTTGCCAGAGCTTAAAAATACATTCCATAACTAAGGAAAAGTTTCTCTGTTAATGGCAAATTAATTTTTGGTTATTAGATCCACAAACGTAACAATGGAAGTTTACGCTCGCATTGAAATTTTAACAACCCAAGATAAGTAATAAAAATACTTACCAGGATAAGACCTGTAGGCTCCAGGAGAATTGTCCAGGATAAAAACGCTTGATAAATCTTGAGTAATAGCTGATAAGTCTTTCGTAAAACTTCCATAATCCAACGTACAGTGCTATCATATTTTTGGGTTAAGAAATATACTATAATCAAGCTAAAATCAACATTGAAACTGTTTAAAAATCAAAACAAACCTGTCTATAATATCTCTTCCTTAATATTCCTCTATTATTGTCTAACTTATCAGCAACAGCAGCCCCGTAAATTTCCATGCTCGCCGTAAATACAACAAGATCATACCATTGGCTAACCTAAAATAAGTATTTTAAAAATTTTGCAAGTATATCAAAAGGTAATGTTATAAAGGTACTTACTACATCTAAAAAATAATCAACATGCGGCCTTTTATGTACAAAAAACCTAACAGGATGACGGTCTATTGTCACCTTTGAAAAAAAAGTCAAGAGTTTTAAACTTGCGAATACTTCTCAAAATTATTAACAAGGTACCTTTAAAACAAAATCAGGTGGTGTTCCCGGTTTAACGGTTTGTCTTATGACACCATCATGGTGTGAATGAATAAGAGTCTCGTCTAAATCAAGGACTAGTATTTTTCTTTTAACCAAATCTTTGAAACAAGGTATAACTACGTTACATTGAGAAGATCACAGAGAAAAATATTTAAAGTCTTACTTAATCTATGCTTTGACAAGGGTGAAAGTGGTAATACTTGGTACTTCACAGTTTGATGTTGAATTACCTTAAATGGTTTTTTTAAAGTATATTACAATAAATTTTTTATATGGTGATTAACTATGAGCGATAATAAAATAGCTCTTTGGTTTTACATAAATACAAAAGCTTGAAATTAGCAGTTTACAATGGATCAATAGATTTTAATTATTGAAATAGCGTTAACGCTTTTCGTAATTTAACCCAAATACGTTATTTATCGCATCTAATTCTAGAGCATTATTACCCGATATCATTTATCCCAAAAATATTTTGGATAAGCCTTTGAATATAAAATCGTTAGGCCTAGATACTCACCGCTCGAAAGTTTTTTCTACACACATAGCATATAAAACTCCATATCTTAGAGGCCAACATGAGGAAAGCACGCAGCCCCATTTGAAGTTGCTTCAACATTTGTAAACTGATACGATGATGAAGCTCCAAACAAGTTTATATTAATTTTATAATAACAATAATAAAGAAATTCAACACATTCACCAGGCATAAAAAGGATGAAAACCGACTCCTGACACAAAGCCAAACGCCGCCATTGTGAATTTAATTTAGTAATCTCGATATAGGTAGCGCTGCGTGTTCAAGCGAGCCGGGTTCGAGGCTACCGGCTCCCAGTGAACTGAGCCCACGCTAAGTTGGCTATGACTGAACCACGGCCCCCTGCACGCGCTCACGCTGCTCGCGACGATAGCGGCCCCGGCGATCGACTGAAAATTGCGAAAGTGAAATTAGTTAACTTTTTTCCTACATCGACCTTTGGCGCTGACGTAACAACTAAGAAATGGCTGGAGTATATGGCGAAAACGTTCCAATTTTTAGAGTTTCATTAATTATTACTAATTGTGTAATTTTAGGGTTATAATTTCTTTCCGTAATCTTTAAATTACTTATTAATAAATAAGTAAAATTCGTTTGGATATTTTTTAAATCAAAATACGCGCCGAGAAAACCAGACAAAGAAGACGCTGTGGACGTTAATAATGTAAACAAAAGAACTAGTCATGTGTCCGCTTATCAGCTGTTATTCTTAGAGTTCTTTGATAGTTAGTTGTTTTAATATTTACAAAGTTAACTTCAATTTAAGTAAATAAGTAGTAAATGTAATGCAGATTATAAAACTAGAATATA
This sequence comes from Leiobunum rupestre, assembly GCF_980474605.1. NCBI lineage: Eukaryota > Metazoa > Arthropoda > Arachnida > Opiliones > Sclerosomatidae > Leiobunum > Leiobunum rupestre. Next base: position 35,339,773 of record NC_143393.1, on the reverse strand, counting down.
TTTTTACAGTTAACAAAGTCAGACAATGTTGAAGATTGCTGAAAATATATGTATGAGACATGTAAGCATTCTAAATCACAGACTCACTAGTCTCACTCACAGTTCACAAATCACAATATGGTTTAGGCCTAAATGTAGAGATTCCCATTTTTTTTACCATAATTTAAGTTAAAATTGGTTTTGGTTAATTGCCTTTAATCCATTCCTGACTAAGAATCTCGATAACTTAGTAGTCCCACGCTCACATTAAAGTAATCAGCTTTTTTTAAGTAAAATTCATCAAGATTCAATTAAAATTACTGGATGATGTAGGAATATGCTGGATGATGTGGATAAACATTCTTTTCGTTTTTGATGGTAGTTATATTCGAATTTGAGACCTTATCGTATATTGGCTCATATGTAATGCCACCAATTAAGTAATAGGTAGTGACGTACATCTGGTTCCAAATCCTACGATTATGCATTAGCCTCACAACAGACTATCATTAACTGAAGTTCCTTAAAATGCAAACCACAAACCAATCTTCCATGTGAAGTGTATGCTTTTTAATACTAATTAAAATGTTTAAATCTGATTAAAATGATTAAATCCTGATTAAAAAGATTAGATCCTGATTAGAATGATTAAATCTCGTTTAAAGCGTGATTAGATTTTCTAATCTTGATTAATTTTTGTTAAAGTCATTCAACAGTACTAGTCTGTTCTTACTAGTCAGTTTTCTGTTGTACTACCATCGTTTCATTAATTGTAATGTATATATATATTTTAACCAAGTCGAAAATAAACCGTTCATTACTTGTAGCTGATGTCACTGGATTTATTTCGGTATCTGCGCTCTGCTCCGTGTTGCTGTTGAAAACTTCAACAATTTTTTTAATTTTAATTACCCTGATTTAATCACGATTACCTTGATTTAATAATTTTACTATGATTAAGACGCACCCAAAATGGAAGTGACCTGCCCCTCCCGGTAATTTTCACTTATTAAAAAAACAGGATGTAACGCAGCCAGGGTAATAGCATTTAAGCAAAGTATTAATGTTTTATCTTATGCAAATTATAAAGAACAAAGATTGGTGAATATGACAAAAATTATGAGCAGTTATCATAATTATAGTCTTAAATAACTACAAAATACAGTTTTTAATAACTTGAAAACTCATTGCCAATACAAAACTTAAACCATTTATGGTTAGGCTTAGCAATAAAATGTTACCACTCAAAATATTGAAATATTTATTAAAAAAAATTTTTTGAAATGAAAACTTACATACTTAAAAAGTGTAATTACTAATTGTTTGTTACAAACTTCTCCAAATTCAATAAAACAGTTGGAAAAAAACTTCACTAATGCAAATTCATCGCCATTGAAACGTATGTTAAACTTCCCGCCTCTTTGATAGATTCCGGTTGTTACACCAGCGTTCCAAGCGACGGAAAATCGCTGTCGCGAAAATACATGGGGAGGAAATTCTTTGCCGGGGCCGCTATCGTCGCGAGCAGCGTGAGCGCGTGCAGGGGGCCGTGACTGAACCGAACTGAACAGTCGGCTTCAATAAAAAGTAAAAACGTAAAATAATCCGATACTTTTATTTTTTTTTATTTATTTATTAACAGAAAAATATCTACCAAGCCAGCAAGGCTTTTGTGTAGATTTCAAATACATATGCGTGAAACAGATACAGTAGGATAAACTATACAGAAGGTGAGATCATAACGCGCGATTAAAATGCTCATTTAAAAGTGCACGGAATTTAGGGAGGGAGGGTTCGGATACAATAGATTGGGGAAGGGCATTCCAGTCATTGATTACAGAAATAGATAATGAGTTTAAACGAACAGTTGTGCTTGCCCTGGGTTTTGATAATTTATAAGAGTGGCCTCCAGTACGAGAACCCTCATTTAAAACAAAAAAATCAGAAAAGTTGTGCACGAGACTTTTATGGAAAAAATTGTGTAAAAGGCATAAGTTAGTTATTTTGTGGCGAATAATGACTGGAAGAATGGACAGGGATTTTAAGCGCGACGGGGCCGGTAGCTTATCAATTTTAGTAGCTAATTTGGTAAAACGGTTTTGAGCCTTTTGCAATGCTAATTGGTCAGAAGCTAATTTGCGTTACCGTTCGGTCCGATTGCTTATCGTGACGAAAATGGTTGTTGAACGTCAAAACACGTTTAAAATGAATCAATCACAATGGCAGAAATCTTCTACGCGCGCATGACCTATCAAAAAAACCTGCTCCGATACCTATTCGCGACCGAAACAGCTCTAGGTGGCGATGTGGTGCCTTAGTTTTCCCGCCACTTCTTGTGTGTGTAGCGTCTGCTAGAGCCGAAAATAAATACATCTGGGGTCTATGACGTTCTGTGTTGTATTCTAATAATAAAACTAGTAACTTCTGAGGAAAATATTATATATTTTTATATATTTCAGCGCGATTTAAAACTTTGATTGTTAGTACCGTCTGTTAATGCGCGACCTGTTACTGCTTCCGTCTGCTGCCGAATGAGGGCGTATCCATAGTTTTCGGTCGCGAATAGTGACGTCACAACCAGAAAAAGAAAAAAACGTTCAGCAACTTACTGTTATGGTTTTTTCTGAATTCTGACACAAAATCTTGAATGAATCAATGGGTGGGGTGCATTAGGCCGACTGCTCATATGTCCGAATGCCCATTTGACCGACTGTTATACTATATCTTTAGTGTTAGGTTGACTTATGGAACGGGCAATGTATTCTAAGTATTGGCGCCGCGCACTCATTTCGCTCGAGCGCTGGGGGCCGGACCAGCGATCCACCAGCCCCGTTCTTTATAACCAAACTGGGCCATCTAAAACGCGACCTAGAGGACAGCAGTCGAGTGAGTCGACGTAAGGTGTATTTTGTCATCGGACAAATGAAACTCAGCCGTTATTGTAAAGTCCCCCCCCCCCCCCCCAAGATTTTTGAAACACACACTGTTTAAATAGTTTTTTCTTGAAGAAATTAAAACCCAATTGACTTTCAAAATGACATTTTAATTTTTGGCAACAAAAATATTTTACAACAACGAAATGTGTCCAGTGGTTGACATTTGAAGCACTAGCGGAAGTGTGGGCTAGGCTATAAAAATAAAAGACATGCGTTTTTTATAAGGATTGACAGGGAAGGGGATGCAGTGTTGTTTCTCTTCCTTTTAATCAGCGAGTGAAAGTTGGGCAAAACCAATCAAGGCTTTATCATCGGGCTCTTCATTTTCATTCAGACCAGCGTTCTGCTTTAAAAATTAAAAGACCAACTAGAATTTAAAGCAGTATTAACAAAGAACTTACGACATTACCAGAGCAAAGACTGATGATTTTTGGGTTGGGTTTTCTATTAATTTTTGCAAATTCGCAGCAATCACCACCCCATCTTTAGAATCAACCAGACCAGCTCCAACTAGCTCCGCCGCTATACCCTCACTAGTATCTTTGTCAGGTGTATATTCAAATCTAATGTCGTTTAAGTCACGGTTATTATTTCTAAATGAAATAAAAAAGTTTAAGATTAAAAAAAAACAAAAAAAAATTTAAACTCAAAATGAATAATAATTAGAGAGGGTACAAACTTATACGAGATTCGTATCAGAACCTAATTTTAGGCGCTTAAATAAAAACTATTCTTTCTTAGGCCTATATAACTAAAGTGGGATCGTCTCCCTAAATATTTTCAACCAAAAATATTTCCATTAGGTGAGATTTAAAGGAATTATAGGAAATTTTTCAGTAAAATACAAAAAGAAAATTGGGGGACCAAAATGAAAAAATAATTATAAAATAAGAGAAAGGTTGTCAAAATTGTTTAAAGGAGGTAAAACACTCAAAATAAAGTTGAAAACCGATAGAAATAGTTGAAAACTATCCCCAAACAGTGTTGGAAATAATAATCTATTCTTTAAAAACTAGGACGTTTTAAAGTCTTCTAAGTTTTGAGTTAAAATATAGGGTATTTTAAGAAATTTAATGAAATTATAGGAGAAAAAAGAAAGGAAATATGGGAACTGTGATCACCCTAAGTTTCATTGGTTTGGCTCTAAATTACCATTAAAAGGTAAAAAATACAAATTTAGAATTTTATGCAACTTTTTAGCCATTATTTAAAATACTACTTTTTTTAGGGTTTAGATAGACAATCTTGTGCTTTGAAATAGCTGACATAGCAGATTTTTAAATATAAAATAGTTTGATAAACGGAACATATCAATATCATTTGAACCTCAAAATCAATCAGTAAAATTAACAATAATTAGCGCAATTACCTTATCCTTAATACCAAGTTAATGACAGAATCACAGGAGTTTAAAGGCTGAGAATTATTCTAAAAAAGATAATGATGTTTAAAATAAACTAAATTAAAATTTAATAACATACAATTTGGTTGTTGTTTTGGACATTTAAAGGTTGTTCCAATTTTTCATTCGAATGAGCTGGACTGACAGTTACATTCGGGGAAGAATTTGAACCCGCTGGTTGCGAGGACGAGCCTGAACTATTGTCATTTTGAGAATTGCAGTTGGGTAGTTTATCATCATCTTTATCCTACATTTGTATAAGAAAAAAATAAATACCAAACATTTCTTAACTTGAAATCAGTTTCAAATTGGTATATTTACTTTAAAATCAAAGTGATCACTTTCATCGTCGGAAGACCAAACCCAATCTCCTGTTTCTGTCCTGTGCAACCTGCCACTAGTTCCCGGAGCCCTTTTAGCGTTCTTTAGCTAAATTATTATTATGCAAAAATAATTACTCAGGCTTTGCAACAACTAAATTATTAAATAAAACTAAAACCTACTCTCTGGGCCCTGGCTTCTAAACTAGGAGCGCAAGTAACAAGAGTTTGCATAAGATATTTTCGGTCCTAAATAAAGCAAATACAATATTAGAGTAGTAATTAAATTAAAAAAAACCCATTTGAATTACTTTAGCTTTCTTTAAAAAGGGATGCTTTATCAGTTCCGTTGCCGTTGGCCTTTTAGAAGGGTCTTTCTGCAAACAATCGGTGACCATTTTTCTAATTGATTTTCCATAGTTTTTATACTGATCTTTCTCTTCCGCAACGGCATCGATTGAAGGAGGATCATTTTGTAATGTCAACATTAAAACCTTTAAAAAAATTAAAATACTCTTTAGTCAATTATAAACTTTTCATTTTAGAACAGTTACCTTCATGGGAGGATATTTATGATAAGGGGCTGTTCCCGTCACCAATTCGATGGCAGTGATACCGAAACTCCAAATATCAGCTTTAAAATCGTACCCCGTAACCTGGAGTTACAAGTTTTTAGTCATTTCCAAACAACTGTAATTAAAATTAATTTATATTTACCTGTTCCATTACTTCCGGAGCCATCCAACACGGAGTTCCGACAAAAGTATGCCTCGATTTTTGACGTGATAAATCACCACCAGTAGCTAACCAGGAACTTACTCCAAAATCTATATTTTAAAAGAGAAATAACATTTAACATTTTTTGCAGATATGTAGATCAAAATAGTAAATATTCTACTACCATTTAAAAAAAAAATTAAATATAAAATTTAACTCTCTCAAAAATGTTTATCATAGTAAACCCACTGACAAAGCATGCACCAGGTTTGAGGCTTTGTTCACTAGTCTCTTTTTGTTTTCCAAATTACCTGCAATTTGAACCGTGCCGTCTTCGCCAAGTAGAATGTTACCAGCTTTTATATCCCTAAAAATTAGTAAACCAACATTAAGAAGCTAAAAGAAAGCTGTGCTCAACGTTTAAATGGGGACAGATTGCCAAATAAAAGCTAGTTTTCAAAATAAGTTCCTAAAGACGTAAAGCTCTTTTTCACCGTGATGAAATCTCAAGTGCAAGATATGCGCAACATTGGGGTTTGAGCAAAACTTAAACCTGATGCAACAAAATACTGAAAAATTTTGGCCAAAAAGAAAATGAAGACAAGGAAAGGTATATTTTTTATACCTATGAATTTGCCCATTATTGTGGAAATATTCCAACCCTCGAAGGACTTCTTTAAGGACTGTTGCGATGGTAGCTTCGTCAAAAACACCGTGTTTACAATCTTCATTCTTCATTTTATGTTTAATAATGTCCAACAGGGAGCCTCCGGAGAGCAATTTGATAATCAGCCAAAGTTCTTCTTTGACAACGAAGGAAGTGTGGTAACTCACAACATTCTCGTGGTTGCAGGCACTCATGGCTTGAATTTCTTTCTACAATAATTAAATCAAGAACCAAAGATAACCTTTTTAGTTTTAGTCAAATTTTGATAAAACAACAAATAAATGTTACAAACCAATAATTCTTCCATGCTGGTATTCCATTTTTCGAGGTTTATTCTTTTGATGGCACATTTTTCTTTTCTAGGTTTGCAATACGCAGTATGCACTATCGCTGTAGCTCCTACACCTGAAAACAGACAAATATGCGGTTTCTTTAGAAAATAATCATAAAAAAGACATTAGGGCTATGACTAGCTCTAAATCAACTAAAAAAACAGGTATAGGAATTATTATTATTATGAATGAAGTCCTTAAAGAAAAATACATTACTAAATGGCAATGACCTTGCCCAGAGCTATATTTATACCTACTATTCATTCTAGCAAATACCACCTAATCAAATCTGTAAAGACCCAACATAACAGGGTTTTTAGAGGAGGGGAGGGGGGGGGGATTTGGAATACACCAGGTGTTTTTCATTTCAATAGTTTCCTAAAAATCACCATACTTTTAATGCATTGAAATAAGACCAGTACAAACACAACCTAGTGTATAAATACACCTACACAGTATAAAACCCTTCTTTTTGAAATAAAAACTTGTTCCTAGTGAATGCTTTAATTATTGGTGAGCCTACATTTACACTGTAAAGACTGTGACTAATCCTAAAGATAGCCTAAAACTAGTTAGCCTTGGATCAATTGTTTGGTTTTTCATAAAAGCTAAACAGATATGCAAATAAAATTTCGTGATTTAAAACACCTTGAAAACCATCTGTCATACACATACTGTATCTTGCATCTCAAAAGAAATTATCAACACTACCTACAATAAATTTAAAATAAAACACGCATCAGCCAGTACTTTTTAGTCACTATTGACAGTTCTGTCATATACCGAAGAAATTTAAACTCTGAAGAACAAGTAATTACACCCACTAAATTCCAAAGATATACATCTCAAAGTTATCACCATTTCAGCAAATATATTTAGGTTATGTTAAAGACGCGAATTTAAAAATTACACTACATACTAAACAACTCAAATTTAAAATAAACAGTTTATAAAATTGAAAATACGAAATATAATACCAATATAAATAATTTGTGTAATAAAAAGAAACAAAGCCGCGATCAAATGACAAATTTCATCAAAGAGGACCGATTGTGATGACGGGGATTATAAGACGCAAAAAGAGGGAAATTATGACAGAAATCCACGAACACGCCAATAAATCAAAGGACAGATAAGGAAAGTAAAGATAACAAAGAAAATTGCAATCAAGGAATTTATTATTTACCAATAACTTCTCCAAGTTCGTAGTTATCTTTTTCGTTTGGCCAGCCGGGAGACGTCGCAACACCAACTTCGGCCATTTTGTCTGCCAATACAACGCCGAAACTCCTCCTAGCGGCGGCTGCGGCAGCTTCTCGAATGGGAGCCGTCTGCTCTTGGAGTAAATGAGCTGTGGCAGAAATTCTTCTGTACACTCCCGGAGAACCTATTACATTCGAGAAAAAATATGTTTTTATAAGAAACGCGTTTCCTCTTTAACGCTTTCGTAAATTTTATCGCGTCGAAATTCTTCGAATACCTGGGTAGAGTCCGGCTTTTTCTGCCGCTCGTACAGAGGCTTTCCTGTAAAAAGAAAAAGAAAATTTCAGACACTAGTAATTTTCGTAGAATTTAGAATGGTAGGCCAGAGAAATGAGCTCAAAATTATTCAACCTCTTAAGAATGTTTTAAGGATTAGCGGATAAGTTTGGTCACGGGTGAGCTGGTTAGTTTTAAGACTGAAAACTGACAGTTAGGATGTTGCGAATATCTAAAATAGTTGATAACCACGCTGTAATTTTCTTATTATTAAAGATTGGACTAATTAACAAACATGGTCGTTTGGCTCCCGTAAAGAGAACACCTTTTTCACATCCGCGCGTAATCAGGTAAGAGCGTCTCCCATTTTTTAAACATGGACGCTCCTTGTGACCCCTTCGCGCGTGAGCAGATATAGTTACGTATTTTCTCGCCGGTAGAGGGATGGGAATAAGCATTAGTTCGCTTGCTAATCAAATTCAACGTTAATTAGTCCAAGATATAAGCATACTGAACACGTACCGTAATAAATCAAACAAATTGATATAGCCGATTTTGCGCTTTTTTGAGAGTCCCACTCACTCAAGTAGCTTTCACACCTTGTTCGGGTGAAATATTTATAAAAAGTAAAACCACGCTTTATCAGATAGCAAAGAAGTCAAAGTCATTTCCGATACGGAGAAAATAGCTCTTTCAAATTTCTACAGAATTCGAAACACGCCAATCTAGCGTTTATTTGAATACACACGATGCTAGATAAAAAAAAATAATTCTTAGAGTTTGGTACTCATTGCATCGACGATAATTAATGCGATTACGAAATGTACGGGTACATAATACAAATGCTAGGCCTACTTCCTTGAAAGCAAATCATCTATATGTATATCACGTTATTTAAACAAGCAGACCTGTATAAAATCGAAATTATGAAACAAAAACGTGACTATTTTTGCGTCAAACTGAGTCATTTTATTAAGTGCCGTGGAAAGTTCGTAACGAAATTGTGTTAACAGCTAAGGTAATGTAATAATTTAGTCGCGACCGAAACGAGTATAGGTGGCGTAACGGCGCTAGCTTCTCCGAGGTTGCACCTATGAACTAGCGTCTGCTACAGACAAATTCGAAAGTGAAACGAACGTTTTTTCTTAAATAAACTTATCAAAATATAAACAAACGATGCAAAAAATTGTATTAAAATGCACGTATCATAATTTATAAAATGTCCAATTTCCGAATAACGAAGAGGGAAAACTAATAGCGTTTGCTTCAGCAACTACGCATTGTAACCCGGCCACCTCGATTAATGGCTTTAAAAGTCGCTTGATGATGGGTATTAGCCTAGCTGATTACCTATCGAGGTTTCAATGGCGAACTAAAGGGGGCGTAGCGATAGTTTTCGGTAGCAAAAATAATAATAAGCCTAGCCAACAATGACATAATACAAATAAGTATGACTATTATCAAATCAGTGTTATTGTGCAATCAAGGATTAATTCAGCGCAGAGCCCCCTAGCTCAACTCGGAGTGTCAGTGTCATACTTTTATACTCTGTTACTTATGGTATTAAATTTGGGTAAACGTTTTACTACATTTAATCTTCGTAGAGATTTCGAGAATGTTCAATGTAATCGAGTAATGTAATCTCCTCCACTCGCTTGTTTATCATTTTGAGGCCAAGGCCTAGTTTAATTTTGTTTTTAAATGACAACTTTAGAGAAATAGTTATGAATTATTCGCGATCGAAACTAGTTAGATGCCCCTCTTAGTGCTTCTGGCAGCAGCCTTTTGTCACTATGTCAAGCCAACTTTTAATATTTCAAAGGTCATTGAAAGATGGCGTAGCGGTCGGTTTGCCAGTTAAGCAGACGCTTTCTCTTTTAACGAAAATCCAGCAGTTTAGGAGCTTCTCGTGTTGGCCGCTACGAGGCTCCGTGTAAACTGAAAAGGCTCTTGATTATTAAAAATATTCGTTTTGTCCCCAGATGAAATATATTTTGGATTTAAGATTACCAAGTACTAAATTCCTAAATTATTTACTTGAAAATCACTATAATAAATAGTCAGAAATATGTAATATTTACATAATTTGTTGAAGTATTTAATTAGGACGAAAAAAAGTTGCATTCGTTGGTTTAAGGCTATTTTAACCAGCAAATAGCAAACGCGGAAGCGTAAGCCGCGTCACTGCTCAAAATTTACGGCATGTATTATTCCGCCTAACGATGTCAATCGTTAAAATTACACTCCGTTGGGATATTTAATTTAAAAGCGAATAACATGAGCACTATAGGAAGACGAATACGACTTCCTTCCCTAAGAGGAAGAAAAATTCGACTTCCTTCCCAAAAAGGAGGAAAAATTCGACTTCCTTCCCTAAGAGGAAGACAAATTCGACTTCCTTCCCAAAAAGGAGGAAAAATTCGACTTCCTTCCCAAAAAGGAGGAAAAATTCGACTTCCTTCCCAAAAAGGAGGAAAAATTCGACTTCCTCCCCTAAGAGGAAGACAAATTCGACTTCCTCCCCTAAGAGGAAGACAAATTCGACTTCCTTCCCTAAGAGGAAGACAAATTCGACTTCCTTCCCTAAGAGGAAGACAAATTCGACTTCCTTCCCTAAGAGGAAGACAAATTCGACTTCCTTCCCTAAGAGGAAGACAAATTCGACTTCCTTCCCAAAAAGGAGGAAAAATTCGACTTCCTTCCCTAAGAGGAAGACAAATTCGACTTCCTTCCCAAAAAGGAGGAAAAATTCGACTTCCTTCGCTAAGAGGAAGACAAATTCAACTTCCTTCCCTAAGAGGAAGACAAATTCGACTTCCTTCGCTAAGAGGAAGACAAATTCGACTTCCTTCCCTAAGAGGAAGACAAATTCGACTTCCTTCCCTAAGAGGAAGACAAATTCGACTTCCTTCGCTAAGAGGAAGACAAATTCGACTTCCTTCCCTAAGAGCAAGACAAATTCAACTTCCTTCCCTAAGAGCAAGACAAATTCGACTTCCTTCCCTAAGAGCAAGACAAATTCAACTTCCTTCCCTAAGAGGAAGACAAATTCGACTTCCTTCCCTAAGAGGAAGACAAATTCGACTTCCTTCCCTAAGAGCAAGACAAATTCGACTTCCTTCCCTAAGAGCAAGACAAATTCGACTTCCTTCCCTAAGAGCAAGACAAATTCGACTTCCTTCCCTAAGAGCAAGACAAATTCAACTTCCTTCCCTAAGAGGAAGACAAATTCGACTTCCTTCCCTAAGAGCAAGACAAATTCGACTTCCTTCCCTAAGAGGAAGACAAATTCGACTTCCTTCCCTAAGAGGAAGACAAATTCGACTTCCTTCCCAAAAAGGAGGAAAAATTCGACTTCCTTCCCTAAGAGGAAGACAAATTCGACTTCCTTCCCTAAGAGGAAGACAAATTCGACTTCCTTCCCTAAGAGGAAGACAAATTCGACTTCCTTCCCTAAGAGGAAGACAAATTCGACTTCCTTCCCTAAGAGGAAGACAAATTCGACTTCCTTCCCTAAGAGGAAGACAAATTCGACTTCCTTCCCTAAGAGGAAGACAAATTCGACTTCCTTCCCTAAGAGGAAGACAAATTCGACTTCCTTCGCTAAGAGGAAGACAAATTCGACTTCCTTCCCTAAGAGGAAGACAAATTCGACTTCCTTCCCTAAGAGGAAGACAAATTCGACTTCCTTCCCTAAGAGGAAGACAAATTCGACTTCCTTCCCTAAGAGGAAGACAAATTCGACTTCCTTCCCTAAGAGCAAGACAAAATACGACGTCCTTCCCTAAGAGCAAGACAAATACGACTTCCTTCCCTAAATGGAAGACAAAATAAGACGTCCTTCCCTAAATGGAAGAGAAAATACGACTTCCTTCCCTAAATGGAAGACAAAATACGACGTCCTTCCCTAAATGGAAGAGAAAATACGACTTCCTTCCCTAAATGGAAGACAAAATACGACTTCCTTCCCTAAATGGAAGACAAAATACGACTTCCTTCCCTAAATGGAAGACAAAATACGACTTCCTTCCCTAAATGGAAGACAAAATACGACTTCTTTCCCTAAATGGAAGACAAAATACGACTTCCTTCCCTAAATGGAAGACAAAATACGACTTCCTTCCCTAAATGGAAGACAAAATACGACTTCCTTCCCTAAATGGAAGACAAAATAAGACTTCCCTCAGAGAGAGACGAATACGACTTCCCTGAGAGAAAGACGAATACAACTTCCCAAAGAGAGAGACGAATACGACTTACCTAAGAGAGAGAGAGAGACGAATACGACTTCCCTAAGAGAGAGAGAGAGACGAATACGACTTCCCTAAGAGAGAGAGAGAGACGAATACGACTTCCCTAAGAGAGAGACGAATACGACTTCACTAAGAGAGAGACGAATACGACTTCCCCGAGAGAAAGACGAATACGACATCCCCGAGAGAAAGACGAATACGACTTCCCTAAGAGAGAGAGAGAGACGAATACAACTTCCCAAAGAGAGAGACGAATACGACTTCCCTAAGAGAGAGAGAGAGACGAATACGACTTCCCTAAGAGAGAGACGAATACGACTTCCCTAAGAGAGAGAGAGAGACGAATACGACTTCCCAAAGAGAGAGACGAATACGACTTCCCTAAGAGAGAGAGAGAGACGAATACGACTTCCCAAAGAGAGAGACGAATACGACTTCCCTAAGAGAGAGAGAGAGACGAATACGACTTCCCAAAGAGAGAGACGAATACGACTTCCCTAAGAGAGAGAGAGAGACGAATACGACTTCCCAAAGAGAGAGACGAATACGACTTCCCTAAGAGAGAGAGAGAGACGAATACGACTTCCCAAAGAGAGAGAGAGAGACGAATACGACTTCACTAAGAGAGAGACGAATACGACTTCCCTAAGAGAGAGAGAGAGACGAATACGACTTCCCAAAGAGAGAGAGAGAGACGAATACAACTTCCCAAAGAGAGAGACGAATACGACTTCCCAAAGAGAGAGAGAGAGACGAATACAACTTCCCAAAGAGAGAGACGAATACGACTTCCCTAAGAGAGAGAGAGAGACGAATACGACTTCACTAAGAGAGAGACGAATACGACTTCCCTAAGAGAGAGAGAGAGAGACGAATACGACTTCCCAAAGAGAGAGACGAATACGACTTCCCTAAGAGAGAGAGAGAGACGAATACGACTTCCCAAAGAGAGAGACGAATACGACTTCCCTAAGAGAGAGAGAGAGACGAATACGACTTCCCTAAGAGAGAGAGAGAGACGAATACGACTTCACTAAGAGAGAGACGAATACGACTTCCCTAAGAGAGAGAGAGAGACGAATACGACTTCCCTAAGAGAGAGAGAGAGACGAATACGACTTCCCTAAGAGAGAGAGAGAGACGAATACGACTTCCCAAAGAGAGAGACGAATACGACTTCCCAAAGAGAGAGACGAATACGACTTCCCTAAGAGAGAGAGAGAGACGAATACGACTTCACTAAGAGAGAGACGAATACGACTTCCCTAAGAGAGAGAGAGAGACGAATACGACTTCCCTAAGAGAGAGAGAGAGACGAATACGACTTCCCTAAGAGAGAGAGAGAGACGAATACGACTTCACTAAGAGAGAGACGAATACGACTTCCCCGAGAGAAAGACGAATACGACATCCCTAAGAGAGAGAGAGAGACGAATACGACTTCCCTAAGAGAGAGAGAGAGACGAATACGACTTCCCCGAGAGAGAGACGAATACGACTTCCCTAAGAGAGAGAGAGAGACGAATACGACTTCCCTAAGAGAGAGAGAGAGACGAATACGACTTCCCTAAGAGAGAGAGAGAGACGAATACGACTTCCCTAAGAGAGAGAGAGAGACGAATACGACTTCCCTAAGAGAGAGAGAGAGACGAATACGACTTCCCAAAGAGAGAGACGAATACGACTTCCCTAAGAGAGAGAGAGAGACGAATACGACTTCACTAAGAGAGAGACGAATACGACTTCCCTAAGAGAGAGAGAGAGACGAATACGACTTCCCTAAGAGAGAGAGAGAGACGAATACGACTTCCCTAAGAGAGAGAGAGAGACGAATACGACTTCACTAAGAGAGAGACGAATACGACTTCCCCGAGAGAAAGACGAATACGACATCCCTAAGAGAGAGAGAGAGAGACGAATACGACTTCCCTAAGAGAGAGAGAGAGAGACGAATACGACTTCCCCGAGAGAGAGACGAATACGACTTCCCTAAGAGAGAGAGAGAGACGAATACGACTTCCCTAAGAGAGAGAGAGAGACGAATACGACTTCCCTAAGAGAGAGAGAGAGACGAATACGACTTCACTAAGAGAGAGACGAATACGACTTCCCCGAGAGAAAGACGAATACGACATCCCCGAGAGAAAGACGAATACGACTTCCCCGAGAGAAAGACGAATACGACTTCCCTAAGAGAGAGAGAGACGAATACGACTTCAATAAGAGAAAGACGAATACGACTTCAATAAGAGAAAGACGAATACGACTTCCCTAAGAGAGAGAGAGACGAATACGACTTCCCTAAGAGAAAGAAGAATACGACTTCAATAAGAGAAAGACGAATACGACTTCCCTGAGAGAAAGACGAATACGACTTCCCTGAGAGAAAGACGAATACGACTTCCCTGAGAGAAAGACGAATACGACTTCCCTGAGAGAAAGACGAATACGACTTCCCTGAGAGAAAGAAGAATACGACTTCCCTGAGAGAAAGACGAATACGACTTCCCTAAGAGAGAGAGAGAGAGACGAATACGACTTCCCTAAGAGAAAGACGAATACGACTTCCCTGAGAGAAAGACGAATACGACTTCCCTAAGAGAGAGAGAGACGAATACGACTTCCCTAAGAGAAAGAAGAATACGACTTCAATAAGAGAAAGACGAATACGACTTCCCTGAGAGAAAGACGAATACGACTTCCCTGAGAGAAAGACGAATACGACTTCCCTGAGAGAAAGACAAATACGACTTCCCTGAGAGAAAGACGAATACGACTTCCCTAAGAGAAAGACGAATAATTATCTGAAATAAATATTATATACAATATAATAAATAAATGTATAAAACTATATATAATATATGATATTTCTTTTAGAGGAATACAAGCGTCGTACTTAAGTGTATGATGTTACTTATTAACACAATTAATAATTAAAGTGGAGAAGGAAGTTGACTAATTCTAATAATATAGTGCTGATAAAGCAACGAGACTGAGAACGTAAGGCTCCGGCAAGTCGAAGGAATTTAATCCTCGAGATTTCAAAACAAAAACGGAAATTGACCGACCTTGACGAACGGATAAAACATATAGAGTTTCGAACTATCAAATTATTCGCGTTGTTTTTAATTACCTAATTAGTAATACGAGAACGTCGTCCTAAAAGATAATAAGTTTAGCCAGATCAAGGTCGATAATAATACATTTTAAAGAATGCGGGATAATTATTCCAGCGAGCTGGGAGAAGGTGCTTTACAGGGGTAGGACTAATTCTGCCATCTTTTATAATAGTTTTGTACGAAAAATTCAATTTGTTTGAAAACGCGACCATTAAGCGTTGACATTATTGATAGAATAATCAAGCTACGCACGAGGCCTAAAGATTATAAATATTATATTTTACCCAGAATATACAGTTACTAAAATAATTTCTAGAGTTTACCTGGAAGTGGCACAAATTGTTAGTGCTATGTTATTAAAATATTTTCTTATTATTAAAAAATAATTGAGCTTTTTTCATAGGTCATTTAATGTTGGAATTGAAAAATTAACTTAGAGAAAATTTAAAATTTATTCCATGGATCAAAATAAAAATTTTAATGTTTGTTTTTTATTAAAAATTCAGTTTAAAACTAAATAAAAAACCTCTAAAAATTATTATCGTTCTAATGATAAAAAATATGAGTAAAAAACATAGGTATTCACGAGATATTTAGACAATATGAACGCCTTAGCTTTATAGCAGGGCTTGATGGGGGGGGGGGGAGGGGTAGACACAAAACTTCTATTATAGTAATGATGACGTCACGAGAATATTTACTATTGCGCAAGAGGCGCAGGCATTCCAGAACGAAGCCAAAACATATAACACGAAAGTGAGAGGGGCCATTCACTGCTTAGTTTGACTCCGATATCGATAAATTCCATCGTGTACAGTTACTCAAACGACAATCCAAGGAAAATGTTTTTAATTAAAGGCGGGGGAATATTGAAATTCATTATTTGTATATATTTATACAATTTGGTATCAAAATATGTAAATGCTAAAATTAATAAAGTAATTTTGATCTGCTAATTTCGGTACTACAAAACGGTACATATATCCAAACGCGCGTTTCAATCAAATAATAATTTAAATTAGTTAATTTAAACCGTAATTTATTCGGTTTAAATTAATGAAATATAAAATATATTATATATACATGTGAATATAAAAAAATTGGGTCGTTTTAAATATTTCGCAAGTTTGAAAAATGAAATAAATAATTGAACTTACGGGTCGCAAGAGGTTTTTAGAGGAGCCCATTGCTGGCTACTACCGCCAGGGGTCCCTTCGAACATTATGAGATCCAAGAGTTACGTAAGATATATAGTTACACGCGACACTACGGGGAGTATTACCGAGCGCGTTGTCGCGCCAATAACCACGTCGTGATTCCAAAACAACACGTAGAAGCCAGCGGTAGATAATCGGCGACAAACGCTGCAGTCGTTACTGAGACAAATTCTCAAGAAGCACAAATCTGGAGACACTGGGGGTGCTAGCCCCTCCCCCGAAATCTTCAACCAAATAAGTTTCACCCCTCCGCGGAATCGACCCCCCCCCCCTCCATCACGCAGGGAAGCTGTATTATTTTTTCATATTCATATTTAACGTCCCCCCTTTACCTATATAGTTATACAGCAGCGCGCGGGGTGGCAAATCTCAAGGAGGGTACAAACGTTGTCCCATTTGACGGGGGTCATTCAAAAAGACACAAAGTGACAGAGACGGGAAGATGTGGACAATTGGACGGATTCTGATCTACTGAATGCCCAAAATGCGTAAATAAAATTG
This sequence comes from Leiobunum rupestre, assembly GCF_980474605.1. Classification (NCBI taxonomy): domain Eukaryota; kingdom Metazoa; phylum Arthropoda; class Arachnida; order Opiliones; family Sclerosomatidae; genus Leiobunum; species Leiobunum rupestre. The sequence continues at coordinate 35,322,851 of NC_143393.1, read as the reverse complement.
TTAAAATTAACTTTTTGGTTACCGTAGCATGTGTCGCGTTAAAGAATAATTACAATTAATTAATTTCACTACTATAAAATATTTAAAAAATTTACAATTTAATATTTCGATATTTAACGATTTTTTAATTTAAATTCTAAGATATATTTAATTATTACAATTTAATATTTGAATTAAATATTCACGACTTTTTTATTTAAATTCTAAGATATATTTAATTATTACAATTCAATATTTCAATTAAATATTCACGAATATTTCATTTATATTCGAAGATATATTTAATTATTAATATTTAATTATTAAAATTGAATATTTCAATTAAATATTCACGAATTTTTAATGTATAATCGAAGATATATTTCATTATTACAATTTCATATTTCAATTAAATATTCACGATTTGTTAATTTAAATTCGAAGATATATTTAATTATTATATATAATATAACATTATATAAAATAATAATAATATAAATAATTTTTAAAATAACGGGTAAATTTATCCAAATCACTCATCCATTTCAATAAAACAAAAACAGTTTAAACTCGAGTAATTTCGTCACGCGTAGTAAATACGTACATTAATTCGTACATTCCAAAAGGCATTCGGACTTTCTTCAATAAACAAAAAATCAAAAAATAAAATGGAACGTGTCAACTTGCTTAAAAATCTACTTTTACAATCGTGTGTTTGCCACGTCATGTGTTTTTACATTGGCCTCTATAAATCCCGCTAAATAAAAACCTCGTGTTAACTCACAAGGAGACGACCCGAGGTGTAACTCACCGATTTTGTTCAAACTCGGGGTTTTGATAGACCATCGTGTAACTTGAAAAACCCTAAAGGGAAATATCTCCATAGGCAACCGTTTTGCCATGGCAACCAAAAATGTTTTTGACAACACAAAATAGAAATTTTCCCATTGAAAATAACATGGGATTTTGACCAATTTCCCTGTGAAAAAAGTTAAAAAAATTGATCAAAATGTGATAAATTTTGGTGTTTTAATTTTTTTCAATTTTGTCAAAATCCCATGCTATATTCAATGGGAAAATTTCCATTTTATGTTGTCAAAAACATTTTTCGTTGCCATGGCAAAACCGTTGCCCATTGAATAAAATCCCTTTAGGATTTTTCAATTTACATGAAGGTCTACCAATCCCTAGATTTTGACCAAAATCGGTGTGTAACACCTCGGGTCGTCTCCTTGTCAGTCGATTATATTTAAAAACAAAATGACATGAAGGGATCGCCCCCGATTATCTGGGCTCAAACACCTCGAAAAGGTCTTGATTGAAACTAATGAATTACGGGCACGTAAGGAAGTAGTGAAGAGTCGGGGAGGGAGTTAGAAGCGTTTTATTAAAGACGACAAAAGTTCAAACGCAGAATCAACTTGATGGCATCATCCCTGGAAACGGGAAGACATTAATCCATCTACTACAAAACTAAAAAGACACTAGTACCCTCAGGTTCCATAGTGGAAGACAATTACCCTATAACACTAACAGCGTTGTCCAATTTGATACGAACTTCCAGCCAAGTGTCAGGTATGGGTGTGTATAAAACATAGTTTAGCGCGTTTACGAAGCGCTTACCTACGACTAAGAAGAATGCCAGAGCTTCTTTACAGTCCACTGCCACTAATGGAATGCGACAACGCAAAAAACCCCGAAGAATTCCACGCCCAGCTACAACGATAATTAATATTCCGTATCCGATATAACTCGTTATGTTTTTTTCATACGATTTTAACCAATATATCTCGAAGGGTAAAATGAGTTTAAAAAACCGGCTCCCGACATAAGTAGATTTTAATTTTATAGAGCGCGAGTTTCGCCCGCCAGGCGCCGCGATTTATTTCCCGTTTGCTATTCGAGTAGCGTAGTCGCAAAAGTAAATTAACATAAACAAAAAAGTCTCAAATTTTAACATAAACAAAAAATTCTCAAATTTTAACATAAACAAAAAAGTCTCAAATTTTAACATAAACAAAAAAGTCTCAAATTTTAACCAGGGTGAATTCATATTCTGAGACGATTTTAGTCTTTCGATGCGGGTCAGCGTTGCCAGACGTACGATAATTATCGTACACGACGATAATTTTGAGATAATTTTTAGAACGTACGATATTTTCCATGGCGTTCTATATAGTACGCATTTTTCGATAATTCAGCTCACGCGTACGATTATTTTTTAATTTGCGGAAATCCAGTGAAAACTGCGATTTTCAAATATAAGAGACTTATAATAGATGACATGAGACTTTGTTTTTTTTGTTATTTACTTTTGATTGTCGCGAGAGGCTAGCCACTTTGAGAAAATGCACATTCGATTTTTGATTTATAAATATTTTCAATGTGTTCCTGTATTTTTTGATATCCCGATATTTATAAAATATTTCCGATATTTATAAAATATTTCCGATATTTATAAAATATTTCCGATATTTATAAAATATTTCCGATATTTATAAAATATTTCCGATATTTATAAAATATTTCCGATATTTATAAAATATTTCCGATATTTATAAAATATTTCCGATATTTATAAAATATTTCCGATATTTATAAAATATTTCCGATATTTATAAAATATTTCCGATATTTATAAAATATTTCCGATATTTATAAAATATTTCCGATATTTATAAAATATTTCCGATATTTATAAAATATTTCCGATATTTATAAAATATTTCCGATATTTATAAAATATTTCCGATATTTATAAAATATTTCCGATATTTATAAAAATATTTCCGATATTTATAAAATATTTCCGATATTTATAAAATATTTCCGATATTTATAAAATATTTCCGATATTTATAAAATATTTCCGATATTTATAAAATATTTCCGATATTTATAAAATATTTCCGATATTTATAAAATATTTCCGATATTTATAAAATATTTCCGATATTTATAAAATATTTCCGATATTTATAAAATATTTCCGATATTTATAAAATATTTCCGATATTTATAAAATATTTCCGATATTTATAAAATATTTCCGATACTTAACAAATATTTCCGATACTTAACAAATATTTCCGATACTTAACAAATATTTCCGATACTTAACAAATATTTCCGATACTTAACAAATATTTCCGATACTTAACAAATATTTCCGATACTTAACAAATATTTCCGATACTTAACAAATATTTCCGATACTAACAAATATTTCCGATACTTAACAAATATTTCCGATACTTAACAAATATTTCCGATACTTAACAAATATTTCCGATACTTAACAAATATTTCCGATACTTAACAAATATTTCCGATACTTAACAAATATTTCCGATACTTAACAAATATTTCCGATACTAACAAATATTTCCGATACTTAACAAATATTTCCGATACTTAACAAATATTTCCGATACTTAACAAATATTTCCGATATTTAACAAATATTTCCGATATTTCTGAAACATTCCCGATATTTCTGAAACATATCCGATATCAAATAATGATTTAAATTTCTCGCTACTGGTACGCCGCATTACAATCCCCCGCGACAGTCGTGAAATCGAGTGAAATAGGTTGCTAAACTGGGGCGAAGAAGAATTTTCCGATCATTTAATAGCGGAGACGTAGCGTGACCGAATTGGTACGAGAGCCGGGTGTCTTTGGCGCGAAGTAAGCGCAAAATAACGGCGTCATTATCAGACACCAGATGACGCGACATAACGCGTCAAGGTAACGGACCGAAGGTTGCTTCTATGTCATGGTATAGATCGGCGTTGACACCGCAGAATTTGCCCAAGTAACGATCTACACGTATACAGGAGTTTCACCATTATAAACTTGATTTTTTTCATTTTTTTCTAATCGCAAAAACAATTATTTGATTTAAATGGAATTTTAATTGATTTTTGATTTTTTATGCCTATTTTTCTTGACAAATTATTTGAGTACAGTAAATTAAACTTAAAATTTATTGGAGATTAATTTAATTTAATTAATTAATTAAAAAATAAATTTTATCGAGTTTGTTTTGAAATACATTGAAGTATAATAGGTGATTTAAATCAACAATATTTCTAAAAAATCATTTTATTTAAATTGCATCAATAATGAAAAAAATAATTTTATTTAAATCGCGATTTAAATCAATAATGAATAAAATAATTTTATTTAAATCAATAATGATAAAAAATCATTTTATTTAAATCAATAATTTCGAAAAAAAATATTTAAATTGCATCACTGATTTAAATCAGACAACACTGATTATATCATTTCATAATTTTTACGGATTTGGTTAAGACTTTGGACTCGCGTCACAAAAGTCGCTAGGGCTTGCCACCACCCTCCAACGCATTGTAACCCGACACTTAATTGATTTAAAACGATAAAAGGAACCACCTATGGACTGCAATGAAAAGGATGATACAATTGGCGAATAAGTAGATTAGTCCATTATGAGAAGGGATAATAAAGCTAAGCCCTAAACAAATTTGAAGAAATTTAAAAACTTATAAATAGCTCGTACGATAGGTCTTCGAGCAAACAAAATGACGCGAATCTCGGACCAAATAGATCTTCGAGTGAAAAACTAAATTAAATTAAATAGCCAGAATTTCCAACGGTAGACCGGTTTCGTCCTATTTGGGACTCGTCAGTACCGTGCGGAAAATCTGGCCTGGGACTATTACACCGAAAAGAGAAACTAAGCCTAAACATTAAAAATTTCAAATTTAAATTTCTTCAAATTTGTTTAGGGTTTAGCTTTTTTATCCCTTTTCATAATGGACTAATCTACTTATTCGCCAATTTTATCATCACTTGATTTAAAAGCATTAAAAGATGATTATTAATACCCATCGAGGCATTTTCCAATTGGGACTATTTTACCTCCAAATGCAAGAAGAATAAACCGTATCTGGAATCAAACTTGTATTACTCCACCCGACGATGTTATATGTAAAAACGTATTTTTGAATCATATTTTACGGATGTAATAGGTTTAGCAAACCATTTTATCGTTTCCTTAGTTTAAAAAAATCGTAGCTCTAGCTTTAAAGTAGATTATTTTATTGGACTCAGGCACTATTTTTTTATGATGAATAGATACTTCTCTGATATCATTTACTTCTGACAATATTAATTTCTGTTACGAAATTTATAACCTTGATAAAAATGGATTTGAATAGAGCCTTAATTAATATTCAGACGGAAAAAAACAATTCTAACGCAGACAATTAATTTTTTAGTTCATACTTCCTTTAAAATAATTATCGAGCATCATTTATTTTTCATCGAGTAATATCATAAGTGGATCCTTCTCTCTAAGTATACAAATTCCGGGTCTCGGTCGGATATCTTAGTCTGGGTGTCGTGACGTCAGAGCTTGTAAAGATAAATTTTTTGAAAATATTTCGGCGGAGGCGCCACGGAGTGGTCAAGACGGCAACTAAAGGGGCGTTTATTGAACAAAACTCTACCCTTGGATCTGAAACTGACCTTGAACAAATATGGTACAGGTTTTTTGGGGGAGAAATTCGATGAGCCAACCCCCCCAAAATTATCTCTCTCGGGCCCTCTAGACACGTTCAGACGTGAAATGTACCATAAGAGATGTAAGAGTAAGAAACGTTACATTCGGCAGTATAAATTCAGAGTGAAGTTGAGGTGATACACAGTATAGGGCGGTTATAAAGGGCTGCCAGACCGACCCCGACAAAGACTCTAGTCATAGGTAACATAGCGTTTTGTCTACTTAGAGAGAATGATCCACTTATGGTAATATTAAAGTCGAGTCGAGTACTTGTTTAAGGGGAAACTATCTTATTCGATTCGAGTAACTAAAAAAAACCTCGAGTAATGTTTTAACGAGTCGGGTTATCGAGTACTGGATTAGGAGCTGGTTATATTCGAGTCATTAGGAAATTAAATTTAAAAGGAGTATAAAGTAACTTTCAATGCTGAAAAATATTCCTTTAATATAAATGAACCACCACAACTTTGTAGGTACCGTTTATGGCCCCCAAAAAGTTGTAAAAAACCCCTCTTTGAACTTTGAAGCCACGAGGATAGAAACAAGACGTACGACGGCCAGAATACACACAATCCTTCTAATGTGTTAAGTTTGAGCTATTCACAGCAACCAGCAACGCAGGTATCACAACCAAAATATATCCACGGTCACACAATTGTATTTACACTTCGATCAGTGTCACTCTAATTTTTTACATCTGATCACACTTATTTGTTACTACTAGTCAGCCGTTGAGTGTCACACTTATTTCTTCTGGTTATACGACAAAGACTAGTTCGATCAGTTTCATGCTTATTTGTTACTTCTGATCACACTATTTGTTACGTTGAGTGTCAGACTTATTACTTCTGGTCATACGCCGAAAACTAGGTCGATCAGTGTCATACTTAATTGTTACTTCTGGTCATACGTTGAAAGCGCGGCGCACTCTAAACGGCCTTGAAAAACGCCAGAGGGAAACGGGCGCGTAGACCTCTATAAACACGCGGATTTACAATGTTGGAAATTGCGGGGTCCGTATACGCTGAACAAAAAACATTACTTAGAATTAAAATTAAGCAACGTATTTGCAACTCTAGGTTATATGTAAACTACAGCTATTCAAAAATATAACTTTCATGAAAATCGGACTTAAATTAAGGAACTGTATGTAGATTTTTAGGCCAAAATATAAAACCACGAAAATTGGGGTCCCATAAATTACCCTGAAAACTATACTTAAATTTAATATTTACTGATATAACTGAAGTTGTAGGTCCGCTGAATCCTAAGCTATCCAATAATATTTTTTTAACGTTATCGGACTTAATTTTAAATTATCTACCACATAAAGCGAAAACACCGAAAATAGTAAATTGTACAAATGCCCAACTTCTAGGGCTCCGATTTGAAAACGTTTTGAAAGGCTATCAATGGCGATGTATGTACATTCGAACGAGATATCATTGACTCTTCTAGCCAAACCGTTCAAGAGATATGCGCGACACGGCGGCATCGGCATCGGCTACACTGTACGTGAGACTAATACACACAAATCCTTAGGATTGTGTGTAAAAACAAATACTCGACGAGTTTCGAGAGCAGCTTATTCGAGTAATCAATCGGGTACCCGAATATACAATTTTTTGGTACTCGGTAATCGATGAGTATTCTCCAATTACTTATTCGAGGTCGAGTACTCGATGATATACCGTAGATTTTTTTTGTTGTTCAAAATAGAGCTGCTTAAACAACGGCAGGACAAAAGCTTAGTTTCCACTAGCCCGTATCATAACGTGCGTAGATCTAATCCGTTAAAGGGAATATAACCTCAGGTATTTGGTGTGGAACACCAACGTTTGCAGCTTTGGCCGCTCTAGCCTTTGACTACAAAAATGTTTGGCGCCACTGTACAGGGAAATTTTAAAAATTGAAGGGGTCTTCCATAAAGATTGCTTTGCAGGTTATATTCCCTTTAATAAAGTTTAAGGAATGTTAAAAAAAAACGTTAAAAATCTATTTATTAGACTTAAAGGCCTAGGATTTCTTCTGCCAGTTTGCCCCTAAAGTTTTCTTTCCGCCGCGCAAATATCCTGGTGGTAGGCCAACCGCAGAATACGTTGGCCTACCACCAGGATATTTGCACAGCGGGAAGAAAACTTAAAGGAAAACTGGCAGAAGAAATCCTAGGCCTTTAAGTTTTATTTTTTGAGTTTAATTGATTTTTAAATATTTAATGCCCATTTATTCTTGACAAATTGATTAATAATTTGTGCGCAACGGCAACGTACGCTAAAATTAATTTAAATCGTGATTAAATTTTACTACAACTTCGGTGTACGTAGAGCCATCTAGCGACCAACGCGATTAGTTCGTGTATCAGCTGGATTTCATTCTATAAATCCAAAACGATCAAATTTGGATACAATAGAGTAGTAGCACCGAAGGGCAGGTCACTTCCATTTTGGGTGCGTCTTAATCATAGTAAAATGATTAAATCAGGGTAATCGATATTAAAAAATCTAATCACGATTTAAACGAGATTTAATCTTTCTAATCAGGATCTAATCTTTTTAATCAGGATTTAATCATTTAAACGAGATTTAATCATTCTAATCAGGATTTAATCATTTAAACGAGATTTAATCATTCTAATCGAGATTTAATCATTCTAATCAGGATTTAATCATTTAAACGAGATTTAATCATTTAAACGAGATTTAATCATTTAAACGAGATTTAATCATTTAAACGAGATTTAATCATTCTAATCAGGATTTAATCGAGATTTAATCATTCTAATCAGGATCTAATCTTTTTAATTAGATTTAATCAATTTAATTAGATTTAATCAATTTAATTAGATTTAATCGTTTTAATTATATTTATTCATTTTAATTAGATTTATTCATTTTAATTAGATTTAATAATTTTAATTAGATTTAATAATTTTAATTAGATTTAATAATTTTAATTAGATTTAATAATTTTAATTAGATTTAATAATTTTAATTAGATTTAATAATTTTAATTAGATTTAATAATTTTAATTAGATTTAATAATTTTAATTAGATTTAATAATTTTAATTAGATTTAATAATTTTAATTAGATTTAATCATTTTAATCAATATAATCGGTCAAATCGAGAATTTTTCATTAAATTCAAAACTAAAGTACGATTTAATCATACTAATCACGATATAATTTTTTTAATCAGGATTGTTCATTTTAAACAGATTTAATCATTTTAATCAGATTTAATCATGATTAAATCAGATTTAAACATTCTAATCATGATTAAACGTGATTTAATCAACTTAATCGTGATTAAATTGAATTTAATCAAAATAATCACGATTAAATCGGATTTAATCTTTTGAGGGGTGCGTCGGTAGTCAAGGAAGTGACCTGCCCCTCGAGTAGCACTCCGTAGCTTTAGCCATGGCCGCCATTTTGGTCGCAAATTTTTTATCTATAGGAAAGAGCATGGGTGGCGTACTAGGACGTCACAGTGCCATTACTCTATCCTGAAAAATTTTCTCTTACGAAATCAACTTGATTTGTGACTTTTAAATTGGTGTTAGTAAATCGTCAACTTTTCATAATACCTAAATAAGAATAAAAGAAAATGGCAACTTTGCTATCCTGGTTGCGTGTTAAGAAAAATTTCGAAATTCAGCCCAAATTATTATTACGCATATTGTATAAAAGGCAGGCAATTTATTGCAATCGTTCATTCATCAAATAAATTAAATGTACTTTATTGATAATTCGCTAAAGTTCGCTAAAGTTTCTAGGAACAGCTATTTAAAGAGATAGTGTCAACTCAGAATAATTTAAATCTTGTTCTTTGGCTTACACGTTATGATAGATTTTTAAGTCCTGAATCCGAATATATATACATATTAGCACTTTCAATTAGTATTTAGTTTTATATTTTAATGTAAAATAATAGCCGCGTCAAAACTTCACAGATTGTTGACGTCATGAGTTTGGTCGATTTCGGCGCGTCCAGTAGTCTCCTTTCTACTATCGCGTAGAGGATTTTGTAAGCGCGTGTTTTGACTTTCTTCTCGCGGACCACGCGGTTCGAGATTCTCGAATCACGACTTCACGAGCCGGCTACGTGTAAAAATATTATTTTCAAAGTAGAAATTGAAGAAAAAATCGATAACAAGGTATTGTTTATAAATTATATCATTATTTCTTATACGTAGTCATTATAACAATATTTATATTCTACGGAAATATGCCACCGAAAGCACCGAAGACCGTGTGCGCCACAGTGTGTTGCGCAGTTCCTTCCTGCTGTAATAATAACGACAAAAGTGGCTTATCTTTCCATTACTTTAAATCGAATGAGGGTCTTAAAGCGTGCGAAAGCGGGAAACTCGATCGGATCAAAAGAAAGCGATGGAAGTAAAATTTCCTCCTGTAATCCCCTAAAAATTCTATCTCCAGCTTGCTCTAGTAGCAAACAATAAACATCAACCTATCTATGACGTAGACAGTATGTGATAAAAAAAAGTTACGCTATCTTTCTATTTTAAAATTTGAAATTAATCGTGTTATACCAAATGTTTTATAACTATATTTTTATTTACTATATTTTTCAATAATTGATGAAAGAACTTCACATACGTAGAAAATTCTGACACTATCTCTTTAATATTCCCGACGGGGAAACTTACATTGTTAGGCCTTTCATCTTTTATATTATAGCCTACTCCATTCCCTAATATAGGTAAACTTGATTTTTGAATATAAAGTTTAGAAATGCCCTCCATTGACAATATATTAGGTGTTTTTTTTTTCGCCTGTTCTCGGTTTTTTGAGCAGGTTAAAAAGTGTAGCCCGATGACGTCATTTTACTCCAATTCTATCATGACCAAAAAAATGAGTTTGAGTAAGAAGGGAGTAGATAAAGGTTATTTATTTGTTTAGTTTTTAAGATGGCGACCGGTGGTGAGGTCATCAATATCTGACTCATTTTTCTTATTTATTTAATAATAATAATAATCAGCTAGGCTAATACCCAAGGCACCACCTTAGGCCTAAGTCATTAACTAGCATTTAAAAATTGGATTTTCGTTATTCAAAGCTTGCCACATGTGAAGATGTTCAAAACTAGTCATGTTTTCGTGAAACGAAATTTAAGCAGACGAATTTTCTATATAAGCTCCCTCTACACCTCCTTTCGCGGAGGAGTAACCTTAGAGCTCTGGAACAAGCGAACAAAATTCGGGAGAGGGTAAATCTTACCCCGAGAACTGGCGAATAAAACGTCTTAGGGTAAAAAGTTTACCCTTTTTGTCCCCGGACAGGCGAAAAAAAAACCACCTATAGTCTTCTAAAACAGTGCTAAATTATTATCCATAAGCAAATAATTATTCATATATTTCGAAATTAATTGGATCGAACATCAAATGATCAAACGCCTCAAATTCGACTAAGAAAAAACATATCAATTATAACCTAAAATAACATAACATAAAAAATAACAAAAATATAAGTTTAGAATAGTCCAAATAGCTATTCCCTTAAGCAGAATCTTCGTCAGATTAACTACACTTATTTCTTCGAACAACAGTACTTTAACAAGTTCTATTCGATCGACTGAAAATTCTATCAAATTCAACACCTGCTGAATGATTGAATGAACCTTCGAACAAACAGCATTCGATCATTAGATCAAAACTGTTTTTTTCGATCAAACGTACCTAAGTCTTTCAGGGTTCCCATCAAATTCTGAAATTAAATTAGGATAAAAAGGGGGCATTTCGCGATAAAAATAGGGCAAAATAGGGACCAAAATTTTCAAAATAAGAATCAAACGTGGATCAATGTAAAACAAAAGATCCTTATTTGAACTAAATTAAAAACCGTAACAGAGAGGCTCTCCTAAAATTTAATAATGTTACCAAGTTTGTGGCGCCACCTTGTGTACTACGTTCGAACTATTTTATCGTTAATTCTCGGCTTTAACTATTTTGTAAACAGTCCTTGAGCAGATGATTAAAAATATTTTAAGCCTACGATAGTTTCCCTGAATTTCATGAAAATAGGTAACTTTAGGGACCATATCAGTGTTCCAAGTATACAACGTTTTATTGTGCATACCACTAATAAATACGGTAAATTATGGAAAAAATTGGGTTTCCCATTTTATACCATAACGTTATTTACCATTATTTACGACTTTTCCCATTTTATACCATAACGTTGTTTACCACTTTTCCCATTTTATATAATAACGTTTACCATTATTTACACTTTTCCCATTTTGTACCATAACGTTATTTACCATTATTTACGAATTTCCCATTTTATACCATAACGTTATTTACCACTCTTCCCATTTTATATCATAACGTTATTAACCACTTTTCTCATTTTATACCACAACGTTTACCGTTATTTACACTTTTCCCATTTTGTACCATAACGTTATTTACCATTATTTACCACTTTTCTCATTTTATACCACAACGTTTACCGTTATTTACACTTTTCCCATTTTGTACCATAACGTTATTTACCATTATTTACCACTTTTCTCATTTTATACCACAACGTTTACCGTTATTTACACTTTTCCCATTTTGTACCATAACGTTATTTACCATTATTTACCACTTTTCTCATTTTATACCACAACGTTTACCGTTATTTACACTTTTCCCATTTTGTACCATAACGTTATTTACCATTATTTACCACTTTTCTCATTTTATACCACAACGTTTACCGTTATTTACACTTTTCCCATTTTGTACCATAACGTTATTTACCATTATTTACCACTTTTCTCATTTTATACCACAACGTTTACCGTTATTTACACTTTTCCCATTTTGTACCATAACGTTATTTACCATTATTTACCACTTTTCCCATTTTGTACCATAACGTTATTTACAATTATCTACCACCTGTAAAATACCACTTCGGACCCCTTGACCAGATGTCGATTATAGCATAGATTAGGGACCTTGAAGAAAAATAGGGAAATTTAGGTATTTAAGGGACCTGGTGGGAGCCCTAATATATAAAATACTAGATTTAATACCCGGTTTCGCCCGGGGTCTTAGTTTTAACGAATTAGATCTGATTTGTACGTAAAAAGGTAAACGCTGTAGCGAAAACGCAAGTCCTGAACTACTTAAAATCCCAACTAACTTCTACGAAGTCTCTTGCATTATGAGTAAAATAATAAAATTGAATTAGATTAATAACCATGTCAGGTATTTGGAATTAGGCGCGTTTAGTTGGAAATCCGGCCCTGAACATTGAGTTAAAATTTCAAAGCTCTAGAGCTAACCGTAATCGAGTTTTTAGGAACGTGACATACAAATAAATAAAAGGACCAACTTTAAGACTTAGTTATAGATTTATAATATAAATATATCTAACCCATGGATATAAAGGTAATATTTACCCTGTTACGGAACAAAATCCAAATGTCTTTATAGTTGACGCGCTACAAACGCCAAAAACGAACTACAAAATTCTCGGCTAACCTACAAAGTTAACATTTTGTTGGAATTTTCGGTAATTTTGGCGAAAAATTCCACAACGCGTTGCCGTGGTCCGAGTGTGACGAGGCATTAATAATTAACACTATTCTTTATTCCGAACTACTGACAAAGAAAAAACTCGCAGTTACGCCTTGAAACTATTCTAAAACAAAAAGAAACAAGCCAGCCAAGTGCCCCAAATTTCTTCACTAGCTCTCATCACCGATTATTAACAATAGCTGGTAAACGGAATAAAATATATTTTACAGAATTAGGTAGTATACAATTTAATTATAGGCCTACTTCTAATTTTATTTGCTTGATACATCAGTCTTCACAAGCAACGGTTAATTTTTATAGCTTGTGTACCATTGGACCAATCCCAGTCGACAGAAAACCGCGGTTTTAAGAGGATTTTAGGACTTGATTTATGTTGCACGCATTTAGAATATTTTAATAAATTCAGCCAATTATACTCGATTTCTTATTAAAATTAGGTAGGCCTAGTCTATAAGCATTCCAAACCTAACCTAACCCTAAAAGGAGGTACTCTATAAGCATTACAACCGTGACCTAACCCTAATTTAAAATCCGCTCTCAATTTTACCCAATTAATTGTTTTACATTTTTATATTTAAAAAAACACATCAATATAAACAAAGCTATTCTTTAAATATATTTAATGATTGGGCTATAAACTGAAATATATTACAGAAAAATATAATATAATATAATATAATATAATATAATATAATATATAATATATAATATATAATATATAATATAATATATAATATATAATATATAATATAATATATAATATATAATATATAATATAATATATAATAATATAATATAATATATAATAATATAATATAATATAATATAATATAATATAATATAATATAATATAATATAATATAATATATAATATAATATATAATATATAATATAATATAATATATAATATATAATATAATATATAATATAATATATAATATAATATAATATATAATAATATAATATATAATAATATAATATATAATAATATAATATATAATATAATATAATATATAATATAATATATAATATATAATAATATAATATAATATATAATATATAATAATATAATATAATAATAATATAATTTCATATAATATAATATTACATAATGAAATATATCCCTAAATATTGCCAAAATATTATTAGTTGTTATCCCTTTCCAAAATACTTTTGAATTGAAAAAAACTATTAGGTAGTGCTAATATGGTTTAAAAATAAATAAATATTTTACATCGTTACAACAATAATGCATTTCTTTATATTTAGGGCAGGGCTCCCACCGAAATCTGGGAATTAAATTAGGAAAATAAAACAAAAAGTTATTTATTTTAACTAAATTCCAAAATTCCGTCCTAGGATTTAAAAATGTTTCCAAGTTTGAGGCGCCACCTTGTGTACTACGTTCGAAACTATTTTATCATTAATCCTCGGCTTTGATTGTTTTGTAAACAGTCCATGAGCTGATGTATAAAAATATTTTAAGCCTACTATTGTTTCCCTGAATTTCACGAAAATAGGGTACTTTAGGGACCAAATCTCGATTTTAGGGTATATTAGAGACCTTGAAGAAAAATAGGGACTTTCGGTATTTTAGGAACTTGGTTTAGCGTTGCTAGAAAATCGATTGCTCAACTACCAAAAGATTTGATCTAAAATATTTGTATTTTAATCAAAAAGGAGAGCTACATCACAATTTAATTTCAGTAAATATTTCAAACGTTTTTACTATAGTTTTGAGAAAAAAAAATGTTTTAGCGCGTTTCAATGCACCAAAAGTTTAATTATTTAAATTGAAGAAATACCGAACTAGCCAATCAAAAGTGTTTCGACGGATATAACATTGGCTTGGTATTTTTGGGCTATTCTCTAATTTATCTCGATCTCACTCTCGTTGTCGACTCGAAGTCGATCTCGAAGGCGATCACTTCGATCGAGAAGTCATTTCTCGATAAACGCTATTCTATACTTCATCGAAATCGATTCGAAGTGATACATCTCGACTCTCGACAAGCGAGTAGACCACGTGGGTTCTACATATTTCCGGTTGTAATCGCGCATAGGCTCTCTATTTTCCGACCAATAAGAATACACCATCACAAAAACAGCTGATTACAAACGCCCATGTTTTATAGTTTAGAGAAAGGATATTTATTTTCATTGTAATACTGCAGTATATATTTAAAGTCCAAATAGAGCTCGGCGAAACAGCTAAATTAACCGCTAAAGTTTTGATTAACCATAAAAATTACGATTAACTGTTTATCCATGGATATTATCCACGGCTATATAGCAATTTAACATGTAAAATAATCGTTTTTTTTTCGGATAATTTTCGTTTGTGGATAAAAATCGAGGATAAAAATGAACAGAGTTATTATTTCTTATCCAAACGCCGAGCTCTAAGTCCAAAGGATTTATTGTTTGGTCTCTTATAACTCTTTATCTTTGAAAATTACGCCTATTATCGATTTCTAAGGCTAAATTTAACAATACAAGCCGAGCTATAGCAAGCGCCATTGCTTTTTTCCCTAAGAAAGACGGTTTGGGTAGTGGTAGCTTTTTGGCAACACGGGAGAAGGGGGGGGGGTAGTTAAAAAGAACTACTAGCTCGATGATTGGTTGAAACCTCTGTCGAAAGCGGTCTCGATCGAGAAGTGCTTACAGAATAGGGTCCCAGGATACACGAAATAGAAAACATCCGGAATCCATACCTCAACTTGGAATGCTTATCCTGCCGTATCGCGTATGGTCAGATGATTCAGATCACTCTGACGGCTTTGACTCCGCCTACGAGAGAAAAAATAACCTTTTCGCGCGCTCCCCTTTCACGTTGTTGTTTGTTAAGTTAACATAGTGACGTCGAAAAAACCGTCAGCCACATCGAGACGAAAATCTGCAGCGATAAACATTCCAAGTAGAAGTATGGATTCCTGATAAAAGTGATTGAATACTACAACAATGGCAAAACGTTCATAGGACTGCTGTTCATGATTACTATTTCATCGACGTGTATCCTACTTTATTAAAGAAAACTATTATCTAAGATTAGTGGTTTTTCATTCAATGAAAAAAAAGCGAATCCTTAATTTATAATAAAAAGTAATACCAACTAATAACATATAACATCGGTTACCTGTATTTTTAATAAAATATTCTGTTTTCAACGAAGTCGAAATTCATAATTTAAAAAAAATAACAAAATAAAGCCAATTTCGGTATATTTACTAATTTCAGGAGTGGGAGTTAAAAATTACGATTTTTAGTATCGAGGCATTGAGCGCCCCCGAGTTTTGGCGCCTGGTTACGGGCCTAATTAGTGTTGTTAATTTTCCGGAAAAATAAAATGCGGAAACATTTCCAGAAAGGTTTCCGAATGGCGGAAAAGAAAAAATCGAAACAAATCACTTTTTAAGAGTTTTTAACTTTTTATCGATATAAAATGTCTAATATCAGTAAACATGGAATAAAATTAGGAGAAACAACTTTAATTATGTAATAAAATTTTATTTAAAAACATTTTAACATGTTTTTAAATAAAATTTTATTACGCAATTTAAGTAGTTTCTCCTAATTTTATTCCATTGATTTTATACGTAAGTAGCCTACTAATAATTTTTAGCTTAATCAGTAAACATACTACAATACATTAATAGTGTTACATTGTTAATCAGTTAAAAGCTAGTCTAGAGGTTTAGTTTTACTTTCAGATTCGAAAAAATGAGGCGAAAATACCGCTTTATTTAAATTTGCAAACAATATTAGACTAATCATGGAATGAAAACGTTTTTTATTTTTTTCGGAAAAATACGGAAAATTTTCCGGAAAAAAAGGCTTCGGTCATTTTCCGTGGAAAATAAACCAATTCGCATATTACATACAAGGAAACAAACCTTTAGAAATCATCGAGTATAAAATTTTAATTTCGTATTTCTACACTAGATGACACCAGCGTAGATATTTTGGCGCCAAATTAAAAAAATATAAATTATATTATTTAAGTGCTATTTCAAGCTGAAAGTTTATATTAAATATTTTAGAAAATATAGTTATACAAAATTTCAGCTTTTAAATAACCACAATTTAAATTAGACTTTCGCAGGTTTTATCATTTTTGTTATTTCGGATTGTAAACTGATGGCGCCATATAGTAACAAGTAGATTATTAAAAATGTAAATGGCGGTACCCCTGTAAAAGGGTCTTCTCCGTTCTTATACGCGCAGCCTGGCCTGATTTAATAGTTACTAAAAGAATTCTCGGTCGCTGGGGTGGCCTGCGCTTAAAGCGCTCAACTAGTTAGTATGTTCTTCGAATACTGGTTTATACGTTGTAAATAGTATTTGTTGTAAATATATGTAATTTAAAATTGTGTAAATTGTAAATAGTTATACATTCTTCGGTTTTTACTTGTGCTAGTTTATCGTTTATATCATAAGCCTATAACCTCTAAGCTTGAAACGCGCATAGCGCCCTTTGTACCACCACTGGACGGGCGAAAAAGAAGAAATCAGGCGATAGTATCGGCACCTGGTAGAGATAAATTGAAGCTTCTTCCTTCCCCATTTCTCTCTCTACGCACCTCTCTCTTACCAAAGAAGCTGGCATCATGCATTGCGGGACGCGTTACGTTTCTCTTTTCCGCCACCGGGTGGATTTAGCGCTGTACTTTCGCCAGTCGTTTGCTTGAACGAACACTGCCTTTTGATTCAAACTTAGGGTTAATAGGCTTATGTTTATATCCAGAAGTATATTAGTGTATAACGTATTATTTTTATCTTTATCTCTGCTTGTGAATCCTATTTTAAATTAGATTCCTCCCTGTTATAAAAGGGACATTTGGAAAAGAAGCAAATAAATATTCATTCATTGGTGTATTTTCCGACTTACAACACTAGGCCTAATGCTACTACTACTACTACTACTACACCAGTAATAAATGTGAAAGCTTCGCAAATAGAAGAAAAGCTAGGGCCGGAGTGAAAATGTAAAAAAGGCGACTTCCGTCCGGGATACATCTTCATCTCCGTTGTTTTTTGAAAGCGACTAAAGAGTACGCGTATCGCCGCATCCCCCCAAACATTTACAAATATACAACTGAAGCAAAATTGGCGCTTACACGTGAAATCCGCTCATCTTTCCCAAGGACTCGAAGGAATCGGTGGGGCTGGGCAGCAGGTTGACCACGGGTATTTTGGACATCTTGGCTCCGCTCACAAGGCGTGGATGTTAACCGGATGAAAACGCAACTATCAAAACAATTACATTCAAAAATGCAAAGACGAAATGAAAAAGAAACCTTAAGACTTTGATCACATTAATACGAGGTACTAAATGCGAAGAGAATCATTTCTGGAGGACGTTACGACGACTGACTTAGCTGGCGATAACGCTAACATCTTAGTGCTTAAGCAAAAAGGCAGCGGCGACAATTTAATCAGCCAGAAAGCTCGGAAGGTATCCCTCCTTAGAATACTGGTACTTAAATAGGGTGACGAGATAAAGAGATAATGACAAAAAAGGTAAAGGTAGCACTCCCTGCGCATTATAAAATTCCACTTAACGTGGCCCGTGAAGTCGAAGCTAAGATAACGAATAAGTCAATGACTATACAGTATATCAAGTAGTTTTAATCCAAGTACAGACACAAGGTATTTAAAGAATCTTGGTACAGTTGACAAAGACACCGAAGAAATTATAATTTCGGTGGGGAGATGGCTCTGATGTCAAATTTACGACTTGATCGGGCTAATGTCAGAAGTTAATAAATCTAACTTACTACCACCTAGGAGCAAGAAACACAAGGAGAACGCAGCTAGCCTTTAAACACGCTAACGCAGTGTTGTGTACAAATTTCATTGGTCGAGCCTTTACGCTGAACGTTTTACGGAAAGGGGGGGAGACAATCTCTTAATTTTCCCCTTCCGACGGCAGCGGGCGCTAAAGCGTCTAACCAAGGAAAATTGTACGCAAGAAAATGCGCGACTTCTGACGAGTTGCGTTCTCCTTGAGTGGGGTGTTGTGTTTGTTGCTCCTAGCTACCACCTAGGAAGATGAAACTACGCATCCTGGAATAGAAAATTGTATTCCCCAAAATACGGGCTACCCGATCTCTCTAAGGCCACTCAAACCTTTGTACACACGATTTTTAGCGCCATCCCATGACAGCCAGAGCAACTACTTTTTTTTGGAATTTCGTCTGCCAGTTGTTCTAAACTTTGGAATTTTGAATTTCTCAGGCAGTAAATGATTTTAGTCGCGAAAAACTCCGAACGGATTTTAATAGTGGAAACAAATTCAATATGAGAATGCGTTTTTAATTATTAATCCGTTAAAAACAAATAAACATTCCCGCGTGTTCCAGACTCCCAGCCCGATTAAAATAATCGAAGCAAATTTTTTAAAAGTTGCTAATTTTCTACGCTAGATGTCAGTTTTTAACTTACGTCCAAGAGTTTGAGGTTGGCATTCATGATACATCTCGATTTCCACTCCAGAAGTCCATTTTCATCCTCCTAGCTACCGCCTAGGAGCAACAAACACAGCACTGCCCACACAAGGAGAACACAACCTGTCAAAAGTCGTGCATTTTCTCGTGTACAGTTTTCATTGGTTAAACGCTTTAGCGCCTGCTGCCGTCGGAAGTGGAAAATTCGGAAATTGTCTTCCCGTAAAACGTGCAGCGTAAAGGTTCGTCCAATTAAATTTGTACACAACACTGCGTTAGCGTGTTTAAAGGCTAGCTGCGTTCTCCTTGTGTTTGTTGCTCCTAGCTACCACTGCCCTACGTTTTAGAAACGCAATATCTCCCAAAATAGCATTTCGAGATAAATCGATTTTTGTAATAACAATATTGCAGTATTTAGGTAACTGGAAACTAGTTGTTGGGGGTTTCTTTAAGTCCGCAATCTAAGTATGACAACGACTATCGCCAAAATTAAGTACATCTCAGAAAAATTGGACATAATCAGTTTTGTACGTTTATATTTAGCTAAAGCTCTTGGCAGAAACGCATTATGTGGTATAATAATACAGAGTAACGGCCAATGTTGTGACTGTTACCCTGGGAATGCGGTTGGAGAAATTAGCGCAGATGAAATTATACGGAACGAAGACTCTTATTGGTTAATAACGACATAATGCGTTTCTGCGGAGTTTTTCGAAACTTTTCGATTTTAATGCGTTTTTGCATTTTCATATCTCGGAAACTAAACCAGTTAGAAAAAAACGGACTTGAAATTTAGAATCAGCGCCCTAAAATTAGTATGAGCATATGTAACATAATTACTCATAAGTATGCCACTAGCTCTATTTCTTCACTAACGGCTTGTTTCACAGATATTGCGTCATCCGTACCCTGCGTAATATTTATATCTCAAATGACGATAATGTCGTCGCCCAATTAGCTCTACGTCTGATAAACCGACGAGAATTATTTTAGTAAACAAACCGGTTTGAACAACCAAGGCTTAGGAGCTAAAATGAACTATATTTTTCTGTCAAGTTCTGTTAATAAAATTAATTTGCAAATTAATGAAGTTCTCGGAGACACACGTTCTAAAATAAATTTGCATTGTCAAATAAAAGAAGCAGGTTTATTGGAAAAAATAGTTGAAATTCAGGTTGAGCTTTTCTGGCGCATTTACAAGGTTGGAGTCTTTGCAGATTCTTTTGAGCCTAGGCCTATCTCTTCTAGGCTTGATATGGGTTTTAATAACGCTGGTGGAATATCCCACTTCGACGACTTGTTCCATTTTCGGAAAGCGATCACTTATTGGTCATTTTCCCCAACCTTTACTTTTTCTTAACTACTCATTATTTAAAGGGGAACGGCCAAGCTTTTCCAAATATGGCCTTATTTCCGTATCAAAAGATTAACATGACGTTCAATATTCTAACACGTACCTTTTTTTGTCTTGAAAAAATAGCTTTTGGCCCAAAAAGTTGAAACGAAAAATAACGCCAGGTGTTTGGGTTTGAATTTTCGCCGCCATCTTAGCGGCTGACGCCAGCGCCCCTAACCCCGTATGAGCGATTTGCGAACTATCCAAACTTTTAAAATCGCGCAATTTAGGCTTAAGTCTCTTATAACTGGAACGCGCCGCGCGTGCAAAACCAATTTTTTGCGTCTTCAGCAGCGCGCGCTTTTACGTTGTTTTTCTGTCTCACCGACTTTTCACCAGGGGTCGCGGCGGACGCGCGCTTTTCGATTTCCCGAAATTTCTTTATTTTGTTAAAAATTAATCACTCAATATTTTTTGATGCGGTTTTCGCCATAAATTTTAGTTTTTAATAGACTATAGGGCTATCTAACTGGTTAAAGCTTGACCGTTCCCCTTTAACTTGAACATCCGCAGAAACCGAGGGAGTTTATAAATTTCAATAAAGCTACATTGGTCTGACTAAAACTCTGACGCAAAAAATTCGTTCTCAATTTATAGGTTTTCCATTGGCTTAAATAAATATGTTAGTAGCCAATAGTGTGACTCCCAAAATTACTAGGATGAATAAAAAGGTTAAAATCTAACGTAGTCCACCTTTTTACTGGTTCGTGGTGAAACAAACGGTTAGTGAAGATTTTTGAATGGAATAAAGGTACAGTGGCATACTTGTGGGTAATTATGTTAAATATGGTATGAGGAGCATTCAAACTCAAAAAGTCAAAAACGGTCGATAATGCCTTTCTGAAACGTAAGGCAGACCACCCTCCTAAATGTTTGGGTCCATTTTAAGGTGTTTCATTTAGTCCTGATAAAATTATAAATTTTTACCTTAAAGGGCCATACCGGCGTTTGGAAAATTTCGGCCCGGATTAACCACGTGATAGCCGATACGACCAATCATATTCCTTGAAACAAGCAAGGTGGGGTAACGGAGTGGTTAGCAAGAGGAGCCGGGTTCGATCCCAGCTGGTGGCCCTGGGTGAAAAACTCGGATCAACTCTTTCTGCGTAGAGTTTGCAAGTTCACTCCCCACTGGTTAAAGGGGTTTTCTCCCGAGCTTTTCGGTTTCTCCTTCCATAAAAACATGTTGAGGTATAATAGAGAGTGTAGGGAGCTGTTGGCTTGAAGGGCTTGCCACCACCCGCTAAGCATCCGGCCACCTGAATTAATGGCTTTAAAAGTCGCTTGATGACTTAGGCCTAAGGTGGTGCCTTGGGTATTCGCCTAGCTGATTATTATTAGCCCGTGAAATTGGTTAAATTCATAAGTCGGTGTGTCCCTTTAATTACTTACAAGGAGACATCCCGAAGAGTAACCCAACGATTTTGTTTTTTTTTTATTCAATGGGCAACCGTTTTGCCATGGCAACGAAAAATGTTTTTGACAATACAAAATATAAATTTTTCCCATTGAAAATAACATGGGATTTTGACCTCAAATTGATCAAAAGTTGATCAATTTTGATGTTTTTATTGTCAATTTTTATTTATTTTTTCTTTTTTTGGCATTTTCGAAATTTTGAAATTTGTTCAAATTTTTCACAGGGGGGGGGGGGGCCCTAGGAATCGGTCAGAATCCCATGTTATTTTCAATGGGAAAATTTCCATTTGTTGTTGTCAAAAACATTTATCGTTGCCATGGCGAAACGGTTGCCCATTGAATAAATTCCCTTTAGGATTTTTCAAGTTACATGAAGGTCTACCAATCCCCCGAGTTTGAACAAAATCGGTGGGTTACACTTCGGGATGTCTCCTTGTTAGTTTTAAAGCACGTGATTTGTAACGTTTGTTGAAATAAATAAATACGTTTTTAATAAATAATATTACACCAAGAATGTACGCGGGTGAACAGAGAATACATAGACGCAACTTGGTTTAAATGATTCCAGGAAGATTCTCCGCCTATACGGAGGGGCGTGGTTATTCGTCCGAGGTAGAAAATGCCAGGTGGACAATAGTGTGGGAAATTCCGGCCTGGACAAAAGTCAATTTAGTGGCCAATAAATATTTTTACCACAGAAAATTATAAAATAATATTTTAGCACAGAAATTTCAGATTTGGGCTACTTAAGGCAAATATATATGCGTAGGAATGGTCAGATTCTGATTAACATTAGAATAGTCTTAATTTTTTGGGAATAATTATTTATAACATTGTAAGTTCAGTGTAAACCAAGACATTTTTATAATAAACTTCTTAAAATTTAGGTCCAATTACTTTTTTAAGCTTTGAAATGCAATTTTTCTTTATTAGCCACTATTTGCCAATTTTTCTTTATTAGCCACTATTTTCCACTATTTGTCACTGGCCTGGACTTTTCAGGACCAATGACCCACATACGTTCTTGAAATAGTTCTTTTTATAAAATAACCTTGGCCATCTTGTTGAAATGTTGCCTCCCCACTAAAGAGTTTATGAACTCATTCTTAGGCATTGGCTGAACTATTCCAGGGCAACATTTCAACAAGTTGGGCAAGCGTAAAGACATTTTATAAAATCAACAATTACAGTTTTTGTATTGAGGAAAGGAGTTTAAATGAGGGTGTTTGTTAGGTACAATAAAGCGGTGGTAACTTCCGTTCCTTGTACCAAAGCGGAAGGCGCGATCATCGTGTCCGAAAAGGCGGGTCTCAAACTAACCGGTTCCATAAACGACCCGACGATACTGGCTTGAGGAGCGGCCAAAGTTAAAATGGAAAGGTTGTTTGGGTCCAAGACGTTCGGGTTAGGGTTGTCCATGGCGGTAACCGCTGTCGAGGACAAGCTGAAATGAGCGGGTGCGGACGTACTTGGGGGCTCTTTTGCGACGGGAAGAGATTCCGATGACGTGACGGATATGACGTTATCGGTGGACTTCCCGTCGGAACTCTGGTGCACTTTGGAGTGACGTTTCATGGCGTAGTGGGTGTTGAATCGCCGGTCGCACGAGGAACAAGAGTACGAACGCGGGTTTTTGTGGATGGTCTGAACGTGTTTCCGTTGAACGGAACGCGTCTTGAACGACGCGCCGCAAATTTCGCAAAGGAACGAACGGTCGTTCGAGTGAACGGCGCTGTGTTCGAAGAGGTGCGAGTGCGAACGGAACGTTTTCCCGCAATGTTCGCACGGGTAGGAGGCGCTGGCATCGGCGCCTTCGCCTTCCTCGTGCGTACTTTGGTGTTGGCGCAAGGCGTCGCCCCTTTTGAAGGCTTTGCCGCACAAATGGCACAGATGACTGCGAACGTTCTTGTGCACGTTGTTGACGTGCCGAACGAAATGTTCTTTGCGACGCGTCCGATATCGACATTGTTCGCACTGGTGGCTTCGCAGGCCGTGAATGCGGAGATGGCGCTCCAACAGATGGCGCTTGTTGCACTTATAAGGGCATTGATCGCATTCCAACATCTGTTTACAAAAGAGATAGAGACAAGAGAGACTGAGATAATAAAACTTCTTTCTCATTAGGGTTCCAATAAATCCGACTTTTATTTGTAATTTATTTACGAAATTGTTATACACATATTTTCGAAACCATATGAGATCTTTCAATAAAACCTGTTCAATGATTCGCCCATTGAATTGGGAATAATACTGCTAGAATTACAATTACGATTTCGGTTGCCTTGGTTACGCGGGACCTGTTCGGATAAGACTGTACGAAATTCATCTTTAAAATAAGGCGGTAGCGCCATCTATATTTTGTAAAGTTATATGGCTAAAAATAAATAATTATTAGCTAACTCACCGTAACTTGAGTTAAAAAGGATCGTGTTGACAGAATAAAATTATTTTTAAACAACTTCAAAGGCTTGTTTGTTAAGAGTATTCATACATTTCAATTTCGCATCAGATTCACGAAAAATATTAATTGCAATATATTTGCCACCACTAGAGACAGATGTCGCCACGGTAGAACGATAAAGTTGATAAAGTCTCCTTATTAAACGACATTGGTCCCGCGCCAGCCAGATTTAGTTGTACCTCTATTTATTCCCAACTCAATGGATTCGCCGACGCCAAGGAGTAGAAGCTCGCGAAAATATTGCTTTGAATAAACTCGTACTGTCAAATCCAACTCGACCTGTGTCGCCCACTTCATTAATTTTAGCCATTGAACTTAGAAGGAGAGTACCCGAGGTATTTATAGCCTATTTTGTTCAAAGTCGGGCGTAAGGTAGACCTATATGAGATAAGAAATTTCCCAAAAGGAGACGCTGCACTACCCATTCGATTTGTCATGGCAACCAAAAATATTTTTGATCACTTAAAACAAAAATAAGATTTTTTCCTTATTTTACCCAAAAATGTTCGAATTTAACGAAACTTGATAAAATATACCTAAATGTGGTCCAAATTACCCATTTTGTGATTTTAAATTTTTTCTTAAATTTTCGTAACTGAGAAAATCTCATGCTTTTTTAAATTTGTTCTAAGTGGTCACAAACATTATCGGTTGAATGGGAAATTTCATATCTCATATAGGTCTACATTACGCCCGACTTTGAACAAAATCGGCAATAAACACCTCGGGTACTCTCCCTAAGTTCGATTTTTTAATTATCATGATTTTATCAATCGGATAATTATCCATAATTAGCTACCCTGTTTCTCGTATAATGCGAAATTTTGGCGGCTAAGGCTTTTGGCCGACACCTATTAAGTGGTTATCAAAAAAATATATGTAATGTAAAATCTGTTAAAAGCGCCATCTCTTTTCTAACAGTCTTTTTTAACAACACGTAAAGCCCATTGGGATTGATTTATGGCTTTTATCTTAAAGCAAGTGGCGGCCAACTGTACTCTGAAAACGCCATGAATCTATCAGATCGTTGCCTCCGTTATCAGATACTTCGAAAAACGCGACTTTACTGGAGAGCGTGGTGCCATCTATTTATGTCATAGGAAGCTAAAATTTAAAATAGCCAAATCATA
The DNA here is from genome assembly GCF_980474605.1 of Leiobunum rupestre. Taxonomy (NCBI): domain Eukaryota; kingdom Metazoa; phylum Arthropoda; class Arachnida; order Opiliones; family Sclerosomatidae; genus Leiobunum; species Leiobunum rupestre. The sequence continues at coordinate 35,296,911 of NC_143393.1, read as the reverse complement.
ACGTCGTGACTCGTCGGAGAGCCATTGTAGAGTATTTTAGCTAGACAACTTATACTCTATTTAGCGGGATTTTACCTAAATTATATATATAAATATTATTTATAATTGCTGTAGTTTATGTTATTGAGCAATTTACAAACGATCCAATCAACGCGAGGGGTACCTATAAGTACCGCCTTTTTTATTTCGACGCTAGCGACATCTATTGAAAAAAGAGCTAATTAACGTCGAGCCGACAATTGCTTTAATCATGAATCCCACACTCACAACACGGGAAGGTATAGGGGTCACAAAAAAACTGGTTTTGAAGCACACTGCGAGTCTGGATTTTATGTTACCCCTTTGCCTCCCCCTGTTGTGAGTGATGGATCCCTTTAATAACCGCTAATTACGCAAAACGTATTGGAAATGTACGTATCACTTATTTTGTTAGGTCCCACCATGAATATATCTAGCTATGAATATTCAACCCTACGATATAGCCCTTCTATCATGTCGATTTGATTTGGGTGGCAACTTTCGAGACCAGTGAAGCGTTTTCAGCCAATCAGGAGACTGAGGGAAATGACGGCATGCTCCTCACTCGGTCGGAGCAGATGTGATTGATCACGTGACTAGATAAGCCCAACCCAAATTTTAGCGGGAGGTTAGAGAGGCTATTGCTATTGTATATTCATAGCTAGATATATTCATGGTCCCACCTACTTTAAATTTCAGGGAGACCTCTATTGATTGAGAATAACACTAGCCGGTTTTTACCAAAAATAGTTTAGATTTTTATAATTTTAGTTTCGCTAATTGTCTCCAAATTTAGTTAAAATTATCATAGGTGCTACAATTATAAATATGGGATAGTCTTAGTGCTAGTCCATTTCTAATTTAGATTATGAGAGGGACTTGGAACGGCAAAATGTATTCAGCAAAAAGATAAATCATTACTACGTTCTTAAGTAAAAAAAAGCATGTAAAGAAAATTGTGTTCATTCAATTTGGAGCTTATCAGTACTACTTCAGAATTCTGACTATCTGCAGAGTTCTGACTATCTGCAGAGTTCTGACTATCTGCAGAGTTCTGACTATCTGCAGAGTTCTGACTATCTGCAGAGTTCTGACTATCTGCAGAGTTCTGACTATCTGCAGAGTTCTGACTATCTGCAGAGTTCTGACTATCTGCAGAGTTCTGACTATCTGCAGAGTTCTGACGATCAATAAAACCAGAAGTTGATAATATATCTCTTACAAGTATATGTTTCAAGGGAATAACATTAGCAGGATAGGGAGTTGAATACTTTTCTCAGAAGAGATAAATAATTAGTGTTGACTGATATCGTAATTTAACCAATACCAATTTTGAGAATTTACCGATACTAATATCTAACCAATTATTACCAACACCAATATCTAACCAAATATTACCGATACCGATATCTAACCAATTATTACTGATCTCAATACCTAACCGATTATTACCAATACCTAACTGATTATTACCAATACCTAACCGATTATTACCAATACCAATATCTAGCCGATTATTAGCAATACCTAACCAATTATTACTGATACCAATATCTAACCAATTATTACCAATACCTAACCGATTATTACCGATACCAATATCTAGCCGATTATTAGCAATACCTAACCAAATATTACCGATACCAAGAACGTATATATGTGTAAGAACGTTGAACGATCTAATTGGCGCCTGGTGCCATGACTTAATCGGTTTCATAATAACTCCGCCCTAAAAACCGCATGCGGCGCGCGCTAAAGGCTAAAACCGTTTCTAGTTCAGGCGCGCGCTGCACGCGGATTTTAGGGCGGAGTTATTCTGAAACCGATTAAATCATGGCCCAAGCGATGCCTTTTGTTCAATGTTCTTATACATATATACGTTCTTGCCGATACCAATATCTAACCAAAAATTACGTAATGAAATTTTTATCCTGAGCAAAAAAGTTGTTTGACGAATTCAACTCTCATACAATGCCATAAAAATTGCATTGAACAGCTGACATGTAGCACAAGGTAGTTGATTATTAAAATTAAAAATTAACTTAATGCTACGGTTTCATTCAGATGCCATGTTCTTGACATTTGGGATTATAAATGTAATGGAAGACGCAAAATGTACGGGAACTTCAATCTGTCCCTGAAATAAACTAAACCCACAAAATTTGAAAAAGAGTACATCTTGGAAATGCAACTAGACCATTTTGTTCATTCACAGTTGTCTCAATGTATTTTTGCCGAAACGCATATAAAATAATATCAGACATTTTATTTAGCCCCAACAAAAAAGCAAACAATCTAACAACTAGTCATTTTAATCTATTCTACTAATGGATACTTTGGCCTTAATTAATTTAATTTAGAAACTGACCTGATTTGTTTGAGATGCCTGGAAAGATCTGGTATCGTGCTTAAGTTTGACGTGTCTTATGAGGAGTTTAGCTTCGTCAGTTTGATAAGAGCATTTGTCACACTTATGAACAAAGTTGCTGTGTGTCATTTTATGCCTTCTTAAATGGCCAAGTCGCACGGTGGTAAATGAGCACAAATGACATCGAAATAAGGTTTTAACCTATGAGGAAATATTACAATTTCTTTATGCATATTCAAAAAGTATTAAACATTATAAATTACCTTTTTATGTATTGCCATATGTTTCTGAAAATGACTGATTCTTTTGGTTTTAAATGAACAAAGTTGGCAAAAATGTTTATATTTAGAGCACAAATCAGTTTTTATCTCGCATTCAATTGAAAGATTTTGGTTTTCCACTTCTTGCTTATTTAATTTATTTTGTTGAATAGGGTCATCAGATTCGCTTTCTTCATCATAATCGGACTGCACACTTTGTTTAACCCATTCCTTCATAGCCTTGTATTTTGATCCAGCATTCACTCTCTTTGATCTACTATTTGCTATGCATTCTATTTTAGAACACTCTAAAGGCTGTCTGCTGGGTTTATTTTGGCTAAGTGTGGATTTAATTTTTGTTTTTTTCCCTTTCAATAAATTGGTTTTTAATCTTTCCGATAACTTCCCATCAGTTTTAGTCTTAGCCATATTATTAGCTATTACATCCAGTAGCTGAATATAAGCAGCTATGATAGATTCCAAAGACCCTGTAATTGTGGGTGCTGTATTGTCAGATTCATTATTTTCCATATATTCAACTCGAAACGTTGGTTTCCCAGAGACTTCTTCAAAAAATGATTGGGCATCTTCCGGCAATACATCTAGAGCACACTGTGATAGTCTCGCTTTCACCTCCACAAAAACTGAAATCTGCAGTCCAAGCTTGGCGTATATTTCGTTTAGGAGGGGTAGAGCATTTTGTAAAGATAGTTCATTTTCTTTCGCATTGGATTTGTTTAAATCTCTTCTTTCAAAAGTTTCAATTTCAATGGTCGGCAAAGGCTTAAGCGAACTTTCCATTAATACCCTTGTGCTCATTTCTTAATGTTAAATGGTTTCACTCATATTATTTAAACCATAAATATGAAATAATAACCTCATTATTGCTTAATAATCAGTGGAAAATTCTTTGAAACATCTTTCCATTTTAATATTACTCAGGGGAAAATCTAAAAGTTTCACTCTAAGTGCCATCTATAGCCAAGAAAACTAAATGTTCAAAACCAATTTATACAATAGATGGCGATAGCAGCGTTGAAATTCATAAAAATGACATCTCAGACTTTAACGAGGACTTTAAAGAATTATTTAAACCATGGAAAATATATTTTAACCAACTTTAACGGCAATGATTAACCTTTACTTGAAAGCATTGCTATAGAGAATGGTACGATCACTGAAGTGATTTTACTAAGTTTGGATAAAGAAAAAGCAGCACATAGATGGCATGCTACTCTTTTCCGCTCCCTCTGGAGAATCTCCGTCAGCTCCGGATGGCTTGGACTCAGTGGTGTAGTCCTAAAAAAAAAGAACCGGGGCGCCACCTGGGTACAGAAACTTCGATCACGCGCGAAATCGAAGTTAGATTTTTTGGGATTTCTATTTATTCTATGTCATTGACTATAAATGTACGTCCAACTTAGATGTTTATCGCGATTGAAGTTGGCCGTACCTAGGTAATGATTTAAAATATTATTGTCATGGTACTTTCCATCATGTTTCCATTGAGTTGAGAATATTTCCTACCTAATCCGCACGGCCCGAGTTGGACTCGGGCTCATTTCAAAATTTTTACCCAAACGTTTAAGTGCTCGTCTCTGGCTCAATTTACGGAAAAATATTGTACAGGCTCAGCTTAGACTCAGGTAAAACGACAGAGTTTGAAACGGCTCGTCTCGGACTCGTGTTAAGCTTTATTTTTCATGTGAACTCACCTCGGTCTCATTTGTTTTTCATTTTTCTCCTCGTCTCGTCTCGAGCTCAATTTTCTTAAGTTAACAAATTTGGGCTCGTCTCGGGCTCTTCTTCGTTTAGGACTAGTCTCAGTCCTAATGGACGCTCCAATAAAAGATACTCGGTTTCTACTCCCCTCTCCAAATTCATCTGGGAAGAAGCTATTTCCGGTCGGTCGGTTAAACGGTTAGAATGGCTAGCCAAAAAGTCATATTTAAGCCACTTAGAGACGCGTTTTTGCCCTCATGAGAATTTTGCGTCAGATAAGAAACGCGTCGGCTCACGTGTATAAGGAACATACTAATGTTAATTTTCGATAATTTATTTTATGGTAAAATATATAATGTTACTAAAACTAAGTATAAGAAGATTTTATTATTATTATTATCATCATCCTCTTATGGTATAAATAATTAAAATTATATGTAATATTTTTATAATACCGGGCAATTTTAAAGCTTCTCATGGAGGCAGAGTTAATTCATTTCGTATAAAATTATCTTTTGGAAAAAGATGAAAACTCATTCCTTTAGAACTAAACATATTACTTTTGCAATACGGTAGGCAACAAGTGTTTCCTTTTAACCAGGTAACTTTTTTTGGCATGTTAAGGCTTAGCAAAAACCGATGTTACGTTCGAGAAAGTTTCCAGCTTTCTAATATTTCAACAAGCACTATATAAATAATAACTTATGAGTCCTGACTGTCGGAAATATTACTTCTTGGCAATTTCTGGGAAGATGTTTTATTTAAGCGCCTATTGTAGTTGTTTTATGAGTAAAGGGGATTTTATGTACCTATACATAAGCATTAATGCTTTTTAACACGCATCCTCCAATAAAATGGATAACTTACCATAAATCTCTTCAAATTATGATTTTTTATTTAAACAATAAGTATTATTTGCTTAACCCCGAATAACTCACTCAAAAATAGCCATTGAAAACGGTATGAATTTATTTAAATCAGTTCACACGATTTTTAGAAAAGGCAGGATACTCGACAATGAAATTGCAAGCCTAATTTAAGCCATTAACTTGTGTCCTACGGCATTTTAACCATTGCCGTAGTTTCGTCCATTCGCTTTTGGTTTCCCCTTCGTGTACCCTGGTACATAACCCTCTTCCTCCAAATTAAGAAACTAACTAAATTTATTTTATGCTTTATTGCTTTTTAACGTAAAATTACATCTGCCGCTAACATAATACATTATACGGTTAAATTTTTGTAACTACTGCTGTAGTTTAGGGAAAACAAGTTGGCAAGCCAAAATATACCTCTCCTCGGAAGAATGGTCCCTAGTGGTATTAATGTCTCGACACGACCCCAAAGATATCTCCGCAATTCAGAGTTATTTACGAAAAACGTATTCTCGGTTCAAACCCTGCCCGGTATAAAATTTTAATTTTAATAATTGAGACGAAACAATCGAGTTTAATTTATTCAGAATATTATAAATTAAGTAGTTACAACAGCGAGTTAGACTTACTAAAACAATGCACAATTGAATTTAACCCTTTTTACAGTACATGTTTATCAGTTGAATATAATACTAAGCAAATTTTAATGAAAGAAATATCTACAGATGGTAATTGTATTTTTCTCGCTTACGAAATACTTGCCGCATCTTTAACGCTCATTTTATTTCAACACTCGTAGACTTCCAGTTGACGTTGTGACACATACCGCATGAAAAAGACCAATGCCGTCCAATTTCCAATATCATATAATGACTCGCACACCCAGGAAATCATTGACTGCGTTAGAAATCGTAGATATCCAAATATCCACACCAAATATATTTACAAGAAGCAAAAACCTTACCATCAACAAAGCACAGAGAGCCACTTGACTAACCGCCAGCTCTTAAAGTAATAAACGTTAAATTATCGTCTTTGAATTAACACAACTATATATAGGTCGTTAATAATACCCGTAAATAAATAACAAAAAGCTAACCAAGTGGACCACCCACAGGGTCTACCCTTTAACCCTCTTATCTCGGCTGACTGCGCTAAAACAAGATTTAACCTTTAAAATTTCATTCGTAAAAAAAACCAGATTAGGCCTTCATAAATTCATTAATAAAAAAACCAGATTAGGCCTTCATAAATTCATTAATAAAAAAAGACTTTATTACCTATTATGCTTACGATGCGTGTCTTAATTTCAGTGAACCTAAGCAGCTATCGGTGGTTCTGTGGTAGAGCGCTCGACTGCCAAGCCGAATGGTCTGGGTTTGAAACCTGGGTGGCGCATTTGTTTTTAATCAATAGAGAAACGCTAAATTAGAATTTCTTCGATGCAATAATTTCAATTTCAATTCTATTTAAATTAAACCAAAATTTCGTACTCTATTAAATACGCTTCCGATAAAGCTGAAGGTCTAATTTTCAATAAGGCGTAACAAGTGTCGGTGGTTCTGTGGTAGAACGTCCGCCTGTCAAGCAGGAGGTCTAGGGTTCAAATCCCGCCCGATGCGATCGCAAATTGATACTAAGACGAATACCGTGTACAACTGGTGGAAACCCTGCCATTGGACGTTGAGAGGTAGCATTACACTCAGCATTCGGTCCGTCCCAAAGTCATTAAGAAGAAGTTGGAGAGAAAACGCCCATACAAACACAACAGACTCAACATGCACAACCATCAGAACACAAACACAACAAATTCAACACTCACAACCTACGCATAAACATTACAAAAACGTAATACACCAAACCGTCACGACGGTGAGCGAAAAAACACCATCCAAACCAAACCGCAAATGAGTCCGTTAACGCTCACCGTCACACGGTGGTTTTTCCAACCCTTCGAGAAACTGCGTACGCAGTGATTACACTTTGCACCGAAAATGCGAACGCGTTCGCAGGCCTGACAGACAGACCCACAGACAGACACGGTGGTTGTATAATCCCTCCTAGGGGACTTTGTCCCCTCGGAGAGGTAAAAATGAACTTACCAAATACAGACCGAAGCTGCCGCTTAGGTGATAAAAACGGCAGCTGTGTTTTGACTTTGAACTTCGAAAAATCGCGAAATGGGCGGTTATAAACGACTTTTTCCAAAGAAAAACGTGGGTTACGTGGGTGCAAAGGTCACATGACTCGAGGTCATTCAATTTAACAGCCAATAGAATTTGGATCAGTCAAATATTTTTAGGGGTGGACGATGATTGATGCTTTCGTCCTCTGAACAAATAGAAATTCGATACGCGAAATAACCCAAGACCGGTCTCAAGCTCGTGCATATTCACTTGGGCTCGACTCGGGAGCGTATCAATAAGAACTCTGACGATAGGGCTCTACTCGGGCTCATTTTTTAACTATTTTTCGGACTCGGACTTAGTCTCGTCTCAAAACCATTAAGGGTCTCGTCTCAGCTCATAAATTAGACAATATATTTCTTGGTCTTGGCTCGTGCTCCTCGATAACGCTCTGTAGTGGCGTAGACAAGGAGGGTTCAATGTCAACCCCCTGGGCCTACCTTGACTATACTAAATTGACACCCCCTTCTCGACACCCCTCTTATTATTAACATTCTTGGACCACCTTTGACGAAATTCTGGCTACGCCACTGGCGCTCTGAGCCTTCCAATCAGAAATAAATCCGAGTTACGAATAATATCAATTTTGCTGCCGAAGGTTATCATCGCACGGTGAACATACATATTGCTATTTTGCTATGTTATTTTCCATTTAAGTATAATTAAAGGTATTATGATGTGATTTTATAAACGTATTGGACGTCTAAAATGCAGTATATCAAATGCTTCATTTATTGAAATTAAAGTAAAAAATTATTATCAGTCTCGGATTGGCCATATAGGTAATCTGTCCAATGGCCTGGATTCCATTTACCGTTCATGAAGTGGGCCTCCGTAAACATGGTAGCGTTAAAGTCGTTAAAGCTGGGACCCTTAGTCTCCTAGCAACCAAAAAATATTAGACCCAGTCCGCCACTTATTATTATAATGCAATTTTAGAAAACATATCGATAAACCAAGCAACATTTAAATTTAAAGATTATTAAAATGTGGATAAGCCTTGGTTATATTAGTGACTCTCTGTATAGCCCAGATAGCAATGCTCGAATCTATTGACGCTAAGTGAAAATGCTATTACTCTGCGTCGACCGAAATCCGAAAACCCAAATTTGACGTTCGACGTCGTGTTCAAATGTAGTTATTTTCGCGTCAATGAAAACCAAGCTTAATATACCAAAAAAAAAAGGTGTATAAAGAAAAAAAGAAACGGCGGCGCGCCGTTCCTTGTATCAGCGGCGGCGGCGGCGGCTTGCGCCGATTTTCGAAACATCGGCGGCGGCGTGATCGGCGCGTTCAAAATTATCGGCGGCGGCGGCGTTTAGCGGCGGCGCAGGCCTCTACCTGGGGTTAATTCTATGCTGAAATATTCTTAGTAACTTCAATACATTCTTGGTAATACTCAACTGCATAATTGCTATGTCACCGAATTCTACGCATAATTTTTGAAATAAAAATTTATATTTTCTAACAATAGTCTTAGTCGATAATTCAAAATAACGGTCAAAAACGCCGCCGATCATTTTACTAAAATATTTTCGGCGGCGTAATCGTCGGCCATTTTCGGTATGGAGATACAGGCCGGAAGGCAGGCAAGGCTGCCAGATTTCGATAGATCGAAAACGGCCAACTCTCTCAAAAGACTATCATAAAACATAAATTGTAGATTAGACTAAGATAACCAAAAACAATAAACGTGTTTTCTAAATATGACATCATTCGCTAATATTATTAAAAAATTTAAATAAAAAAAAACTCACCGAGTTGACTAGAATCAGTCTAGAAACAGCTGTTACTGTTACCTAGGAGCAACAAACACAACACCCCACACAAGGAGAACGCAACCCGTCAAAAGTCGTGGAATTTCTTGTGTACGTTTTTCATTGGCTAGACGCTTTAGCGCCTGCTGCCGTCGGAAGGGGAAAATTCGGAAATTGTCGTTCAGCGTAAAGGCTCGTGACGCTCGTCCAATGAAATTCGTACACAACCCTTCGTTAGCGTGTTTAAAGTCTAGCTGCGTTCTCCTTGTGTTTGTTGCTCCTAGCTGTTACGGTACCGGGACGATTGAAACACGGCCAACTTTGATCTCGCGCTATAGCGGCCAACCCATTCGCCAAAATTCTGTGAGTAAGGATTTTCGATAACGAGCGTGGCATTTTTTATATTGGCTTCAATGCAAAAACTATTCTATAAAATAATATTCCGCTAGGGGCGCTCAACTCAAAAAGATATCTATTGTTCGTAGGTTAACATAGAAACTTCAACGAATGGGTTGGCCGCTATAGCAGGGGCGTAGGAACCAGGGGGGGGCAAGGGGGGCAATGCCCCTCCCTAGAATGTTTCTGGGAGGGGCAACTAATGTTATTGCCCCCTCCAACTTTTCGGTCAGTTTAAATCTTCAAAAGGCTCAAATTCTCATTTTAAAAGCATAAAAAACTTATAGAACCTCAACTGTGTTCAAATTTCAGTCTTTTCCCGCCAATTTACATAGTAGTAAAATGTACACGTGTATTCGGAGAAGCTACACTCTATTAAAAATGCAAAACCATTCTCCAGACCCCTTTTGGTTTCTCTTTGCCCCCTCCAACTTCTAGAACGTTCCTACGCCCCTGCGCTATAGCGCGAGATCAAAGTTGGCCATGTTTCACGCGTCCCGGTACCTACAGGGAACACTTAACAGAGGGAAAGGCAATGACCCGGCAGAGAGCGTCCGAAAATACCTTCTCGCTCGTTTCCAAACGCGCAGGCTTATTTTACCTTTGCGCATGCGCGCGCTTCGAATAAGTTACGTACTTATATTGATAGCGACGGTCACCTCGTAATTCGGACTTCGCGGTTCTCAAGGGCATTGTCACTGCTGACAATTTTGACCGTGCTAACAATGCCGGACTTAATCCTTCCACATGGAGAGGTCGGGAGAGCAGGGGACACTTAACACCTGGCGCAGTAGGTCACTCGCGCCTGCGCTTTACGGTATAGAGCCTGATATTTGGCGAAGCGGGAGAGGGAAAATTCCGCCGGGTTTTTAACGTTGTGCTGCCTTTCCCTCTGTTAAGTGTTCCCTGGTACCTACGAGCGCGCCAAGTTCAATTCCCGAACTCAAATGGAGGGGGAGTGCATGGAGGAATTTATTACTGCACTACATGCCTTGGCCAAGCATTGCGAGTACGGCGACTTTCAAGAAGAGATGATACGCGATCATATTGTGGTCGGAATACGGGACAAGCGACTCTCAGAACGACTTCAGCTAGAGCAGAATCTCACCTTAGAAAAGGCCGTGACCACGACGAAACAAAACGAGCAGATTAAGCGTCAGCAAAAATAGATTCACCCTGACAATAATAAGTCCGCAGTTGATCGAGTCCAAGCACATAGGCCCAAACCGGCATCCGGGACGCAACAGGTCCCGAAGAAGCGAGCAACGAAGTACGATAAGTTCCAGTCAAGAAACGCACAGCAGCGATTTCACGAGTCACGTAACGACGGATGTCAGAACTGCGGGAGTTCGAAGACACATCCAAGAGGCAGTGCCGTATTTCCGCCTAGGCCAACCTAGGCCGTGGCCTAGGGGCCCATCCTTGGAAGGGGCCCTCCAGTGACCGTATTTACTGTATTCGAAGGCATAAATCTATAATATCAATCGTAATTTATATTGTAGAAATTCCTAGGTAGAAGATTTTGTTTTAAAATTACCAAAATTTCTGCCTGGCAGTTTACGGACGCAGCCTTAAATCGCAATGTGGCATAATTATCGCATATTTAGTCAACGATTGTTAAGAGCTTTTATTTAGTAATATAACCGTAGAGCTCAGACTTCGACGCTGAATCAGAAAAAATCAGGCACAGCCTAGTTCCAGGAATAAGAGTAAATGCAGCGCGTGAAAAGGGGGCCCAGACTCCTTATCTGCCTATGGGCCCAGGATCTCTAAGTCCAGCCCTGTCAAGAGGTAGATGTCCGGCAGTTAACGCAACCACTATAATTGCCAGAAAAAGGGGCATTTCAAGAAACTATGCAGAAGTGCGACTGTGGACGAGATCGCGTGTATCACCACCAAACCGGATGCGTTCTTGGGTGCGCTGCAGGGAGGAAGAAACAGAAAGTGGATGGTTACCGTTCTAGTCAAAGACCAGTTGGCAAAGTTTAAAGTCGACACAGGCGCCGAAGTCAGCGCGATAACCAAAGAGATAGTACAGTCGTCGAACCTGCACCAGCAATATAAGAGTCAGACAGACGCCTGTATGGTCCTGGTCAAAAAGGACTGCGCTGTCTAGGAAGGGTTTGGTTTGAGCTGAAATATCGGGGCCGAGTGGTAAGAGAAAAACTTTACGTTATTCCTGATTTGGAAATTCAGCGGAATATAAAGGAGCATGTCCTATTCTGAAAGACATGCCGTCGTTATTCTCAGGTCTTGGTAAGGTAGAGAAACCTTATACTATTCGTCTTTAAGCAGGTGCGGAACCGTACTCTCTACCCGCCGCACGCAGAGTGGCGCTACCTCTGATGCAACGAACCAAAGACGAAATCGAGCGCATGTTTAAAGAGAGGGTTACAACGCCAATCGCAGAACCCACTGATGGGTGCGCCCCAATTTCTTATGGTATGATTGGTTGGGCTGGTACTTATAAGACTACTCTGGAACCCTTAGGAGTTATTCAGAGAAATGTTATTCGAATTTGTTTAAAGAGAAATCGTTACGAGCAGGGTATAAAACTGTATAAAGACTTCACAGTTTATTCTATTAACCAATTGTATGCTAAAATAATTTTGATCTATACTTTTAAAAATCAAGATTTATTAACTTATCAAACTAATTATTGTACCTGTGCTATTATGGAGAAGAATTTGCACGTTGAGAAAATGTTCAAATCAATTGGCCAGAATCATGTTACGTATCTAGGGCCTAAACTATATAATTTATTGAACGCTGAAACCAAACATTGTACTAATATAAAAATATTCAAAAACAAAATATGTCAATGGATTAATAATTATGGTTACGAAAGACTAAATAATTTTTTTAATTGATATCTAATATTTTGGGAACTAACTAACTAACTAAAATTTTTTGTCTTTTCTTTCTTTTTTTTTTGTAAAAATACTGTATAGCCATTGTCTCTCACCTTTAAAGCCTTGATTTGAAATTATTACTATTCCCCACCACGCACAAGTTTTTTCTTATGTGGTTGGGGTGATCAGTTGTATTAGTATAAGTATATTTGTAATAACAACATTAATAAATTATTAAAAAAAAATTGTTGTCGACTACACAGAACTCTACAAGCGCATTAAAAGGGAGAGGTTCCAGCTGCGGGCGGTTGACCATATCCATGGACAGCTGGCTAACGCAAAAGTCTTCACCAAACTCCATGCTGTGAGCGGCTACTGGCAGATACCACTCAGTCCAGAATCAGCTCGCCTGACAACGTTTATAACGCCGTTCGGGAGATACTACTTCAATCGTCTACCGTTCGGTTTGAGTTCAGCAGCAGAGCACTTCCAGCGAAAAATAAGTGAATGTCTTCAGGGAATTGAAGGAACGTCAAACTTACAAGACGACATCATCGTGTGGGGATCAAATCAAGAAGAGCACAATCAACGTCTTCGAAAGCTCTTGGGACGTTTAATGGAAGAAAATATCACCCTAAATAAAGATAAGTGCCAATTCTCTGCCACAAGAATTAGTTTCTTAGGGCATATCATAGACGCAGAGGGGATTGAAACAGATGGTGAGAAGGTGTCAGCGATCCAGAAATTTGCAAAGCCAGAAAATCCAAAGGACTTAAAACGGCTACTCGGCACTGTCAACTGTCTTGGTAAATTCATCCCCAACATGTCTGAGATCCTACGACCACTGAACTCAATATTTTGCACGAAGAACGCATGGCAATGGGGAACGGCCCAGGTGAACGCGTTCGCACATGTCAAGAAAATACTGAGTAACAAACCAGTACTTGCAGCCTACGACCCAGCGAAACCGACGATCATAGCAGCCGACGCATCGTTCTTCGGCATTGACAAGTCGATGGACAACTCCGACCAGTCGCTTTCGGGTAAAAGACGCTCTCCGATGCTGAAAAACGCTACGCGCAAATTGAGAAGGAGGCGCTAGCTTTAGCGTGGGCGTGTGAACGTTTCAAAGATTACGTCACCGGCATAGCAATTGAACTCGAAAAGGATCACAAGCCTCTCGTTTCAATCCTTCAGAGTAAGCATCTTGATGATTTATCACAGCGACTACAAAGGTTACGAATCCGCATGATGCGATATGACTATCGAGTGACATATGTTCCAGGCAAAGAGCTCATGTTGCAGACACTCTTTCGCGCAGTCCACTACCAGACGTGGGAAGTGTAGAACTCGAGCAAGAAATCGCAGCCCATGTAAATCTAATCACGGCAAGTCTTCCTGTCACTGACGTCAGACTTTCTGAAATAGCGGAAGCTCAAGCTGACGACACGACGTGCCAGATGATGCGCATGTACATCATGGATGGCTGGCCACCAAAGAAGCGGGTAAATATATCATGCTCACCTTTTTATGCCCATCGGAACGAACTTACGGTACAAGATGGCCTGCTAATGTTCGGAGCACGGATCGTCATACCAGTCGGTCTTCAAAGAGACACACTATCGAAGATCCACGAGGGACACCAAGGTATATCGAAGTGCGCGTGCCAAATCAGCTGTCTGGTGGCCGGGAATATCATGAGCGATTGAGGATACGGTGAAACGTTGTATCCCTTGCATCAAAGATTCAAGCAATCCACCTTCACAATTTCCGCAGAGACCTTGGCAGGTGGTTGCGATAGACCTCTTCTATCTGGAGAAACGATGGTACCTGCTGGCAACGGACTTCTATTCGCTGTACTTCGAAATACGACCACTTACCGACATGAAGTCAGATGCTGTCATTCAACATCTCAAGTCAATATTCGCAGTGCATGGAATCCCAGAGACTACACGGAGCGACAACGAACCCCAGTTTGAGCGTGTCCAGTCATCAGCATTCGCCTCCTTTGCCAAAGAATATGGGTTCCAAGTTATAACGTCTAGTCCCCGCTATCCACGCAGCAACGGCTTCGTAGAAGCAGCGGTCAAGGTAGTCAAGCAAACGCTAAAGAAATCAGACGATCCGTATCGAGCGTTACTAGCATACCGAACAACTCCACTATCCAACGGGTTCAGTCCAGCGGAGCTGCTGATGAGCAAGAAACTACGCTCAACAGTACCTATTGCGCCCAGCCAACTAGGACCATTCACGCCGTCACGAGAACTCATCGTCGAAAGAGAGGATAGTCAGAAGGCCAAATCGAAACGAAACTACGACCAGCGTCACAGTGTGAAAGAACTCCGACCATTGTCCGCAGGAGAGGTAGTCTGGATAGTTGACCTACGACGCCAAGGAACAATCCTTCGAGCAGCGAACGAGCCCAGGTCATATCACGTGTCAACGTCAACAGGTACTGACAGACGGAACCGTTTTCATCTAATACCCACTCCAGTGAACGATTAAACGAACACCACCGGAGCCAGACGGCAGAGTAGCGATACGAGTCGTCAGAATAGTCCCATACGACCCAGTCACGCAACTCAGCCAAACGCAAGCAAGACAACATCCGTCGTCCGCTTCCGGCACCCCGCAAAAAGTCCGGGTCCAAGTAACATTCAACAACGCTCGACGAGTACAGCGTCTGCAGAATCGCAGAACAATCCGACAACAGCAAAGGTGTTTTCAAGATGTGGGTGTGAGATCAAAAGAATTGAAAGATTCAACGCTGGTACTTAAACGGAAGGGTGTTGTATAAGTGTAAACATAGTTTGTAAATATAGATATGTTTTAATCAATTTAATCTGACCTTTAATCATTCAAGTAATAAATGTATAGTTTTTTAAGCGGGTATAAATACCCGTACGCATGATTGCAAAAGGGGGCAGTTATTAGCTTTATTAAGACTCATTAAATGTTATCTTTGACTCAAGACGTGTCTGTTTCTTAAGTATCAATCACATATCACAACAAGTACTCCCCACTTTTAAAGGGGTTTTACTTCTAGATCTTCGGTTTCCCCTTAATTCCATAAAAACTTGTAGAGGTTAACGCTAATACTATAAGTCTATAATATTGTTCCATAAGTTTGTCACTTTGGGAAATATTTTCCTGAGAGCTAGTAACGTAGTGACGTCATCACCAGAAAAAATCATCCCCTAGCGAGACGCTGTCAAAGTCTACGTGTGACGCGTTAGCAAGCGGACGCAAAACGGTGACGAAGCCCGTAATGCAGTCTGTATTGTGAATAACTCTCAGTAAAACTTTTGCATGTGAAGAATAGGAAGTGTCACACTTATGGCAGAATATTATACGCTTATGGTAATACTAAATGCAGGGAGCTGTTGGCTCGAGTGGCATTAAGAGCTTGCCACCACCCTCCTGCATTGTAACCAGTTTAAAGGCATTAAAAGTCGCTCGATGACTTGGGCATAAGGTGGTGCCTTGGGTATTAGCCTAGCTGATTATAATTATTATTACCACACTCTTGGAAATGCGCCACTGTTACCCCGATACATAAAGCTGGAACACGGACAGTATAGCTAACTACCTTTCTAGTCATGTTGCACGAGCTGCAGAGTGGATGGAAGATGATCCCATTAGGGCTCACTTACAAGATACCCATCTCCAACATCTCTTCTAACATGGATTTCGTTCTAAAAGGTCTTGCACCAGTAATCCGCTGTCTGCAAAAAATGATTGTACTGAACACCAAAACATCGAAACCATCACACATCGGCGTTGCAGAGTGCTGGAATCAAGGGCAATTCCCTCATATGATCTACGGATTTCATAATTGAATTGGCTGGAATCACAAGTGTTCACTTACCTCACTGACAATGTGAGTGGTGTAACTCAGGTGAGCTTGTTGTCGTCCATCTCGTTTTTAGTCGTCCATACTTTTTAAAGAATGACGCAATCTTGCCTCCCCTGTTGCCACAGTTAAAGATCACCCGCTTTTACCAACAGACCTTGATGCGGTTGCTCTTTATGCATCCGACCTCGGAATTGTATTTAAAGGGACTTTCAAGGAAAGTGGGAGAGGGCGGAAGTCGATTCGAAAAAGTCATCAGAGTGTAACTTTGTAAATGCGACGAACGACGACCGAATGACGTATTTTAAATGGACTTCAAACACCCCCCCCCCCCCCCCCCAGCTCTCGTACCTCTGTCGGATTTGCTGGAAAATCTATTTTAAAGGGCAAACACTGCACTTTTAATAGATTTTCCAGGTAACATAGACAAAATTGTAAAAAATATATCTCAACGATTTCTGGCTGAAAAGGGTACCATAAACTAAATAAATAGATTTACATCTGTACCTCTGTTGGTTTTTCCAGAAACTCCTCTTCAAGGTGTAAAACGGCCAATTTTCAATACATTTTTCAGTTAGCGTAGTCGAAATTGTTACAGAATTTATCTCAACGGTTTCTTGTTGAAAAGGGTACCATAAACTCATTTGCATCCTCCTTTACTTGTAAACTCTTCCGGGTCTGCCCAGTCTCCTATTCATTTTTCACCTTTCCCCGCTGTTTTTCGAAACTGGTCAATGCACTGTGCATGCCCCTTCATGCTACTTATTCGCACTGCCTTCCTTCTCTACTCACTTCAGTTGTGCTCCACCCGCGTCCCCAGTCCTTGTGCCCTGCCCTCACCTCTTCCGCGACTTTTCTCACTAATGCCAAGGGCTTAGTTCTGTTTATAAACATTTTGAACTTTCCCACGTGCTTAAGGTGCATAATCCAGTTTTTGTGGCAATTACCGAAACTCACTCGGGCCCAGACCACTCTGATGCTGAACATAGCATTTCGGGATACTCTCTCTTTCGCCAAGATCGGGGTTCCAGCAACTATGGCGGTGTTGCTCTCCAATTCTCTGTGCGCGAGGACTATTTCTATCTCTGAGACTGCTTTCCTGGGCTTCGCTTCTGGTGACCAGGGACTGGATATCTTGGTTGTATCAGGAAACTATATAGGTAAGTGTATACCTATCTAGTTTCCTGGTTGTATTAATCACTCCTATTAGTTCTCGTAAGGCCCCTTCTACCATTTTAGCCGTTTTTTATAGGTCAAACAACCCTCGTTATAATAATCATGATCTTTTATATCCTTTTGTTAATTCGGTATATTCTTACAGTCTGAAGAACAAAATTTCCATTTTACTCTTGGGTGATTTTCAATACCCTAACATCTTTTGGCCCTCTTTAACTCCCATATCATCCTGTCGGTTTACTAACAAGGAGATTACCCGAGGTGTTCATTGCTGATTTTGTTCAAAGTCGGGCATAATGTAGACCTATTTGAGATATGAAATTTCCCAAAAGGAGACGTTGCACTACCCATTCGATTTGCCATGGCAACCGAAAATATGTTTGACCACTTACAACAAAAAAATCTCCATTTAAAAAAGCATGGGATTTTCTCGGTTTCACAGGGTACTTACCTACGATTTTTTTAATTTGAAAATCACGAAATGGGTAATTTGGACCACATTTAGGTAAATTTCATCAAGTTTGGGTAAATTGTAACATTTTTGCGGTAAAATTGTAACAATTGTTGGGTAAAATAAGGGAAAAATCTTATTTTTGTTTTAAGTGGTCAAAAACATTTACGGTTACCATGGCAAATCGAACGGGTAGTGCAGCGTCTCCTTTTGGGAAATTTCATATCTCATATAGGTCCACATTACGACCGACTTTGAACAAAATCGGCATCTGAGGTTGATATGTCGGCAGCTCGATCTAGGTAAAAATGAGCATGCCTTAGTTGTTTTTCATGTGCAGATGTTTGGCCAGTGGCCACTCTCCCGTCTTTACCCCTAGGCCTAATTTTTAAAAAGGTGACTACCCCTCTTTCGTGAATTTAACTACCTTTCTCATATTGACTGGTCTATTGTATTCGATTCTGTATAATGTTTGACACTTCCTATTCTTCACATGCTAGTTTTACTGAGAGCTATTCACAAGACCGACTGCATTACGGGCTTCTACGCGGTTTTGCGTCCGCTCGCTCCCGTAGCCTTTGACAACGCCTCGCTAGGGGGAGATTTTCTTCTTGTGATGACTTCACTCGGTTCCTAGCTCTCAGTAAAATATTCCCCAAAGTGACAAACTTATGGAACAATATTATAGAATTATAGATACGCATATCAAATGACTGAAAATGTATAAAGATGGGGTGACTCATACCCAAATGTAGTTTAGTTTGTTTAAAAAAATTTGTTGAAACCCAAACTATTCAATGACTTATCTAACTCCACAAACCAATGAGAGCTACTTTGTTGAAAACTGCAAAAGGTAGATACTTTTCACTTGCTCTGGCATTTTGAATTAGGGCGAGATGTCATTTTACTCAGATTCTGTAGTGGCAAATAATGCTTTTGAGTAGAAAGAGTAGCCCTAATACTCTGACTTTGACAAATAGTTAACGGTCTAGAGTAGTTATCTCCACCAGAACAACGGAATAGTTTAGTTTAATTTAGCATAAAATATTTTAGAACAAGTTAAAACTACCCTCCTATTGAGCTTTGATCATTTATAACAAAATTAGCATAGGTTGATTTTATAATGGTGTTTGGTTCATATAGATAGGCGTTTTTGACATCCATATGACAATGAACCCAACCAAATGAAATATACAATCCAAAATTTGGATGGATGAGAGTGAAATGAACTATCTGACTAAATCCTTTAGCTTTATACAAAATTTTCTTAGCCTCACAATCCCTTTTGATGGTGGTACAACCAAACTTTTCTCCCTTTTAGGGTCACTCAAAGACTTTGGTTAACCTATGTTTGGCAAATATTTTCATTTCTATAATATCCATTCCTTTTGGGGTGATTTAATAGTTTGTTGATATGTCTCTCCTGAAAGTATTACAGAGAAATACATCTGCTATATAATCTTGAGAAAGTGTTGTGAGTAATAAGTATCCACATCCTGGTTTGAAAACTACGTTGTCATGATCTAAATTATTCCAGGTATGAGACTTTTGAACTTGCAATTTTGAAGGGAACTTTTCCTCATTCAAACTGTAGTAATTGTACATCGCCTATCTTTTCAATAATAAGATCCCTACACCACTAACTGCTAACTTACAGCAGAGGGCTCCTTAATTCTTTTGCCACTGGCGAGGTTATCATTGCGCGTGTATTGTCCCTTTGCTTCCAGGTATTATCTTGACTTTAGTCTTCTGTAGCAATATATGACGAGATGCCTTAATATCCGACTTATCTTTGTAGGCCTAGTATCCTTAGTTGCCAGTGGTGGCACCAGGGTAGAAATGTTAGAAATTATATAAAGCAGAGCTATAAATGAGTCGTAGTAGTCAGTTAATTAGGTATAGCTGTTAGCATAGGGCAGTCGTTCGACAAACTACATTTCCCTGTCATTATGGGAATGGTTAGTGTAATATTGTACTCTAGTCTCTTTAATGAATTAGGTAGCCTGAATAGGGAAACCTCCAATTATTTGCAAATGAAACCCTACACATTATAAAGGATGATAAAATTGGCGAATAAGTAGATAAGTCCATAATGAAAAGGTATAATAAAGCTAAACCCTAAATAAATTTGAAGAAATTTAAAAACTTACTAATAGCTCGTACCGATAGGTCTTCGAGCGGACAAAAACGTGAAACTCGGACCAAATAGATCTTCGAGTGAATAATTAAATAAAATTAAATAACATAGCCAGAAAATCCAACGGTAGACCGGTTTCGTCCTATTTGGAACTCATCAGTACCGTGCGGGAAATCTGGCTCGCGACTATAACACCGAATAGAGAAACTAAGCCTAAATATTAAAAATTTCAAAACGAGTTGCGTAGCAACGGAAAGCCGAATAGGGGGAGAGTGGTGGAGATTAGTATATACGTAATGTTAAGTTAAAAGGAACCACCTATGGACTGCATTGTAAAGGATGATAAAATTGGCGAATAAGTAGATAAGTCCATAATGAAAAGGGATAATAAAGCTAAACCCTAAATAAATTTGAAGAGTTTCGCGTTTTTTGTTCGCTCGAAGACCTATCGGTACGAGCTATTAGTAAGTTTTTAAATTTCTTCAAATTTATTTAGGGTTTAGCTTTATTATCCCTTTTCATTATGGACTTATCTACTTATTCGCCAATTTTATCATCCTTTACAATGCAGTCCATAGGTGGTTCCTTGTAACCCTACACATTATGCCACACTTAGCCTTCAATTTTCTGAAATGAGATATGCACGTGTATCAAATGAAGTGTTTTAATACATTTGCGAGAAAATGATAATATTAATGATCCTATTAATATATTAATATATTTTACTGTGCTGCGTTGCCGATATTTCAATTCATTTTTACGTCTTACTGTTTATTTATTAATGTTGCGCTTCTTTCGTAAGAAAGGAATCGAGTCCTAAGGGGGGGGGGGGGGGTTGAAAATGTCTTGATCCAATTTTGGACATTGGATCCAATTTGTATCAAGCTATATCCTGAAGAGATCAAATAAGGTTCAACTATTTCTTGATCAAATAATCTTTATCAAATTTGGATTCAAAAAAATCTTTTACCTAAGAACTGGATCCAAGTTTGATAAAAATTGGTTTGATCCAATAGCATTGGATCCAAATTTGGATCCAAATTAATTTGATCAAATAAAATTGAATCAAATTTAGATCAAAAAATTCTTTTAAATAAAAATTGAATCTAAGTTTGATCCAAATTAATTTTATCAAATAAAACTGCATCAAATTTAGATCCAAAAAATCTTTTAAATAAAAATTGAATCTAAGTTTGATCCAAATGAATTTTATCAAATAAAACTGCATCAAATTTGGATCTAAAAAATCTTTTAAATAAGAATTGAATACAAGTTTGATCCAAATTAATTTGATCAAATAAAATTGTATCAAATTTGGATCCAAAAAATCTTTTAACTAAGAATTGGATCCAAAAAATATTTTAACTAAGAATTGGACCCAAAAAATCTTTTAACTAAGAATTCGATCCAAGTTTTATCCAAATAGGTTTGATCAAATAAAATTGTATCAAATTTGGATCCAATTCATATTTAGCCGGGACACTTTCTTGGAATCGTGTATGGAATCTTGTACGGTGTCGTCATCTACCGCCAGTGGTTAGAAACACTGAGAATAACTTAAGCCGGTGGCTTAAATATATTATTTCTAAAATAGATGACGGCACCGTGTAATGATAAACGACAGCCGCCGTAAGTGTTTCTAGAAAGTGGTCCCAACCGTGACACCATAGCGGATATCAATTGAGTGTTCAAGAATCTAGAGTATATATTCCTAACTCAATGGTATAAACATAATTACAGAAGGCGATAGGAGATTAGATGACTACTTTTTATGTCTGGCGAGGTTTTTGATCAGTTTCTTTATTTTAGGCCAAAGTAGACGACGTTTGGCAGATATCGTAGATTTCCTAGGTTTTTGGCCTAAAAATTAGATTTTCATTATAGTACCTTATCGTTTCTTGGCATGATTTCTTATGTATCTAAGAAATTTTTCCACGAAGTTTGGCGTCGTTATCATTAATCGGCTATAATTAATTGTCAAGAGTGCTTCACTGTGAGTTACTCTCACAGCTAAGTGAAAAGTGTAGTATCTGTTTAAATATAATTCATGCCACTAAAATTAACTATTTTTCAAAGTATTGATTACCACCCAGATTCCGCCCTTATAATGCTGGTCCCAGTCAGTATCCAAACCTCTTTGGATATTCAAATCTCATTGTATACCGACCGGATCCAACTCTTATGGATCAAAAGCTGGTCCGAAACTAATTGGATCCAGACCGGATCCAAATCTAATTGGATCAAGAGCGGATCCAAATCTAATTGGATCCCGACCGGATGAAAGTCTCTTTGGATCAAAAGCTGTTCCAAAACTAATTGGATCCAGACCGGATCCAAATCTCTTTGAATGCCAACTGGATCCAAATCTCATTGGATCAAGAGCGGATCCAAATCTAATTGGATCCCGACCGGATGAAAGTCTCTTTGGATCAAAAGCTGTTCCAAAACTAATTGGATCCAGACCGGATCCAAATCTCTTTGAATGCCAACTGGATCCAAATCTCATTGGATCAAGAGCGGATCCAAATCTAATTGGATCCCGACCGGATGAAAGTCTCTTTGGATCAAAAGCTGTTCCAAAACTAATTGGATCCAGACCGGATCCAAATCTAATTGGATCAAGACCGGATCCAAATCTAATTGGATCCCGACCGGATGAAAGTCTCTTTGGATCAAAAGCTGGTCCGAAACTAATTGGATCCAGACCGGATCCAAATCTAATTGGATCAAGACCGGATCCAAATCTAATTGGATCCCGACCGGATGAATGTCTCTTTGGATCAAAAGCTGTTCCAAAACTAATTGGATCCAGACCGGATCCAAATCTCTTTGAATGCCAACTGGATCCAAATCTCATTGGATCAAGAGCGGATCCAAATCTAATTGGATCCCGACCGGATGAAAGTCTCTTTGGATCAAAAGCTGTTCCAAAACTAATTGGATCCAGACCGGATCCAAATCTAATTGGATCAAGACCGGATCCAAATCTAATTGGATCCCGACCGGATGAAAGTCTCTTTGGATCAAAAGCTGTTCCAAAACTAATTGGATCCAGACCGGATCCAAATCTCTTTGAATGCCAACTGGATCCAAATCTCATTGGATCAAGAGCGGATCCAAATCTAATTGGATCCCGACCGGATGAAAGTCTCTTTGGATCAAAAGCTGTTCCAAAACTAATTGGATCCAGACCGGATCCAAATCTAATTGGATCAAGACCGGATCCAAATCTAATTGGATCCCGACCGGATGAAAGTCTCTTTGGATCAAAAGCTGGTCCGAAACTAATTGGATCCAGACCGGATCCAAATCTAATTGGATCAAGACCGGATCCAAATCTAATTGGATCCCGACCGGATGAAAGTCTCTTTGGATCAAAAGCTGTTCCAAAACTAATTGGATCCAGACCGGATCCAAATCTAATTGGATCAAGACCGGATCCAAATCTAATTGGATCCCGACCGGATGAAAGTCTCTTTGGATCAAAAGCTGTTCCAAAACTAATTGGATCCAGACCGGATCCAAATCTCTTTGAATGCCAACTGGATCCAAATCTCATTGGATCAAGAGCGGATCCAAATCTAATTGGATCCCGACCGGATGAAAGTCTCTTTGGATCAAAAGCTGTTCCAAAACTAATTGGATCCAGACCGGATCCAAATCTCTTTGAATGCCAACTGGATCCAAATCTCATTGGATCAAGACCGGATCCAAATCTTATAGGATCCCGAACGGATCCAATTCTCAGTGGTTCCCGACTGGATCCGAATCTCATGGGATCAAGAACGGATCCAATTCTAATTGGATCAAGACCGTTGGATCCCAAATAGATAACAGTTGGATCCCAAATTTAATCCAGAGAAGTTTGTAATTGGATCCCCGTTTGATCTGTCCAATTTTTTATGAAATTTTGATCAAAAATTGATCCACCATTTTCGTAAGGGTTACGCTGAGTATTTATTTGTCCATTACAAGTTCCTTTCCTCACAATACTGGGTACAATCAAAACGAGATCAACAAAAAACAAATGCTGGGAAAAAGAATTAAATATTTTTAGGCTTTTTAAGAATGAAGTTTAAAACAGACTAAAAACTACTTTGTAATACCTTTTCTTTGAACCCAAAGGCGCAGCATAGGTCTGGCGGATGTAAAGGCTCTAGCAAAGTGATGGTCATTGTTTATCGGTAACAAATCACCATGCACTAGATCAGTGTACCATATTGTAAAAGGGATTTCAAAAAGCTTGTGAGAACGTTCGATTAATGAGTAAAATTCCTCAAATTTAGTAAGTTCACTTCGATTTAATGCGAATCGTCTGAATTCCGTTTCGACCTGAAAATTCAACAATAAACCGAATTAGCGCACAATCATTTATAGGCGAGCGCAGCTTAAAGGGGAACGGTCAAGCTTTAACCAGTTAGATAGCCCTATAGCCCATTAAAAACTAAAATTTATGGCGAAAACCGCATCAAAAAATATTGAGTGGTTAATTTTTAATAAAATAAAGAAATTTATTGAAATCGAAAAGTGCGCGTCCGCCGTGACACCTGGTGAGAAGTCGGTGAGACAGAAAAACAACGTAAAAGCTGAAGACGCAAAAATTTGTTTTGCACGCGCGGCGCGTTCCAGTTATAAAAGACCTAAGCCTAAATTGCGCGATTTTAAAAGTTAGGATAGTTCGCAAATCACTCATACGGGGTTAGGGGCGCTGGCGGCAGCCCCTAAGATGGCGGCGAAAATTCAAACCCAAACACCTGGCGTTATTTTTCGTTTTAACTTTTTGGGCCAAAAGCTATTTTTTTTTTCAAGACAAAAAAAGGTACGTGTTAGTATATTGAACGTCTTGTTAATCTTTTGATACGGAAATAAGGCCATAGTTGGAAAAGCTTGGCTGTTCCCCTTTAATTTAGTCTTTGAATGGGCGTAAATTAGATATTATAGTGGTGTTTTGTAAGCCTTTCCGTGAGTCATGTCATAATTTAATTCACTAAGCCTTGTTATGAAATTTTTATTACGTTTTTATAGTAATCGAAACCTATGAACTTACTTTACTTTTAACTTCTACAAGGCAACCATCAGTTTCAATTGAAGATTTTTGTGTTTTAGATAGAATAGACCCCATGATTTTGATTTACGATAACGAATCGCTTTCGTTTAATATACTCAATTTTCTTGGTTTTTCGTTTCGTAGTTAATAGGTGATTCTTAAATATAATTACAACAAATACATGTATTAAAGAGTTAATTTTTTGAGCGCGCCCTCTTGATATATTAGTAGATTGTAGCTCGCGCAATTTCACGCGCATTGAAAATGAAAAAAGAAGCGCGTGCTCAAATACTTGAACCGTACGACAAAAAGTAACCAAAAGATCTTAAAAGAAATGATTTGAAAAACGTCAACGGTTCATTGTACAAATAGACGGTAAAATAAATGGGGGTGGAATTTTAAACCGTCATTGCCACTTAAAAACTGGACACTAGCCAGGGAGGGAACACCGGATTGGTTGGTATTGGAGCATGCGCAGAGGCCAATTTTTAACTTTCGACGAGTAACAAATATCTAAATCGTGATTCTTCGTACAGCACGTGGCGCCATCTAAGTAAACTGACCGTTATATTTCGGGAATAAAAGCTAGACAAAATGGTTGTTTAACTGTAAATTTACCTAGAACTTGAATTCTTTAAATTAAAATACAAATTATTAACTGAGATCAATCGTAATGACGTGAAAAACGGTTGAAATGATTTCAGTGACAATTAAAGTCGCGAAGCGGAGAGGCTGGCAGCCATGCTGTCACGAAACGTTTCCCCTTTTTTCGTACCCCCAAATTCAAAAACCCTTCAGAGGCTGGGAAGCCGTTGGAATTTATTTTACCGTCTATTGGCACGCGCTGGTTCGGAAGGGACAATTTTATTGGCTAAGACAAATGCAGATAAATATAGCTAAGCACGCGTGATTCGATTTTATGATCAGAATAAATAATTACACGTGCGATGAAAAAATGCGCGATATCATCGAGATTCACGTGTTTTTAATTTAAAAACCCTTCCTTGTGACGGGTTTCATTTTTAAACGATTAGTTTCGTTTAGCGTCTAATCATGTGACCACTGATCTTTTTCGGAATCACCTATTTATACCACAAGGGGCGGGGTTGACACGGAAAGCATACCCTATGTATGACACTGGATGTAGGAGGTTAATTACCCATAAAAATGTTTATTTCTAACGTACAAAATATCTGGAATTTAAAAAACCGTCTGAAGCACATGGCTATTTCTACATCACGTGGCATTTTGTTTGCCCCTGAATTCGAGACCACTGCGACCTCGCGGGAGAATCGCGTACTACGCTGCTACGATACGTATACGCGCAGTGAAAGGCGGGCCGAGAAATGTCCTTCAGTAATTCGTCCATGAGCTACTATACCAATTAGGTTATACCGACGCCTCGTCCCATTTCAATCTTGAGTTTAGAGCGCCATCTCTTGAATGGAATACGAAACATTATTCATAAGTATGATTAGTAATTAATTATTCTAAATATATATTATTTTTATAAATATATATTATTTTTATAAATATATATTATTTTTATAAATATATATTATTTTTATAAATATGTTATATTTTTATATTAACATAGTATATTAATCACATATATATTTAATAATTAATAGCATAAAAAGTACTCAGTTTAGATATAACATAATGGTTAACGGTATTTATCGAAAATATATTTAGAGATAGTAAAAAATGTGAAAATTTGATATTCGTGATTATGAACACTTTCAATTTTGGTCAATAGATGGCGGCATCTGAGTTCTATATTAAATGAAAAAATTGTTAGAATGAAAACTGTGACGGTTCGCAGTTCTCCCTTACGTCAAAAGGTTCTTGGTAACGTAAGGGTCGTTGAAATGTTACGTAAAGTATTGCTCTTCTGTAGCGGAATCCAAATCAATTATTTTAAGAAACACTAGCAATTTAGTTTTTTGTTCGCAGTTATAACACTATGATTAGGTTGCTAGACGCTAATAAATTGAGGTAAACACATTGGTTTAATTTCAAGGAAATTTAAAAGCTTTAAGTTTAAGGAGGCGCTTAAGGGGAAACTCTATGAATGGAAGTAACGATTTCTGACACCAGATGGAGTAAGGACTCCATCGGTGTCGAACTCTACTGTAAAGTATGCAATATGAATTCGGTAGTGTTGAAACTTTTAATCAAACTGATTTTAAATTATTAGCAATTTATCAAAATAAAACTCATTTATCTTAAAAAAATGTCTTTATTGTCGAAATGTCTTTTTGATTTGTTTCGTCAAGTTTAAGATTGATTAAAACAATAACTTAAGCATTAATCCAAAAATTTATCTGAAAATATTCGAAAATGCATATCCAAAATAATTTTTTTTTAATCAAAAACCAAACGGCAAGGAAAATATTAATATTATAGTTTCCAAAATTGAGAAAACAAAAAGGCTTTTTTGATTTGCAATATTTTTTAATGATATTCAGATTATTACATTAATAATAGTTACCGTAACGCAAAGAAATATTGTATTAATAACGGTAATGGTGTTTTGGGGGGAACTTGAAGATTACGGCAAAGGTGTGCTGAGATATGCGCTTTCTTTGAGCCTACAAACTAAAACGTACCTTTCAATACAAGCGAAAAACGCGAATAAATAAAAATAATCACACTATAACAAAATAACACAAATATCAATCGCAAAGAGTGGCGAAGATTAAAGGCACGTCATCAGCTTTTGAATTCAGCAAATAAGGTGTGATTTCAAGAAAAAATACCGGAAAACTTTCTTGGACGGCCGCTTTAAATTTGAAAAGTACAGACGACTTAACGCTAAATTCCAATAAGGCTTTTTATTCGTAATTTGTAACTTGGCTTATTTCTCATTTGAGTCTTATTCGAAGTAGCTTGAGAAGAGGAAATGGCAAACAGAGCGTGAGAGGCGAATTCGTAACGTTAACATTAGTGGTAAAACAGGAACTTTCATAAAAACGAAGTTTTTACTGGTATTTCGTACCAATCCGTACATCCGAACGTAAACCGAACAAATTGAACACACATTTTATTCTGAGAGAATGACAGTCACCACTGTTCGCGATCAAACAAAAAAGAGATGTCGGGATCGAGGGGAAATAATTTAAAACTTTTCAAGTACGAAAACGTGGGGGTATTAGGAAAAAGATTACTAAAAAATTGGTGTTGTACTTAGCGGTGACTTTTTCAATTATTTATTTGCGAAATTGACTCAACGACCGCCTTCAATTAATTAAGTAATTTAAAAAAAGCTCTAATCCGCGAAATCTCCATTCGTCACCATCGTAATAATTTAATTTAATTAATTTTACAACTTAATTATTAAAATAAATTTTGAAATAATTAAATAACGCTTTGGAAAAATAGAAAGGAGATGGCGGTGGAGTCGAAGGCGTTACGCGCTCGTCACGAAGGCAGACTTACGCGACCACGCGCGAGACGAACGGTCTAGTCCGATTGGTCGAGGTCGCGGGAAGGGCGTTTGTGATTGGGCAAAGGCACGTGCTCGCGCGTGAAAGAACCAAGCTTCGGCGCGCGTTCCAATCGAATGAAGAAGATGGTGGAAGTGTGACGGGGGAAAGCGATTCGACCAATTCTTTTCCGATCGGGAGCTTTTTTCTGTACGACGACGCGAGAAGATATACGAAGAGAGACTGTCGTTTAAGTTTGGAACGGATGGTCTCGTCAGTTGCAGCCGCACTCCTCAACCACCATGTTGGGCAGCATGCCTAAGACTATATTGCTCTGCTCGGGGTTGAAGTAGAGCATCGAGATGCCGGAGAGTTTCTTGGCGGCGCAACAAGGGCCGGTGGAACCCTGGGGGTTCACCTGCGTCACCAGATGCGTGTGGGTGTAGGTTTGCATAAAGACGTACGGACATTCGCCGCTGCAGTAATTGGCTTCGTAGCGCTTAGGAGCGATAACCCAGTCCCAGCCGAACTTCTCAAAGTCGACCGTCAGGGGATATCGGCAGCATTTCACCTCTTTGGAATTCTCCGGACAGGTCATTCCCAACGACCTCTTCCTCCTCGTGTGTTTCGAAGCTTCCACTCGCACTTCGATGAACGGAACCTGCAACCAGAACCGGATAAACGGATAAATATCCAACTCGTGCACCGCGGAAATAAATTCGTCCAAACGGTACATCCATTTCTCAAAATAAACGAGGGATTATCGGGATTATTGGCTAGATTGCGGGTGCTTCGCTTCTACACTAATGCCTGTACAGTCGTAAACTAAACACTTGACCCTACCTCGTCATACAACGATACTCCAAAAAAACCTCAAGGATACATTCGTAATTAGAATTCCGCTACTTCAAACGAAAAAAAAATACGTTTATTTTAAGTTCGAATGAACCGATGAATAATTAAAACGCGGGTGATATCTGCCGAACAACAATGTCTGTAAACAACGCGAGTCTCGAGTGCGCGCATCAGGCCTCGTTGACGCGGACGATAACCGATCGTGGTGAATGCCTACCAACTGCCTTTCGCGTCAGCCACGTGCTTAGGTTGAGCGACTAGCTTTACAATTTTGGCGGGCTTATCGCGTCTGCATATTTCCGCGGTTCTCGAACTTTGAATCGCTACAAAAATAAAAAGTAGTAACAGTCAAGGCGCCGCTTGGACCGACCGACTGGAGCGTCTACACCGACCGATTCGGCGCATCGCCCCTACCCAGGTAGCAAATACCACCTGAAACGCTTGTTGAGGTTAACGGTAATAAATAATATTCTTCAAAGTTCCTAGTTGACTGGGGCCGATGCTTGTACCGCTTAACACGTGTCATTTAAGTACTCGATAACACTAATTTAAATTTAAACGTTTTATATTAGTTGCGCTAAGTCATTAATCTAATTTCGTATAAATATAGGTCGTTCACTAAAACGCGAAAAACCTTTCTTATAAATGTAGCGTGATAACAATTTTTGGTGATATGAGATAGAAAGTATACCTAATTACGAAAACCTATGATTAAATCAAAATAAGCAAGATTAACTACGTTAAATTTGTAAATATATTTTAAAATAACTAAGTTAATCTTACTTATTTTGAATTATATAACTGCAAAACAATTTCTTCTAATATCTATAAATACGATTAAAAAACAAAACGAAACGCTACACGCGTTGAATTCTTACCGGGTAGTTCTCTGGCTCTTCTGGATTGAAGACTTTCAATTGTTGGCCTTCTGGGTCCAGTAAGTGAATGACCAGTCCCAGGTTCTCCCGAGGACGGTGAATCCATTGGCTCACTAACTTGCGAACGTCCAAGATGATCCAGCCATCCTTGGTGATGCTACTGTCCACTTTCTTTTCTCGGTACTGAAAACGCAAACGGAGTTATACATTGGCACCGCTTATCGAACATTGTCAATTTTACCAAGTGTAATGTGGTGGTGTCTTGTTTGCCCTTGTTCCTGAAGACTTGGTAGATGAACAGTCGGGCCGGGGCGTATTCGGTGAAGATGCGATTGGAGTTGAGCTTCACCCAGAGATCGGCTTTGGCCACGTGATGGTTCAGAATATTTTTGGCGAAGTTGAAATAAACGCTGCCCGTTTGCTTCGGGTGCCTCATGCTTTTCGGAGCTGAAAGAAAAACAATGTTGCTATAAATTCTACTACAACATGAGCCTTATCAATCCGTGACTAGACAAACCAGAGGAACATGGTCATTGTCCGTTGAAAGGTCCCCACGTGTTTAGTCTACGGGGATATTCCGATATTTATAAAATTTTAAGTCGTTATCTTGTGAACAGGGAAATTATATTCGTATATACTTGGAATGTCTAAAGCTCCATTTCAAACGTCGTGCGAATGCACCTGAAGAAACGAGGGGGTCTTCATTCACTCGGAAAATACTTACCAGGAAAGGACTTAAAGGGAGTATAACGTTTTCAGGAATTTGGGCAATAAATAATTCCCTCCCCTAATTTTTCTAACCACGTGTTGTACGTAGTGTGAAATACAGTAGTTTTTGAGTAACTATCCCACTAAAAGTATCCCCGCTTTGGTAGTGCTTTTATTTCGCATATCTACTAGAACGTCTTTCGTGAATCTAAAACCACGTACCTCATTATTAAGAAATTATATTTAAATAAATATCCAAACTTTAATGAAAATAATTAATTTATAGCTCGGATATTGTTGTTTATATGTTAATGAAGGGTGTATTTAAAAAATAAACACTAAATACGAAACAATAAAGGTTTCAAGTGTGAAAAGCTCTTCAGGGCAGGTACGCTTCCTCTAATAGTAGAATTGGCTGTTTCTACTATCGTTCTAGACTAGCGCCATGAGCGGGAAAAGAGAGAAGCTATGGCGCACCCTACAAACAAGGAGGGCTCTACTCCCTTTAAGAAACCTGGATTCATTCTGACACTTAAGTTCATGTAGAATTTACGAAACTAGTCTTGTTCCGTATAAATAAGAAAAAATGCGGTATTGTTAACTCGAATCGGCGCAGATTTTAACGTATCACGGCACGAGTTAAAATCTCGGCTATAAATCACGCCCATTTCTATGAGACCAGTTAGGGCCACCACACTCTTCCTAGTGTATACTCCTATAATTTCCCGCGGGAATTGATTAAGCAATTGTCCACCCGAGCTTTGGTAATTCAATGACGTCCTACGGTAACATCTATGACAATAAGGTGACTTAATTCAATAAAAACGCTAGTCCTTTGATCGACCGAACGGAAGCGATAGATTCTTAAAAAAAAACCCCTTGACCTTTCTCATAGAAACGAGCCCCAGCTCAAATACGTTAAAAAAAAAGCGTAACTTTGTAAAGGGCTTTCCCGGCCATGTTGACCGCTGAGAACTTCCCTCCGAGTCGTGTTTACGCGGAAGCCAAGTTCTATCTTCAATGGCGCTTCCCAGGGTGCAATTCTCCCTCCGAGGTCCCCCTTCATTCAGCCGCGAATCAACAATGTTCCGGGGTCACTTTTTATTCCACTCGGGAACCACCTGCGAAACGCGCATTAAGCCTAGTTTGTTTTTAATGTCCTCGGGGCCGAAACAGGCCGGCCGACGCATTGTGATGGGGCGCCCTCTCTCGCTGCGGATATGAACTATAGGCCCGCCTCACCAGGGCTGCGCTCGATAAATGACCAGGGACCCTTCCTACAGATTTCCCAAAGCGCTTATTGTCATTAACATTGTAAAAAGCTAAACAAAAGAACCTTGAAGGCGAGTGATTGTTCAAATAACCGATAAAGGGCCGTTCTTAGGGGGGTGGGCTAGCCGGGCGGTCGCCCAGGGCCTCTAAAATTTTACCATAGTGATGTATATACTGGAGGGCCGCTGCACTCAGTTTCGCCCATGCATTTCGCCCGGGGCCACGAGATATCTAAGCACGGCCCTGCCGATAACATACCGATAAAAATAACCGATATTTAAATGATATTACTTAAATTAAGAATTAGTGGGATAGTATAAATTTGAGTCTACTCGTAAGGGTGACGGGTATTTTGCCAAATTTCATTGACCGTTGAAACATCGGTATCGGTTTAGTATCGGTAAAATTGTAATATCGGTTGTAAGGATAATTGGGATATTCGGTATACGTAAAAACGTTCACCCAAAAATTAACCAAAATAAATTTTATTTTATATTATCCGCTCTCTATCGAAATATTAAAATTTTACAATTCAATAAATAAAAGCGAAGCCAAAGGTACCATACGTATAGACATAAGTCATTGTTGTACTCTCCCTTATGGTAAATCCTTTACAGCGACCGATAAGGAAATCGTATTTTTTCCCACGACCACGTGCTTCCAGAAGCCAGCCAGGGTGCAACGTACAGCCAGGGTGCGAGCGCCGTGTTATTCACCCGGCATAACATTGGTGACCCATCGGAAAAAGGGGGGTCCTAACCCTTTAGATAAACATTAGCCGGAGTAGATATGACTCACGAATAACGGTACTTCATTCTCCGGCCATCCGGGACCCATTTTTTACAAGAAAATAGCGGAGGCCCGTTCCTTTAGAAAAGGTCGAAAAATATCGCTCCCCCTTCGGTCGGTCCCCCCCCCCCCCTCAGTCCACCCTTATTAGACGGGTTAAAGCCTAGTTTCGGTTCCTACCCTTTCGGAAAACTTTGCTTCGTCACGTGTTCTTGTCTCGTAATTTCTCCGCCCAGCGTGCCCCAATTTTGATTACTGTATTTAAAAAACACCCAGCGCGCACTTCCGGAAATTTGAGTTTTTAAAGTCAAATTATTGAAGCTATAAAGTATTTTGCAAGCCGCCAGTCGAGAAGGGTTTCCATGGCGACCAATTACGCCAACAATACCGAGAGTAAAACAAATCGAGATACGCGACTTTTGAATTTAATTCCAAATATGAATAACTTACTATAGTGTTCGGCAGTCGATTAATTTTTATCCACGAATAAAATAAGCTCGGCGATATTTAAATAATATTTATTTAAATAACCAATAGTTGAATAAAAATTGCAAAATGTTTAAATAATCGAAGGTGAATAAACCTATTATTTAAATAAAACAAACAATTATTTAAATAAATACCACTTTTATTCAAATTAATGCTTGACGACTTAGGCCTAAGGTGGTGCCTTGGGTATTAGCCTAGCTGATTATTATTATTATTATTATTATTATTATTAAAAAACATAATTAAATAAGTTAAAATGATATTCGTTTTACCAACGTTTTTTAAATAAATCAGAAAATTTGTGGATAATGAATAAACAATTCCGAACACTACTCGTTACTTCATTTTTAACGTTGCTTCAACCTTTTTTTTAGTATATTTCAATAATTATATTATTACGGCAATAATCATAAAAATAAAAACTTATTTTCCCAAAAATATTTTTTTTGACTCGCTTGACTTTTGCTCAGCGCAGTCCCGGAAAACTTTAGCTCGAATAAATTGTCGTACTTTACGTAACAGGCGTTTTTCCCGGAAATTAATTAACTAAAAATTTATTTTTTTCAACATAAATTAGCGATTCTAACGGCTTTAGTGGAAATTACAAAATTCATTTATATTCCTTATATATTGTCAGGATCGTCCATTTTTTAATGTATCAATTGTCAAGTGAACGATATAATATTAATTTAGCAATAATCAAGTGAACGATATAATATTAATTTAGCAATAATCAAGTGAACGATATAATATTAATTTAGCAATAATCAATTGAACGATATAATATTAATTTAGCAATAATCAAGTGAACGATATAATATTAATTTAACAATAATCAAGTGAACGATATAATATTAATTTAGCAATAAAAAGTGAACGATATAATATTAATTTAGCAATAATCAAGTGAACGATATAATATTAATTTAGCAATAATCAAGTGAACGATATAATATTAATTTAGAAATATTCAAGTGAACGATATAATATTAATTTAGCAATAATCAAGTGAACGATATAATATTAATTTAGCAATAATCAAGTGAGCGATATAATATTAATTTAGCAATAATCAATTGAACGATATAATATTAATTTAGCAATAATCAAGTGAACGATATAATATTAATTTAGCAATAAAAAGTGAACGATATAATATTAATTTAGCAATAATCAAGTGAACGATATAATATTAATTTAGCAATAATGAAGTGAACGATATAATATTAATTTATCAATAATCAAGTGAACGATATAATATTAATTTATAAATATTCAAGTGAACGATATAATATTAATTTAGCAATAATCAAGTGAACGATATAATATTAATTTAGCAATAATCAAGTGAGCGATATAATATTAATTTAGCAATAATCAATTGAACGATATAATATTAATTTAGCAATAATCAAGTGAACGATATAATATTAATTTAGCAATAAAAAGTGAACGATATAATATTAATTCAGCAATAATCAAGTGAACGATATAATATTAATTTAGCAATAATCAATTGAACGATATAATATTAATTTAGAAATATTCAAGTGAACGATATAATATTAATTTAGCAATAATCAAGTGAACGATATAATATTAATTTAGCAATAATCAAGTGAGCGATATAATATTAATTTAGCAATAATCAATTGAACGATATAATATTAATTTAGCAATAATCAAGTGAACGATATAATATTAATTTAGCAATAAAAAGTGAACGATATAATATTAATTTAGCAATAATCAAGTGAACGATATAATATTAATTTAGCAATAATGAAGTGAACGATATAATATTAATTTAGCAATAATCAAGTGAACGATATAATATTAATTTAGCAATAATCAATTGAACGATATAATATTAATTTAGCAATAATCAAGTGAACGATATAATATTAATTTAGAAATATTCAAGTGAACGATATAATATTAATTTAGCAATAATCAAGTGAACGATATAATATTAATTTAGCAATAATCAATTGAACGATATAATATTAATTTATAAATATTCAAGTGAACGATATAATATTAATTTAGCAATAATCAAGTGAACGATATAATATTAATTTAGCAATAATCAAGTGAGCGATATAATATTAATTTAGCAATAATCAATTGAACGATATAATATTAATTTAGCAATAATCAATTGAACGATATAATATTAATTTAGCAATAATCAAGTGAACGATATAATATTAATTTAGAAATATTCAAGTGAACGATATAATATTAATTTAGCAATAATCAAGTGAACGATATAATATTAATTTAGCAATAATCAAGTGAACGATATAATATTAATTTAGCAATAATCAAGTGAACGATATAATATTAATTTAGCAATAATCAAGTGAACGATATAATATTAATTTAGCAATAATCAATTGAACGATATAATATTAATTTAGCAATAATCAAGTGAACGATATAATATTAATTTAACAATAATCAAGTGAACGATATAATATTAATTTAGCAATAAAAAGTGAACGATATAATATTAATTTAGCAATAATCAAGTGAACGATATAATATTAATTTAGCAATAATCAAGTGAACGATATAATATTAATTTAGAAATATTCAAGTGAACGATATAATATTAATTTAGCAATAATCAAGTGAACGATATAATATTAATTTAGCAATAATCAAGTGAGCGATATAATATTAATTTAGCAATAATCAATTGAACGATATAATATTAATTTAGCAATAATCAAGTGAACGATATAATATTAATTTAGCAATAAAAAGTGAACGATATAATATTAATTTAGCAATAATCAAGTGAACGATATAATATTAATTTAGCAATAATGAAGTGAACGATATAATATTAATTTAGCAATAATCAAGTGAACGATATAATATTAATTTATAAATATTCAAGTGAACGATATAATATTAATTTAGCAATAATCAAGTGAACGATATAATATTAATTTAGCAATAATCAAGTGAGCGATATAATATTAATTTAGCAATAATCAATTGAACGATATAATATTAATTTAGCAATAATCAAGTGAACGATATAATATTAATTTAGCAATAAAAAGTGAACGATATAATATTAATTCAGCAATAATCAAGTGAACGATATAATATTAATTTAGCAATAATCAAGTGAACGATATAATATTAATTTAGAAATATTCAAGTGAACGATATAATATTAATTTAGCAATAATCAAGTGAACGATATAATATTAATTTAGCAATAATCAAGTGAGCGATATAATATTAATTTAGCAATAATCAATTGAACGATATAATATTAATTTAGCAATAATCAAGTGAACGATATAATATTAATTTAGCAATAAAAAGTGAACGATATAATATTAATTTAGCAATAATCAAGTGAACGATATAATATTAATTTAGCAATAATGAAGTGAACGATATAATATTAATTTAGCAATAATCAAGTGAACGATATAATATTAATTTAGCAATAATCAATTGAACGATATAATATTAATTTAGCAATAATCAAGTGAACGATATAATATTAATTTAGAAATATTCAAGTGAACGATATAATATTAATTTAGCA